>NW_027140132.1:304027-608054 GCF_036365525.1 Heterodontus francisci
GGAAACACACGCAGACACAGGGAGAACTTGCAAACTCCACACAGGCAGTACCCAGAATTGAACCCAGGTCGCTGTAGTTGTGAGGCTGCGGTGCTAACTACTGCGCCACTGTGCCGCCCAAGAGTGTGGAAAGAGATGCAGTGGTTTTTGTCGAGGTTCATCTCAAGCAGCTCTGGAACACAGGAGTCTGTGTTCGACGGGCTGTTCCCAGGGACACACACCGAGATAGACATTAACTGCTGCTGAATGACCATCAATTCAGTGAAAGACGCTCTTTGGTCTGCTCGAAACTTGCTCGTCTTCCAGTGGAAAGAGTTGTCCACGACCGAGTGTTGCAGACTGGCACATTCCGAGGTCCAGGACTACATGCTGTGGGGCGCACTAAAGCTTGGGGCAGCCGCTGCAAAGTCTCAATGGGGAAAGACCACTGTGTATGGTCCTCCCACCAAAATGAACTGAGAGGCTGGACCCATGGGAAACCCCTCGGGCTGTATACACCAAATATGGGTTTGCTGTAAAATGTACATGGTATGGAAAATGGAATGGAAGGGTTGTCAAAGTCGAGGAAGGAGAGTTACTCCATCTACATCAACAAAGTGATGAAGCAGGTTCACCCCAACACCACCATCTCCTCCAGGGCCATGAGCATCATGAATTCGTTGGTGAACGATATTTTGAATTTATGGTTTTTAATGTTAAATATTTTTCCGGCGGATTGTGATTCCATTTTTGAATCGTTTTTCTATCCGGTGGTAAGTTTCTGGGAAATGCAGTTTCACTACCCAGCAGAATATTTGTCTCCCGATTCACTGTTTGTGATTTAAACTGAACACTGCTCCCTGATCCTTTGTCGTTTTCTTGTCTGACCCGTTCATGTTCCACCTCTTCCCAGACTGTGGTCAGTAAGAGCTGATTTAAAGGGAATGGCTCAATCTTCAGTCACTCATTTCTCTTTTTCCAGTTTGTTTACTTATTGGGGAATATTAATTCATTAACTGTAAACCGCTGGGAGTGTAACAAGCTTAATGTCACTTTTACTTCTTACACCAGAAGTTTGGGCTCAGGTTTAGCTCCCTTGGCAGCTCCTGTCACCAGCTATCAATCTACAATCTGTGATGTGTTTTCTTTACACAGATTGAGCTGGAATGTGTCCCGTCACAGAATGCTGTGAATGGGGCTTTATACCCCACGTTACAGACAGTGTCAAATCGAAGGGACAATAAACCCGAATACAGACCGGATTTTAAAAGCAAGTCATAGAGTCATAAAGTTAGACAGCACAGAAACAGGCCCTTCAGCCCATCGTGTCTGTGCCGGCCATCAAGCACCTAACTATTCTAATACCATTTACCAGCACTTGGGATGTAGCCTTGTATCCTGTGGCATTTCAAGTGCTCATTGAAATACCTCTTAAATGTTGTGATGGTCCCTGCCTCTACCACCTCTTCAGGTAGTGTTTTCTAGATTCGAACCACCCTCTGAGTGAAAGAAAATGTCCTCAAATCCCCTCTAAACCTCCTGTCCCTTATCTTAAATCTATGCCCCCTGGTTATTGACCCCTCCGCTAAGGGAAAACGTTTCTTCCTATCTAAACTATCAATGCTCCTCATAATTTTGTATACCTCAATCATGTCCCCCCTCAGCCTTCTCTGCTCTAAGGAAAACAACCCTAGCCTTTTCAGTCTCTCTTCATAGCTGAAATGCTCCAGCCCAGGCAACATCCTGGTGAATCTCCTCTGTACCCTCTCTGGGGCAATCACATCCCTCCTATAGTGTGGTGCCCAGAACTGGACACAGTACTCCAGCTGTGGCCTAACTCGCATTTTATACAGCTCCATCATAACCTCCCTGCTCTTATATTATATGCCTCGGCTAATAAAGGCAACTATCCCATATGCCTTCCTTGCCAGCTTATTGAGCTGTGCTGCTGCCTTCAGTGATCTATGACAAGTACACCAAGGTCCGTCTGACCCTCTGTACTTCCTAGTGTCCGACCATCCATTGTATATTCCCTTGCCTTGTTAGTCCTCCCAAAATGCAAGGCCTCACACTTCTCAGGATTGAATTCCATTTGCTACTGCTCCGCCCATCTTCCCAGCCCATCTATATTGTCCTGTAATCGAAGGATTTCCTCCTTATTATTTATGATACAACCAATTTTCATGTCATCTGCAAACTTACTTATCATACCTGCTGTATTCACTTCTAAATCATTGATGTCCACTAAAAACAGCAAGGGTCCCAGCACCGATCCCTGGTCACATTCTTCCACTCGCAAAAACAACCCTTGACCATTACCCTCTGCCTCCTGCCACTCAGATAATTTTGAATCAAATTTGGCCAATTGGCCTGTATCCCATGGGCTCTTACCTTCTTAACCAATCTCCCATGTGGGACTTTATCAAAAGCCTTCGTGACGTCCATGGAGACTACATCAACTGCTTGACCCTGCAGTGGCCAGCACCGCAGCCTCACAGCTCCAGGGACCTGGGTTCGATTCTGGGTACTGCCTGTGTGGAGTTTGCAAGTTCTCCCTGTGTCTGTGTGGGTTTTCTCCGGGTGCTCCAGTTTCCTCCCACAAGCCAAAAAGACTTGCAGGTTGATAGGTAAATTGGCCATTATAAATTGTCACTAGTTTCGGTAGGTGGTAGGGAAATATAGGGACAGGTGGGGATGTTTGGTAGGAATATGGGATTAGTGTAGGATTGGTATAAATGGGTGGTAGATGTTCGGCACAGACTCGGTGGGCCGAAGGGCCTGTTTCAGTGCTGTATCTCCAATCTAATACACATCTAGTCACCACCTCGAAAAATTCAATCAGGTTAGTTAGAAACGCGCTCCCCCTGACAAAGCCATGCTGACTATCCCTGGTTAATCCCTGCCTCTCCAAGTGGAGATTAATCCTGTCCCTCAGAATTTTTCCCAATATAGTTTCCCTACCACTGATGTTAGACTCAACGGCCTGTAATTACCTGGTATATCCCTGCTACCCTTCTTGAATAAAGGAACCACATTTGCTGTCCTCCAATCTTCTGGTACCTCTCCTGTGGCCAGAGAGGATTTGAAAATTGGTGTCAGAGTCCCTGCTATTTCCTCCCTTGCCTCACATAATAGCCTGGGATACATCTCATCTGGGCCTGAGGATTTATCCACTTTTAAGCCCACTAAAACAGTTAATACTTCCTCCCTTTTAATGCTAATATGTTCAAGTATATCACAATCCCCCTCCCTGATCACTACACCTACATTGTCCTTCTCCATAGTGAACACAGATGAAAAGAAATCATTTAAAACCTCACCTATGTCCTCCGTTCTCCCACACAGGTCTGCTCCACTCCCGGAAGGTAAGTGACTGGGCCGCGATCCTTGGGCATAATTTATCAGCTCCACTCTCGGTGTTCTCCCCACAGCTCCTCTCTGCTCTGTTCCCGGAAGGAAACTAAGTCTGGTATCTGTGACGGACAATGAAGAGAAACACAATATCAGGAGAGAGTGAAATACATTTTACTCTTCAGACGATAATATTTATTATATTTCAGCTGTTCCTTGTTTTACAAATATTTTGGCGGGCTTTTCAGATTTGAGAATGGATTTCAGCTCTGACAATTTGTCATTCACCACCCCATTTTCTCATTGCCCTTTGATGATCGGCGAAATAGCAGCTACCTGATTGGTGACATGAACCAGCCAATGAGATTCAGCAGACAGTAACCAATCAGAAGTAGCCGGACTGCATTCCTCCAGCAGGTAAAGCAGGGAAGTGCGGGAGGAATTCCTCACTCTTTGTGAAAGTATTTGTGAGATTGTGGAAATGTCTGGAAGAGGTGCAGGGGAGAGACCATGATCCTGTCTCAGGTAAGTTTTTGAGTAAAATGGCTGTAACCAATTCTGTAACTTCAGGCCAGGGAGTGTGTAACACCGTTCGGGTGGCAGTGAAGGATAAGGAAGGAGATGCACCGGTTGATCGTACCTTTTTCATTAAGAAAATCCTTATTGATTGCTGTGGATTCCAAGCTGTAAACATCTTCTGCCTGCAGGACTTCCCCAGCAGTGGATATTTTGACGTGACGTTCAAGTATGTGGCGGATGCATCAAGTTCCTGAAGGTGTTCAAGGAGAAGGGAAACCAGGCGCCGCTGTCGATACTCACAATGGAGCCGCTCTTCACACTGCCATTCGCAACGTGACCGGGTGGTGAGAAGCCACCTCTACAACCCCCATGTTCCTGTCGTGGATGAACTCACCTTCCTCACCAGGTATGTTGAGGTGGCCGGCGGCAGCACTGATGTCAAGGAACCATTTGGGAATTGGACCAGCTAGCGGCAGGTCAAGGTGACCTTGAAGGTCGATGCCAACGGAGCCATCATCCATCCTCCCTCCAGCTTAGCTTTCGGGGGAAGTCGAGGCTTCATGGTCTATGCGGAGCAGCCCAGAGTTTGTCGTACCTGCGGCAAATCTGGTCACGTGGCAGCTAACTGCAGCACAGTCGTCTGCAAGAACTGCAAGAAGGAAGGCCATCACACCAAGGACTGTAAACAGAGGAAGTACTGCAACCTGTGAGGTGGGGCAGGCCACCTCTACAAAACCTGCCCAAACGCTGCCTCAGTCATGCTCAGGCAGCAAGGACCAAGGAAAGACCGGGTTAAGGAATGGTGAACATGTCTGGTTCTGGGAGGGAAACAAGCAATCCTCCCCACAGCGATGAAAGTCTATCTGAGAAAGAGAAGAAAGGGGAGGCAGCTGCAACCAGTGACCCAACACCTACTCCGTGCCTGGAAACTCCTCCTCTACAGACAGAATTAATGGAGGAGGAGGCAGCAGATGGACAAACAGGTCAGTGGCAGGTGGTACAAAGGAAGACCACAAAGAAAAAAGCTCCAAAAAAAGAACAGGTCACCACCCAAACCAGTGGCAAGAGGAGGCTACCGTCTGAGACAGACTACAGCAGCTCCGCCTCACTGGACGAGGAAGGGCCGGAACGATGGCACCTCCAAAAGAAGCAGCAGAACTCAAAGGAGCTGGGAGATAACGCCCCCCAGCTCCGGGGCACTGGAAGCTGTGACACGCCCAACGCACCCCAAACAAAAAGCATGGAACCCAAGGAGATGCTCAGTGCACCCCAGCTCCGGGAGACCGAGAGCAGCAAAGTGTCCTGCGCACTCCAGCTCCGGAAGTCAGGAACAGTGATGTCTTCGAGGAGGGACTGAGGGGAAAGACACCAACAGCAGAGGACAACCCAAGCCTTGCTGCCAACAAGACCCGTCCCCCACCTGCCGATGTCACCCCAGTGGAACAAAACCCTCATGAATAACCATGAGGGGTTTCTGGGCTCAACGAATGTGAAACAGCTTGCGTACACTATGGGTATGCAGGAACATACTCAAGGACTGGGACTAGCAAGGACACCTGGTGTGGTAAGCAACACCCAACTTTATAGTGGATATAAAGAATGCTTCGATTAACATGCATTGTGTTAAATCCACCACGTGATGTGTTTCAACTTTGGGTGACTTCGCAAAGGTCAAAGCCGGCATACTGTTTTGTCAGGAGTGTGGAATCCTGCACCGCAGCACTTACAGGCAATGGTCACGATGGTGATCCCACGGGCCATCGATCTGGTTCAGAGGAAATGATTCCTGTTCCTCCGGCCTGGGGATTCTGCTGTGGGGAGGCAATTTAACCATCTCTGAAGTTAAGATGCTGGTGGGCGGTCGCCTTCTCGTAGCAGATGTAATGTACAACAATGCTCCGCTCCAGTTAAGCAACGTATATGCCCCGGTCCAATTCAGTGAGCGGCTGATCATCCTCCAGCAACTCACACTGCTGCTGGCGACATCCAGGCCGGTCATTCTTGGAGGTGACTTCAACTGCATCATTGATGCAGCTGGACGATCTGGCAGTGACGACAGAAAACTGGACGCTCCGCCCAGATTCTTAAATGAAACAGTAAAAAATGCCAAACTGCACAATGTCTTCAGCAAACCTGCAGACAGAGAGCAGCGTAGATACACATGGTCAAGATTGGACGGGTCTGCCCATTCCAGGGTTGACTTCCTGTATGTGACCCCTGCTTTCACGGTCAGATCCACCAACGTCAAGCCGGTGTTCTTCTCCGACCACTGCCTCTTACTGGTTGACTGTCACTTACAGGATGACCAGCGGGTTGGCAGGGGGACATGGAAGCTCAATGCTACACTGCTAACCTCAGAGAACATTGAGCAACTCAAAAGAGATTGGAAAAGTTGGAGAACAGTGAGACCCTCTTTGAGTATCCGGTGCACTGGTGGGAAGCGATCAAGGTGAATATCAAGAGGTTCTTTATCTCCAAAGGTGTTCAGAGGGCGAGAGAGACAAAGGGAAATGTCCCAACTCCAGAAAAGAATGCAAAATCTGCTCCGGCTGCAGTCGATGGGGGTCGAGGTCAAGGAGGATCTCCAAGAGGTGAAGAGCCAGCAGGCCTCGCTCTTTGCCACGGAGGCCTCCAAGATCATCTTCCGGTCCAGAGTCCGCTCCATTGAGCAGGATGAGACGTGCTCGCGTTTCTTCTTCCAAAAGGTACACACAAAGAGCTCTGTGATCAGCAGCCTGAAGGAAGAGGATGGCTCGGTCACAACTTCACAGTCCGACATTCTAAGGATTAGCAAATCCTTGAATGCTGGGCTGCACGACGTGAAGTCTAAGGACAGCACGTCCTCCCAGTCCTTCCTGTCATCTATCACAGATGACAGCATGCAGGAGAATCTGGACAAACCACTAACTCTGGACAAGCTGACAAAGGCCATCAAGTCTTTTGAGACAAAGAAAACTCCCGGAAGCGACGGCTTACCAGTTGAGTTGTATTCGGCCCTGTGGTACTGGGTCAGCCCGGACCTGCTGGAAGTATACGAGAGTACGCTCCTGGCCGGCAGCATGTCAGAATCCATGAGGAAAGGCATCATCACCCTCATCTACAAGCAGAAGGGGGAGAGGGCAGAAAACAGAAATTGGCGGCCCATCTCACTGCTTAATGTATTAAGATTCTGTCCAAAGTCATCGCCAATCGAGTCAAGTCTGCTCTGGAGTTGGTGATTCACCCTGACCAGACCTGTACTGTACCCAGTAGGAAGATCTCTGATAGTCTCGTGCTACTCAGGGATACGATCGCCGATGTACGGGTCAGGAGGGTGGACACCTGCCTCATCAGCCTGGACCAGGAGAAGGCTTTTGACAGGATATCGCACACATACATGATGGACGTGCTTTCCAAAATGGGGTTTGGGGAGGGAATCTGCAATTGGATCAAACTGCTCTACACAAACATCAGTAGTACAGTCCAAAAAATTGGGTGGGAATCAGAAAGTTTCCAATCAAATCTGGAGTCAGACAGGGCTTTCCTCTTTCCCCTGCCTTGTGTGTTTGCTGTATCGAACCCTTTGCTGAGTCTATTTGGAAGGATGCGGGCATAAGAGGGGTGACAATCCCAGGCAGTGGAGTCACTCAGGTCAAAACCTCCCTGTCCATGGATGATGTTGCAGTATTCTGATCGGATCCGCTGTCCATTCACAGACTGATGAGCATCTGCGACCAGTTCGAACTGGATCCGGGAGCCAATGTTAACCATGGCAAAAGCGAGGCCTTGTTCCTTGGAAACTGGGCTGATCGATCCTTTGTGCCCTTCACCGTCAGGTCAGACTACCTGAAGGTGCTGGGGATATGGTTCGGAAGGGCCGGGGCGTGCACCAAAACCTGGGAGGAGCGAGTAGCCAGGGTACAACATAAACTGAGCAAGTGGGAGCAGCGATCTCTCTCTGTTATGGGTAAGAACCTGGTCATCAGGTGCAAGGTGCTCACGTTGTTGCTGTAAGTGGCACAGGTCTGGCCCATACCCCACTCCTGTGCTGTGGCGATCACCCGAGCCAATTCCCGCTTTATCTGAAGACGTAAAAAGGTCAGGGTCCAGAGGGACACGATGTTCAAACCTCTGGATAAAGGCGAAAAAATGTACTCAACGTCGCCCTCAACCTGATGGCCACCTTAGTATGTGGCTGCATCAAGCTGTGCGTAGAGCCCCAGTATGCAAACACCAAGTGTCACTACGTGCTGAGGTTCTATCTGACCCCGGTGTTGCGAAGGATGGATCTGGTCACATTGCCACGGAATGCTCCATCCAGTTGGACTGTGCGTTTGTGGAAATGTTTGTGTGGAAAAACACCTTTGACCACCAATCCATCAGGCAGTGGTCTGCACGGAATGTCCTCAAGTATATTTTTGGAAAAGAAAAGTCTGGAAGAGGAAAGACCGGCGGAAAAGCTTGGTCCAAGGCCAAGTCTCGCTCCTCCCGGGCTGGTCTGCAGTTCCCGGTGGGCCGTGTACACAGGCTCCTGAGAAAGGGCAACTATGCTGAGCGTGTGGGTGCCGGAGCCCCGGTCTATCTGGCTGCTGTGCCCGAGTATCTGACCGCTGAAATCCTCTAGTTGGCCAGTAACGCGGCCCAGGACAACAAGAAGACCCGCAACATCCTCAGACACCTACAGATGGCTGTCCAGAATGACGAGGAGCTCACCAAGCTGCTGGGAGGGGTGACCATCACTCAGGGCTGGGTGCTGCAGAATATCTAGGCCATGCTGCTGCCCAAGAAAACCAGCGCTCCGGGCACCAAAACCAAGGCAATCTGCCAGGATTTTATCAAATACCCAAAGGTTCTTTTCAGAGCCACCCACAGTATCATTCTTGTAAATCTCCTCTGTACTCTCTACACAGCAATTATGTCCTTTCTGTAATGTGATGACCAGAACTGTACGCAATACTCCAGCTGTGGCCAAACCACCGTTTTAAACAGTTCTCGCATTACATCCCTGCTTTTGTCGACAAGAAAGGAAAGCATTCCATATGCCTTCTTCACCACTCTATCTCCCTATCCTGTCACTTTCAGGGACCTGTGGACATGCACTCCAGTGTCTCGCACTTCTTCTACCCCTCTCAATATCTTCCCGTTTATTGTGTATTCCCTTGCTTTGTTTGCCCTCCCCAAATGCATTACCTCACACTTCTCCAGATTGAATTCCATTTGCCACTTTTCCGCCCACTCAATTAATTCATTCAAATCATTCTTCAGTCTACAGCTATCCTCCTCACTAACAATTGCACGGCCAATTTTTGTGTCATCAGCAAATTTCCCAATCATACCTCCCACATTTAATTCCAAAGAATTAATTTTTTTTTAAAAGAGATACAGCACTGAAACAGGCCCTTCGGCCCACCGAGTGTGTGCCGACCATCAACCATCCATGTTATACTAATCCTACACTAATTCCATATTCCTACCACATCCCCACCTGTCCCTATATTTCCCTACCACCTACATCGGGACAATTTATAATGGCCAATTAACCTATCAACCAGCAAGTCTTTGGCATGTGGGAGGAAACTGGAGCACCCAGAGGAAACCCACACAGACACAGGGAGAACTTGCATACTCCACACAGGCAGTACCCAGAATTGAACCCACCACTGAGGTCAGACTTACCACATCCTTTTAAAATAATAGTACAACGTTCGCAGACCTCCAATCCTCCGGCACCTCCCCCATATCCAGTGAGGATTTGAAGATGATCCTCAGCGCATCCACTATTTACTCTTTGGCTTCATTTAACAACCTCAGATGCAAACCATCTGGCCCTGGTGATTTATTCATTTTCAAGGATGTCAGACCCTCTCGTACTTCCACTCTCATTATGCTTATCGTATCTAATATTTCGCACTCCTCTTCTTTTACGACAATGTCTGCATCATCCCTCTCCTTTGTGAAGGCAGAGACAAAAAACTCATTAAGAACCCCGCCCACTTCTTCTGGATCCACACAGAAGTTCCCTTGTACATCTCTGATAGGCCATACCCTTTCCTTAGTTATCCTCTTGCTTTTAATGGACCGATAAAACATCCTTGGGATTTCCTTCAAGTAGTTGTATCCAGTCCACATCCACCAAATCACCTCTCAGTTTTGTAAAATTTGCCTTCCCCCAATTTAGAACTTTTACTTTTCGAGCTGCCCTGCCATTACTTAGCTTTACAAACTCATTATTGCTCGTGTAATAAGTGTAATAAGTAGAATAATTTACCAGTTACTCACCGATCAGCATCTTCCCCTGTACCATGGAGGCTGAAAAGGCAGAAGAGAAGAGACCAAAGAGCACCTCCTTCCCCTAGTCAGTGAAGTCCCTCACACATCAACTCACAGCTTTACACTCTGTCCAAACAGCACTTTCTAATTAGTAATTATTCATAAATTACACTAACTAAAACATTAGTAACCTGACCAATTACAAGGTAGCTATTTGAGGGTTTTTAAACATAGAGCTTTTTTCCCTATCCCAAAGGCTCTTTTCAGATCCACCCACAGTATCTGAAAAGGCTGATTACTGTCTGAAGTCTGCTGTACCCACACCTCTGTCTATCCCTCTTCATCTAAAACAACCAGGGTCATCTTCCATTCCTTTCACCATCATGTGTTTAACTCGCTTCTCCTTATAGACAGTCAGATATCAATGTAATAATGAAATGATCTGTATCAGTGCTGGCCATTTCCCTGTCCTGATTTCAGACCCCACTCTGGACACTTGTTTCCCATTCCAGGACCTTCTTGTATTAATATTCAGCACCACCTGTCACTCAGAAACTTGTTTCAATGAACCGATCCTTTTACTGAACTTCCAACTGCTGCTGTCTATTTCTCGAGGGAAAGAGCTGCTCACTGTGTAAGGATGTGAGGGGAATGTAACCCGGCTGCTGGTGAGAAGGTCCCGTCTTCTCAATCAAAAGCCTTTTATTTTACTACAGTGATTCCCAGATTCGCAGCTGGTCCGTTGAGGATTTTGTTTTCACAGAAATATCTTGTTAAATACAAATCTGATTCCAACACGTCAATAACAGGACAGAATGGGAACCTTTTAAAAGGATGAAACAACTATTTCAGTGTCTCCTCACTGTCCCCCTGAAGCCTGTGTGAAGGGGAATTACCAATAGTCTGTAATTTATTACTTCCACACCGAGTTTGAGTTATTTGTCGTGTGAAATATTGCTGAACGGAGTCTTTTACCGTCAGTTACGGATGAGAAGTTGACAAAAATTGGCAAAATAAAGCTGTTCATAAAATAGCACCAGCAATTTGAGTCAGTAAAAGCAAAATTGTGTTTTAAAAGTTTATTTAAACCGCTACGGGAAAATAGATTTTTATGTACTTTTCCAGTCGATCACTTCTTTTCCAAAGTGAAATTGGCGGCTTTCACAAATTCAAATATTCTGCCAGGTTGACAGGTTCAACCAATGATTTTTTGTATTTTGTGCATCGAGGTTCTCTAATTGAATCATTCATGTGAGCTAATGGCCGTGTGGCCTAATGGGTAAGGCATCTGACTTCGGTATATTCCATGATGTTATCAAAAGATTGCAGGTTCGTGTCCTGCCATGGCTATTTTGACCCAAAGGGATTATGCAGGGCTTTGGGGATCGAGTCGGGGACCAAACAGATTGGAAACCCGACATGGACTGAATGGGGTGAATGGCCGACTCATGTTCTGCCATTGACTTTATCAGAAGAGGGTGACCAATCAGAAGTGGGCTGGGGAGACAGCGGGCTCAAACTGCAGGAATTCCAGGTCCCTGAATGACTGAGCTGAAACTGATCAATTTCACTGCAGGAAACACCGTATCGGGGGAAATAACATCACAAATAATTCCATTTGACTAATTATTCAATTATAAAACAATGGGCAGATGTGAAGGTGTGATGTTACTTTTCACTGTGAGGGGAGAATCCGCCATCTGCATAAATCAGCAACTTTATCACATCGTCTGTACGTTTGGAAAAGAAACGATGAAAACTCTCCCCATAACCCTGGTGTGGTGGAAAGG
This sequence comes from Heterodontus francisci, assembly GCF_036365525.1. Taxonomy (NCBI): domain Eukaryota; kingdom Metazoa; phylum Chordata; class Chondrichthyes; order Heterodontiformes; family Heterodontidae; genus Heterodontus; species Heterodontus francisci. Next base: position 315,916 of record NW_027140132.1, read on the forward strand.
CTCAATTCAGAGATTGGAATATAACGAGAGCACAACATAAATCATGAACTGATATTTCCGGCATAAAACACACCCCAGCTGCCGTTCCCATGTCACTGCTGTCCCTATGAGGCGGTGGGTGACTCTGAAAAGAGACTTTGTTTTGTGTTTCTGCAGGAAAACCACAAAGATCCTCCCAGGCAGTGAAACTCATCTTCCCAGAATCTCCATACCAGATTGAAACAGAAAACACAAAGACAGTGAGAAAGTTCCAGAGAGTTACTGAGCATTAAAACCATTGAAATAAACCAATTCTGGAGAGATGTTGGTGCAGCTTTTTCAGAGAGATTGTAGGTGGCTCTGAAAAGAGCCGTTGTGTTTCGGGTGTTTTCACTACATGGTGGAGTTTTACTTGGAGTTGATGTACTTGGTCACTCACTTTGTCCCTTCTCACATTCCGAGCGCTTTGTTGGGTGGAAATATTTATTCAGGCAGTTACAACAGCTCAGAGCCGACATTGAGTCAGAAACCAGAAATGGGAGTACGGGACACAGACAAGGAATTGAGGCTGAACCTTTATAAATCTCACTGGTTATAGGCCTCAGCTAGAGCATTGTGTCTAATTCCATGCTCCACACTTTAGCAGGAATGTCAAGGCCTTAGAGAGGGTGCAGAGGAGATTTACTAGAATGTATCAGAGATGCAGGAATTCAGCTAATGTGGAAAGAATAGGGGTCTGGGGTGTGTGAAGCTGGGGTCCTTCTTCTTAGAGCAGAGGTGTTAATGGGGCAGTTGAAAGTTGTGTTCAACATTGTGAAGAGTTTTTATAAGAATAAAGAAGTTTGACTGCAATTAGACAGAGCCTCGGTGAGATCACACCTGGAGCACTGCGTACAGTTTTGGTCCCCTTATCTAAGGAAGGATATACTTGCCTTAAAGGAAGTGTAGCAAAGTGTCACTCGTTTGCTTCCTGGGATGAGGGGATTGACCTATGAGAAGAGATTGAGTAGACGAGGCCGATATTCCTCAGAATTTAGAAGAGTGAGAGGTAATCTTACTGGCACCTAAAAATCTTCAGGGATTTGAAAGGGTAAATGCTGGGAAGATGTTTCCTCTGGCTGGGGAATCTCGAACTAGGGATCACAGTCTCAGTATAAATGGCTCAATCATTTAGGACTGAGAAGAGGAGAATTTTTTTTCACTCAAAGTATTGTGAATCTTTGGAATTCTCGACGCACAGTGGTTAGCACCGCAGCCTCACAGCTCCTGTGACCTCGGTTCCGTTCAGGGTATTGCCTGTGCAGAATTTGCAAGTTCTCTCTGTGACCACGTGAGTTTCCGCCGGGTGCTCCAGTTTCCTCCCACAGCCAAAGACTTGCAGGTTGATAGGTAAATTGACCATTGTAAATTGCCCCTGGTGTAGATAGGTGGTAGGAGAATGGTGGGAACGTGGTAGGGAATATGGGATGAATGTAGGATTAGTATAAATGGGTGGTTGTTGGTCGGCACAGGCTCGGTGGTCCGAAGGGCCTTTTTCAGTGCTGTATCTCTCTGTGACTCTGGAGATGTGGATGCTCAATCATTGGGTATATCCAAGAGAGAGATCGATAGGTTTTTGGATACTAAGGGAATCAAGGGATCTGTGCCAGTGTGGTAAGATGGAGTTGATGTAGGAGATCAGCTGTGATCTTATTGAATGGCAGAGCTATTTCGATGGGCCGAATGGCCCACTCCTATTTTTTATGTAAAGTTCCATTCCTCTCAGGGAATACTTTATTTTCAAAAAGAGAATTACTGCACACACTGGAAGCCTGAATAATAACAGAAGATTCTGGAAACACTCAGCAGTTCCAGCAGTATCTGTGGAGAGAGGAAGGGAGGAGCAATGTTTCAGGTCTATAGAAGGGTCACAGAACTGGACCACTAACCCGAGCTTCTCTTCTCCACAGTTGTTTCTGGACTGGCTGAGTGTTTTCAGTATTTTAGGCTTTTTCTTTCTGCATTTCATCCTTTTCCCATTTGACTATTTGCTGTGAAACTTTCAGCGTTGTGCTCAGTTCTTTGTGTCGTTGTGTTTTCTTTATTTGAAGTCATGTAAATAGTATCCTGAAATGAATTTGCCAAATGGTTGGGAAAATTGTTACAACCAGCTTTTGAGCAAGTTCTCCACATACACAGTGAAGGATTCCTTCACATTTGCGAAGACCATCCAGGACTTGCATATCGATAGCAATGCCGTGTCCATGTGTCATTTGACATTGCTAGCCTATTCACCAATGTACCACTTCAGGAAGCCATAGATATTTGCACTGCAGTGCTATATCATGGCGATCTAGACCCGTCACCATTGTGTGAATCCGTATTCATTGAACTTATGAACTCGGCAACTTGCACAGTTGAGTTCAGTTTTATTGACACCATGTATCGCTGGTGTTGCCATGGGATCCCCTCTCGGCCCAGCTCTCACAAACATCTTTGTTGGATTCCATGACAAACCTGTTTTTAAGGGAATGACACCTAACCTCCGACCTCTTGCATATTTCCAATATGTCGATGATACATTTGCTATATTTGAATCCGCAGCTGCATGAAATAATTTCCTTGCACGTCTTCATGGGCTCCATCCTACACTCAAATTCACCTTTGGAATGGAGCAGTCAAATGAGTTCCCTTTCCTTGATGTACTAGTTGAGAAATCTGCTAAGGGGTTTTCTACCACGGTCTACCGCAAACCTACCTTCACTGGTCAATACACGCGTTGGGATTATTACAGTTCCACGCACTAGAAGATTGGTCTTTTCGGCAACCTCATAAATAGGGCTGAGCCATTTGCTCACCATGCAAGCTTGATGCTGAAATAGGGCGAATCAAAGACATCCTGCATTACAATGGCTACACTGATCAGATCATTTCTCACTGTATATCGCACAAACTTATAAATGGGCTGAAGGACGTCATTTTGAGCCCTGAAAAGTGCCCAGTCTCCCTCAAATTACACTGGAAGGGTAATATATCCCCAGTATTTGAGTAACAGGTGAAGCGAGCTGTTTCCTACTGTTCCTATGCAGGAGCAACAAGTGTGGTGTTCACCACTAACAGGATGCTGCTGTCAAGCAAAAGAGACGTCCTGCCTATCACACAAATAAGTAACGTGATATATGAATTTCAATACCAGTGTGATGCTAGGTTTCTAGACCGTGCATCCCAAAACTGGTGGATTGTATCAAATAACATGTCCCTTCCGCTGTTCGCAATGGGCCCTACCCAACCAACCCATGCTTGCAAAACTCAAAACACAGTATCCAACATGAGATGTGATTCCACAATAGGACAACATTTGCTAAATAATTCTCAGTGTGCTAAGAATTACACTGACAACCGATTTAAGACTGTCAGTGGGGCTCGCAGTGTGGTGCACTGGTGTGTACTGTAAGCTACATATATTAATACACAGGGCCCTGTTCTTTGCAGACAGAAAGAACATGCACACACATTGTGCCAGTTTCAGCTAAACAAAATAAGTGACAGCCATTCACTGGCTCATTCCAAAGGGCAATGCCTTGACCAATCAGAGTCAAGCTGCCTGGTTTAAATTTCAAACAAAGCTGGGCAGTGATCTGTCAGTTACCATAAACTGATGCATTCTGAATGGCAATGCCTCGACCAATCAGAGCTCACTTGCCAACCAATCAGCACTCTCTTCTCAGACAGAAGAAAGTTGTTGTTTTCCTTTAAATTGGTATTCTTGTGGATTGCCCTGCTGAGTGCAAGACGAAAACAACTGGCTACCAAAGTCTGGACAACATGTCACTATTTTCTCGAAATGATTACTTTTATTTTCAATATAAAAATATAAAGCAATATGAGTGTAACATTTACAGACAAATTCTATTACCTCAAATTGCCTGATTCTTTCACACTGACAGACTATGTGAACTACTGTCCCGATTTTGCAGTTCTCACTTCCAGTTAGCAAATGTCAGCAATCTGTGATACAGTGCAGTTTACAGAGCAGACCGTCAATCACAACATGCAATAATTGTTCAGCTTCTGTTGGACTGGTGGGATTTAGAAATACTAGGAATTGAGATGAGCTGTTATTGTATTTAATTATTTCTTTCATGGGATGTGGACGTCGCCAGCCAGGCCAGCATTTATTGTCCATCCCTAATTGCCCATGAGAAGGTGGTGGTGAGCTTCCTTCTTGAACCACTGCAGTCCATGTGGGGTAGGTACACTCACAGTGCTATTAGGAAGGGAGTTCCAGGATTTTGACCCAGCGACAGTGAAGGAATGGCGATCTAGTTCCAAGTCAGGATGATGTGTAGCTTGGAGGAGAACTTTCAGGTGGTTGTATTCCCATGCATCTGCTGCCCTTGTCCTTCTAGGCAATAGAGGATGCAGGTTTGGAAGGTGCTGCCTGAGTAGCCTTGGTGCATTGTTGCAGTGCATCTTGTCGATGGTACACACTGCTGCCACTGTACGTCAGTGGTGAAGGGAGTGAATGTTGTGGACGGGGTGCCAATCAAGCGTGTTGTTTTATCCTGGATGGTGTCGAGCTTCTTGAATGTTGTTGGAGCTGCACCCATCCGGGCAAGTGGATTGTATTCCATCACACTCCAGACTTGTGCCTTGTCAATGGTGGACAGGCTTGGGGAGTCAGGAGGTGAGTTACTCACCGCATGATTCCTACCCTCTGACCAGCTCATGTAGTCACACTATTTATAAGGCTACTCCAGTTCAGTTTCTGGTCAATGGGAACCCCCAGGAAGTTGATAGTGGGGGATTCAGTGATCGTAATGCCGTTGAATGTCAATGGGAGATCGTTAGATTCTCTCTTGTTCGAGATGGTCATTGCCTGGCACTTGTGTGGCGCGAATGTTACTTGCCACTTATCAGCCCAAGCCTGGATATTGTCCAGGTCTTGCTGCATTTCTACATGGACTGCTTCAGTATCTGAGGAGTCGGGAATGGTGCTAAATTTTGCAATCATCAGTGAACATCCCCATTTCTGACCTTATGATTGAAGGAAGGTCACTGATGAAGTAATGAAGAAGGTTGGGCCGAGGATACTACCCTGAGGAACTCCAGCAGTAATGTCCTGGAGCTGAGATGATTGACCTCCAACAATCACAACCATTTTCCTTTGTGCTAGGTGCAATTCCAACCAGTGGAGAGTTTTCCTCTTGATTCCCATTGACTCCAGTTTTACTCTGGCTCCTTGATGCCATACTCAGTGAAATGCTACCTTGATGTCAAGGGCAGACACTCTCACCTCACCTCTTGAGTTCAGCTCTTTTGTCCTTGTTCGAACCAAGGCTGTAATGAGGTCAGGAGCTGAATGGCCCTGGCGGAACCCAGCTGAGCATCACTGAACAGGTTATTGTGAAGCAAGTGCCCCGTCGATGACATCTTCCATCACTATACTGATGATTGAGAGTAGACTGATGAGGCAGCAATTGGCTGGGTTGGATTTGTCCCGCTATTTGTGTTCAGGACATACCTGGGCAATTTTCCACATTGCCGGGTAGATGCCAGTGTTGTAGCTGTACCTGAACAGCTTGGCTAGGGGCGCGGCAAGTTCTGGAGCACAGGTCTTCAGTACTATTGCCGGAATATTGTCAGGGCCCGTAGCCTTTGCTGTATCCAGTGCCTTCAGTCGTTTCTTGATATCACGTGGAGTGAATCGAATTGGCTGAAGACTGGCATCTGTGATGCTGGGGACTTCAGAAGGAGGCCGAGATGGATCATCAACCCGGCACTTCTGGCTGAAGATTGTTTCAAATTCTTCATCCTTGTCTTTTGCACTGATGTGCTGGGCTCCCCCATCATTGAGGTTGGGGATATTTGTGGAGCCACCTCCTCCTGTTGGTTGTTTAATTGTCCACCACCATTCATCATTGGATGTGGCAGGGTGTAGATCTGATCCGTTGGTTGTGGGATCACTTAGCCCTGTCTATTACATGCTGCTTCTGCTGTTTGGCATGAAAGTAGTCCTGGGCTGTAGCTTCATCAGGCTGATACCTCATTTCAAGGTATGCCTGGTGCTGCTCCTGGCATGCCCTCCTGCACTCTTCATTGAATAAGGGTTGGTCCCCAGCTTGTTGGTAATGTTAGAGTGGGGGAATATGCCGGGCCATGAGGTTATAGAATGTGGTTGACTACAATTCTGCTGCTGCTAATGATCCACAGCACCTCATGGATGCCCAGTTATACATTGCTAGATCTGTTCAAAATCTATCCCATTTAGCACAGTGGTAGTGGCACACAACACGATAGAGGGTATCCTCAATGTGAAGACGGGATATCATCTCCACAAGGACTGTGCAGTGGTCACTCCTACCAATACTGTCATGGACTGATGCATCTGCGGCAGGCAGATTGGTGAGGATGAGGTCAAGTATGTTTTTCCCTCTTGTTAGTTCCCTCACCACCTACTGCAGACCCAATCGAGCAGCTATGTCCGTTAGGACTCGACCAGCATGGTCAGTAGTGGTGCTACCGAGCCACTCATGGTGATGGACATTGCAACCCCCCAGCCAGACTACATTCTGGACCCTTGCCACTCTCAGTGCTCCCTCCAAGTAGTGTTCATCAGTCTCTCGCTGTCTCTTATAATAAAAACAAGAAATGCTGGAACCACTCAGCAGGTCTGGCAACATCTGTGGAAAGAGAAGCAGAGTTAACGTTTCGGGTCAGTGACCCTTCATCGGAACGATAAAGGGTCACTGACCCGAAACGTTAACTCTGCTTCTCTTTCCACAGATGCTGCCAGACCTGCTGAGTGGTTCCAGCATTTCTTGTTTTTATTTCAGATTTCCAGAATCCGCAGTATTTTGCTTTTATCTCGCTGTCTCTTGCTGGTTTGCTCAGTACCTTTCTCTGTCTGTTCCTTTCTGGGTCCTGATAATCTCTTCCTGGTTTTCTGTGTGTCTTTCTCTGCCTGCCTCATTGTCGGTGCTGTTACTCAGTGTCCTTGTGTCATTGTGCAGTGAGGGTGAGTCCGTCAGCACGTGTGTTGCTGAGTCTGGGATTCTTGAGAAATCCGACTTAAATCCTATTTTGATAAAAACATTGGGGAAATGAACATATTTCACTAACGGGCAGCTGAAATCGAAAACAGCAGTTAGCAGAGTGGCGCAGCAGAAGCGTGCTGGGCCCATAACCCAGAGGTCGATGGATCGAAACCATTCTCTGCTATTTATGCTTGGTAATAATGCAAACAGTTCACTTTCAAAACATCAAGTATTTCCCCACAATAACAAGATGCTTCCAAAGGCACTTTATTGCAATCAGCTTTTTCCTTCCAGTGAACACATCAATCAGCAACAAATCACTTTTGCTCACACGAACACAAGCTGCAAACACGGACCAGCCGAGTCTCTCCCACTTTGTCAACCCCTTCCTGCAGAGCCACCTCTCCACCACCAGATGGTGATGTTGGCCACAATAAAACCAGGACAAATGGTCACAGTGAGGAGACGGTCAGCAACAGAAAATAAAACAATAACAGGGAAAACCTTTACACAACAACAGGGTACATCTTTACACAACAGAAAACATATTTACACAACAGGAAATACCTTTAGATAACAGGGAGAACACAATCATACAAATGCCTTGTTTCTCCATCTCAGTCTCGTTGTCTCTCTCTGTCCCTCACTTTTGCTTCCTCACAGTCTATTGGTTTTCTGTGTGTTTTTCTCTCTGTCCCGTTGTCAATGGTGTTACTCAGCATCCTTGTAACATTGTGTAGCCAGGCTGAGCCTCCCAACACCTGTGTTGCTGTAATAAAAACAGAAAATGCTGGAAATGCTCAGTTGGTCTGGCAGCATCTGTGCAGAGAGAAACAGTTAACAGTTCAGGTCTGTTTCCTTAGCTCACATTAACTTTGTTCTCTCTCCACAGATGCTGCCAGACCTGCTGAGTATTTCCAGCATTTCTTGTTTTCATTATGGCACAGAGTTCCCTTTTCAAACTGACAGAATTAACCACAATAGTGTACTCTGAGATTCAAGTTAAATATCAGCCCAATATTTACACACATTATGAGTTTATAAGTTTCAGTATTAATTCCCATAGTGCATCCTGACATATACATTAGATATAACATAACATAAGAACAGAAGAAATAGGAGCAGGAGTAGGCCATTCGGCCCCTCAAGCCTGCCCTGCCATTCAGTAAGATCATGGCTGATCTGCCCCAGAAATCAACTCCTCTTTCATGCCAGCTCTTCATAGCCCTCAACTCTCCAATATTTCAAAAATCTATTTACATCCTCTTTAAATACTTTCAGTGATTTAGCCTCCAATACTGTCTGGGGTAGAGAATTCCAGACATTCACTCCCCTCTGAGAGAGGAAATTCCTTTGCATCTCAGTTTAAATGAGTGTCGCCTTATTCTGTAACTATGTCGCCGAGTTTGAGATTCCCCACTAGTGGAAACATTTTCTCAACATCTACCCTGTTAATAAAAACAAGAAATGCTGGAAATACTCAGCAGGTCTGGCAGCATCTGTAAAGAGAGAAGCAGAGTTAATGTTTCAGGTCAGAGACCCTTCTTCACCCTGTTAAGCCCCCTCAGAATCTTGTCCGTTTCAAAAAGATCACCCCTCATTCTTCTAAACACGAATGAATAACCTGTTTAGCCGTTCTTGATAAGTCAACCCCTTCATCTCAGGAATCAGCTGATTGAATCTCTTTTGAACTCCTCCAATGCCAGTACATCCTTTCTTAAGTCTAAATCTCAAGTGTGATATCAGATTGAGAGAATCTGAAAGATAGTATAACCTGAGATACAAACTGAGAATTCAGTTTAAAACTCCCCCGGATTGTGAAACTAAAAGATACAATAGCAATTTAATTTGTATAGACTGAGCTTTGGATCATATTCCAGCCCTCATACAGTATCAGACTGGAAGATACTGTAGCAATTCCATTAGTGCAGACTCAGCTCTACATTACAGAGCAGGGAACATATTTAAAAACCCGGAACACTTTTACACAAGATGGATCATATTTACACAACTGAGAAGACCTTTACCCAACAGGGAACCATTTTACACAATAACAGAGAACATCTTTACACAACAGCGAATACAGTAACACAACAGAGAACATATTACACAGCAGGAAATATCTTTAAAAGAACACAGGGAACATCTTTACACAACAGAGAACACAATTACATGAATCATGAGTCTTTCGCTGTCTCTTGCTGGTTTGCTCAGTTCCTTTCTCTGTCTGTTCCCTTCTGTGTCCTGATAATCTCTTCCTGGTTTTCTGTGTGTCTTTCTCTGTCTGTTCCTTTCTGGGTCCTGATAATCTCTTCCTGGTTTTCTGTGTGTCTTTCTCTGCCTGCCTCATTGTCGGTGCTGTTACTCAGTGTCCTTGTGTCATTGTGCAGTGAGGGTGAGTCTGTCAGCACGTGTGTTGCTGAGTCCGGGATTCTTGAGAAATCCGACCACAATCCTATTTTGAAAAAAACATTGGGGAAATGAACATATTTCACTAACAGGCAGCTAAAATTAAACACAGCAGTTAGCAGAGTGGCGCAGCGCAAGCGTGCTGGGCCCATAACCCAGAGGTCGATGGATCGAAACCATTCTCTGCTATTAATGTTTGGTCGGAAGACAAACAGTTCACTTTCAAAACATCTAGTGTTTCCCCACAAAAGCAAGACGCGCTCGATTGCAATCAGCTTTTTCCTTCTAGTGAACACATCAATCAGTAACAAATCACTTTTGCTCACACGAACACAAACTGCAAACACGGACCAGCCGAGTCTCTCCCACTTTGTCAACCCCGTCCTGCAGAGCCTCCTCTCCACCACCAGATGGCGATGTTGGCCACAATAAAACCAGGGCAAATGGTCACAGGAAGGAGACGGTCAGCAACAGAAAATAAAACAATAACAGGGAAAACCTTTACACAACAACAGGGTACATCTTTACACAACAGAAAACATGTTTACACAACAGGAAATACCTTCAGACAACAGGGAGAGCACAATCAAACAAATGCCTTGTTTCTCCATCTCAGTTTCGTTGTCTGTCTCTCTCGCTCCGTTCCACACTTTTGCTTCCTCACAGTCTATTAGTTTTCTGTGTGTTTTTCTCTCTGTCCCGTTGTCGATGGTGTCACTCAGCGTCCTTGTAACATTGCGTAGCCAGGCTGAGCCTCCCAACACCTGTGTTACAGAACATAGAACATAGAACAGTACAGCACAGTACAGGCCCTTCGGCCCACGATGATGTGCCGAACCTTTAACCTACTCTAAGATCAAAACTACCTCCATACCCTTCATTCTACTATCATCCATGTACCTATCCAAGAGACGCTTAAATGTCCCTAATGTATCTGCTTCTACTACCACCGCTGGCAGTGCATTCCATGCACCCACCACTCTCTTGTGTGAAGAACCTACCTCTGACATCTCCCCGAAACCTTCCTCCATCACCTTAAAATTATGCCCCCTGGTGATAGCCCTTTCCACCCTGGGAAAAAAGTCTCTGGCTATCCACTCTATCTATGCCTCTCATCATCTTGTACCCCTCTATCAAGTCACCTCTCATCCTTCTTCGTTCCAATGAGAAAAGTCCCAGCTCCCTCAATCTTTCTTTGTGAGACATGCCCTCCAGTCCAGGCAGCATCCTGATAAATCTCCTCTGCACCCTCTCTAAAGCTTCCACATCCTTCCTATAATGAGACGACCAGAACTGAACACAATATTCCAAGTGTGGTCTAACCAGGGCTTTATAGAGCTGCAGCAGAACCTCGCGGCTCTTAAACTCAATCCCCCTGTTAATGAAAGCCAACACACCATACGCCTTCTTAACAACCCTATCAACTTGGGTGGCAACTTTGAGCGATCTATGGTCATGGGCCCCAAGATCCCTCTGTTCCTCCACACTACCAAGAATCCTGTCTTTTCGCCTGTATTCTGCATTCAAATTCAACCCTCCAAAATGAATCACTTCACACTTTTCCAGGTTGAACTCCATCTGCCACTTCTCAGCCCAGCTCTGCATCCTGTCAATGTCCTGTTGCAACCTACAACAGCCTTCCACACTATCCACAACTCCAGCAACCTTCGTGTCACCGGCAAACTTGCTAACCCAGACTTCCACATCCTCATCCAAGTCATTTATAAAAGTCACAAAGAGCAGAGGTCCCAGAACAGATCCCTGCGGAACACCACTGGTCACCGAGCTCCAGGCTGAATACTTTCCATCTACTACCACCCTCTGTCTTCTATGGGCCAGCCAATTCTGTATCCAGACAGCCAACTTTCCCTGTATCCCATGCCTCCTTACCTCCTGAATGAGCCTACCATGGGGAACCTTATCAAACGCCTTGCTGAAATCCATATACACCACATGCACTGCTCTTCCTTCATCAATGTGTTTTGTCACATCTTCAAAGAATGTAATAAGGCTTGTGAGGCATGACCTGCCCCTCACAAAGCCATGCTGACTGTCTCTAATCAAACTATGCTTTTCCAACTAATCATAAATCCTGTCTCTCAGTATCCTCTCCAATAATTTGCCCACTACCAAGTAAGACTGACTGGTCTATAATTCCCAGGGTTATCCCTATTCCCTTTCTTGAACAAGGGAATAACATTTGCCACCCTCCAATCATCTGGTACTACTCCAGTGGACAGTGAGGACGCAAAGATCATCGCCAAAGGCGCGGCAATCTCTTCCCTCGCTTCCCTTAATATCCTTGGGTATATCCCGTCTGGCCTCAGGGACTTATCTGTCCTCATGTCTTTCAAAATTTCCAGCACATCCTCCCTCTTAACATCAACCTGTTCGAGCATATCAGCCTGTTTCACGCTGTCCTCACAAACGACCAGGTCCCTCTCACTAGTGAATACTGAAGCAAAGTATTCATTTAGGACCTCCCATACCTCCTCCGACTCCAGGCACAAGTTCCCTCCACTATCCTTGATCGGCCCTACCCTCACTCTGGCCATCCTCTTGTTCCTCACATAAGTGTAGAACGCATTGGGATTTTCCTTAATCCTACCCGCCAAGACTTTTTCATGTCCCCTTCTAGCTCTCCTAAGTCCATTCTTCAGTTCCTTCCTGGCTACCTTGTAACCCTCTAGAGCCCTGTCTGATCCTTGCTTCCTCAACCTTAAGTAAGCTTCCTTCTTCCTCTTGACTAGCTGTTCCACATTTCTTGTCATCCAAGGTTCCTTCACCCTACCATCCCTTCCTTGCCTCATCGGGACAAACCTATCCAGCAGTCGCAGCAAGTGCTCCCTAAACAACCTCCACATTTCTTTCGTGCATTTCCCTGAGAACATCTGTTCCCAATTTATGCACCCCAGTTCCTGCCTAATAGCATTGTAATTCCCCCTCCCCCAATTAAATATTTTCCCATCCCGTCTGCTCCTGTCCCTCTCCATGACGATAGTAAAGGTCAGGGAGTTGTGATCACTATCACCGAAATGCTCTCCCACCGATAGATCTGCCACCTGGCCTTGTTCGTTGCCAATCACCAAATCCAACATAGCTTCCCCTCTGGTCAGCCTATCGACATATTGAGTCAGGAAACCTTCCTGGACACACCTGACAAAAACTGCTCCATCCAAACTATTTGCACTAAGGAGGTTCCAATCAATATTAGGGAAGTTGAAGTCACCCATGACAACAACCCTGTTACTTCTGCACCTTTCCAAAATCTGCCTCCCAATCTGTTCCTCCGTGTCTCTGTTGCTATTGAGGGGTCTATAGAAAACTCCCAATAAAGTGACTGCTCCTTTCCTGTTTCTGACTTCCACCCATAATGACTCAGTAGACAAACCCTCCTCGATGACCTCCCTTTCTGCAGCTGTGATACTATCCCTGATTAACAATGCCACTCCCCCACATCTTTTACCTCCCTCCCTATTCCTTTTGAAACATCTAAACCCCGGAACATCCAACATTCATTCCTGCCCCTGTGATCTCCAAGTGTCCGTAATGGCCACAACATCTTAGCTCGAAGTACTGATCCATGCTCTAAGTTCATCACCCTGATTCCTGACACTTCTTGCATTAAAATAGACACACTTCAACCCATCATACTGGCTGAAACTTTGCCCTGTCAACTGTCTAACCTTCCTCACAGACTCTCTGCACTCGGTATCTGCCTGTTCAACAGCTACCCCATCCACTGATCCATAGCTCCGGTTCCCATCCCCCTGCCAAACTAGTTTAAACCCTCCCGAAGAGCTCTAGCAAACCTCCCGCCCAGGATATTGGTGCCCCTCCAGTTCAGATGCAACCCGTCCTTCTTGTACAGGTCCCATCTTCCCCAGAAGGTATCCCAATGATCCACATAACTGAAGCCCTCCCTGCTACACCAGCTCTGTAGCCACGTGTTCAGCTGCACTCGCTCTCTGTTTCTAGCCTCACGAGCACGTGGCACCGGTATCAATCCTGAGATTACTACTCTGCTCGTCCTGCCTTTTAGCTTCCAACCTAACTCCTATATTCGCTTTACAGGTCCTCATCCCATTTCCTAGCTATGTCATTGGTACCGATATGGACCACGACTTCTGGCTGCTCCCCCTCCCCCTTAAGAATCCTGTAGACTCGATCTGAGACATCCCTGACCCTGGCACCTAGGAGGCAACATGCCATCCGGGAGTCTCGTTCGCGACCACAGTACCTCCTGTCTGTTCCTCTAACCATTGAATCTCCTATTACTATCGCTCTCCTATTCTCCACCCTTCCCTTCTGAGCCGCAGAGCCAGGCTCAGTGGGAGAGACCTGGCCGCTGTGGCTTTCCCAGGTAGCTTCCCCCCTGGACCGTATCCAAAACGGTATACTTATTATTGAGGGGAACGGCCACAGGGGATCCCTGCACTGTGCGCCTATTCCCTTTCCCTCCCCTGATGGTCACCCAGCTACCTTTATCCTGTGACTTAGGTGTCAGTACTTCCCTATAACTGCTCTCTATCATCCCCTCTGCCTCCCGCATGATCCGAAGTTCATCCAGCTCCAGCTCCAGTTCCCTAACGCGCTCTGTGAGGAGCTGGAGTTGGGTGCACTTCTCGCAGGTGAAGTCAGCAGGGACACAAGTGGTGACCCTTACCTCCCACATCCTGCAAGAGGAGCATGCAACTGCCCTAGCTTCCATCCCCTCTGCTCTAAATTGACAACAGAGAATAAAAATATATAAAGGAAAACCTTACCTTACCAAACCCTCCACACAAGAGTCCTTTTTTTTGGTTGGAGGAGGAGGATGGGTGGGAGACACTACACGTGTAGTGTTTCGGGTTTAGCCACTGCCCGAATATATACGTTCACTTACCCAGCAGTCCCCGTGTCCGCGTCCGCCGAATCGCCAGGTAAGTACTTTATAGTGAAACTTACCTTCCCAGCTGCCCCCTGGCTCGCACTATCACCGCTACTGCTGATCAAACGTGTTGCTGTAATAAAAACAGAAAATGCTGGAAATCCTCAGTCGGTCTGGCAGCATCTGTGCAGAGAGAAACAGTTAACAGTTCAGGTCTGTTTCCTTAGCTCACATTAACTTTGTTTCTTTCTCCACAGATGCTGCCAGACCTGCTGACGATTTCAAGCATTTTCTGTTTATGTTTCAGATTTCCAGCATCTGCAGTATTTTGCTTTTCTCCGTGTGTTGCTATGTCTGGGACTGTTTGAGTGCAATGCTATTGCTTTATAAACAGCGTTGAAACAAACATTTATCTAGTTAACACACAGCACTAATACACAGCTGGATATAAACAGCAGCCTGCAGCAGAGGGTGCAGTGGATGTTTATGAACACAAATAATTCACCAACACTATATTTACTGCTATCCTCAATCACACCACACTTCATCTTAACACGTTTTATTCTTCATTGACATCAACTTCTTGCTTCCAATAAACACTTCAATTTGGAACACAGCTTCCAAATCACCTTGATTCACAAACCCGAACACAAGCTGCAAATGCTGCAAACACACACCAGCCCAGACTTTCCCCTTTCTGTCAACCCATTCCTGCATCATTGCCTCTCCACCAACAGTTGTCGCTAGAATCATACAATCAGAGAATGGCTAAAGCACAGTAGGAGGTCATTCGGCCTGTCGAACCCGTGCTGGCTCTCTGCTAAAGCAACTCACCTCATCTCACTCCCCAGTCATTTCAATTTCGGTGGTGGGAAAACTTCTCGAAAGAATAATTCGGGACAAAATTAATAGTCCCATGGACAAATGTGGGTTAATTCAGGAAAGACAGCATGGATTTCTTAAGGGAAAGTCATGTTTAACTGTCCTGCTGGAGTTTTTTGATGAGGTAACAGAGAGGGATGATGAGGGCAATGCTGTTGATGTGGTGTACATGGACTTTCAAAAGGTATGACAGCATCTGAAAGGTCACTGACCTGAAACTTTAACTCTGCTTCTCTCTCCACAGATGCTGCCAGACCTGCTGAGCATTTCCAGCACTTTTTGTTTACATTTCAGATTTCTAGCATCTGCAGTATTTTGCTTTTATTGACTTTCAAAAGGAGTTTGATACAGTGCAACACAACAGACTTGTGAACAAAGTTATAACTCATGGAATAAAAGGGACAGTAGTAACATGGATATGGAATTGGCTGAGTGACAGGAAACAAAGAGTAGTGAGCAATGGATGTTCTTCGGGCTAGAGGAAGGTTTGCAGTGGAGTTCCCCAGGAGTCAGTGTTGGGACCCTTGCCTTTCCTGATATATATTAATGACCTAGACCTTGGTGTACAGGGCAGAATTTCAAAGTTTATGGATGATACGAAAATTGGAAGCATTGTGAACCGTAAGGATGATAGTGTAGAACTTCAAAAGGACATAGACAAGTTGGTGGAATGGGAGGACAGATGACAGGTGAAGTTCAATGCAGAGAAATGTGAATTGATTCATTTTGGTAGGAAGAACATGGAGTGACAATGTAGAATAAAGGGTACAATTCTAAAGGGGGTGCAGGAGCAGTGGGACCTGGGGTTATATGTCATTGGTTGAGAGAGTGGTTAATAAAGCATACAGTATCCTCGGCTTTAGTAATAGAGGCATAGAGTACAAGAACAAGGAGGTCATGTTGAACTTGTATAAGACACTAGCATCAGCTGAAGTACTGCATCCAGTTCTGGGTGCCACACTTTAGGAAAGATGTGAAGGCATTGGAGAGATTATGGAAAAGATTCATGAGAATGGTTCCAGGGATGAGGAACTTCAGTTATGAAGATAGATTGGAGAAGTTAGGACTGTTTTCCTTGGAGAAAAGAAGGCGAAGAGGAGATTTCATAGTGGTATTCAAAATGATGAGGGGTGTGGACAGAGTGGATAGGGAGAAACTGTTCCCACTTGTGAAAGGATCGAGAACGAGAGGGCACAGATTTAAAGTAATTGGTAAAAGAAGCAAAAGCGACATGAGGAAAAACTTTTTCACACAGCGAGTGGTTAAAGTATGAACTGCCTGAGAATGTGATGGAGGCAGGTTCAATTGAAGCATTCAAAGGGGAATTAGACTGTTATCTGAAAAGGAAGAATGTGCAGGATTATGGGGAGAAGACGGGGAAGTGACATCAGGTGAATTGCTCATTTGGAGAGTCAGTGCAGACACGATGGGCCAAATGGCCTCCTTCTGGGCAGTAACAATTCTGTGATTCTGTGATTCCAATATTCAAGTCATTTCTATATATGGTGGTCCTGACACTGACCCTTGTGGACATCACTGTTCACCATCTTCCATTCTGAAAAACAACCAAATACCACAACTCGCTTTTCTTGATATTTCATCCATTTTTTAATCCAAGCAGATACTGACCCTCCTATTCCAGGAGCCTCAGTTTTGTTACCCAGCCTTTTATGTGGTAGTCTGTCAAACGCTTTCTTAAAATCCATATAGACAACATCCATTGCTTTCCCTTCATCAACCTTTTCTGTTACTTCATCAAAAAAATCAGTTATATTAGTGAAGAAGTGGAAAGGTGCTGAAGCTTTCAGTTTTCGGTCGACCCAAAACAAGTTCAAGGCCTGAATAATGAACTGATTGCCTCATTAGTTCTGTGAATAATACAATGATTTAATAGACAAAGTTTTGAAACATTCCTGCCCATAAATCTTGGAAACAGAGTGTGTGGATCTCCTGACTCAGAATGTTTAATGGATACAGTCCTCAGATCCGACAAGGAACCCCTGAACATCCACAGTAAAGACAGTGTGGATGAGGAAATGTAAGAGCTGGGAGCTGAAACTCAGGGACGGCCGAGCTCTCCTGTCATTGAGCTTGTGTGTCTGCTCTGCTCGCCGCACTTCCGGCTCTACTTTGTTTCCAATGAAAAGATGAAAAGGGCCGTTCGGTTTTCCTCTCACTGATAGCGTGTTTCACTCGGGTTAATATAACCCGGGACTTTTGCTGCTGAAATGAATTCTGCAAGGTCCCAGCAAACACACCGGCTCCCTCCTTTCTCCCCTCTTTCTATCGGATTGTTTTACCAGGAGGGGCTCAATAATAACAAACCCCCTGCAGGGAATGACCGCAAATTGAGCATCTAAATGGGGCAAGTGGGCAGCTTTCTGGGTTCTAGGTTCCCCCTACCCCGCCCCTCCCTCCCTCCAGTCCAAGCCCCTCTTCACTTTCTTTGGGACTTTGATGAGGGTGAAATGGGGAAAGTTCCCATTGATGTTTGAATGCTGAATTGCTGCAGAGATCCGCGCACGCGCGATGCAGCCCCGCCCCAGTGGGACGTCACAATAAGGAGTGGAGCGCATGCGCAGCCTTTCCCCAACCCAGTCTGTGAGGCCATTCACTCAATCAGGGGAAGATGCTTTAAATCAGCTGCTAATGGAGACTTCCCGGGCCCGGGGGAAGGGAACAAACAGCATCTACTTCCAGCAGCCACTGCTTTGGTAGCGTGTCCGCAGATGTGCTCAGAGATTAGCATTGAGTGGTGGGAAGTTGAGGGGGAGTCGGGGACTGTTTGTAACAGACACTGTGGAGCAGGAGCTGCTCCCGGAACATGGAGTGAGCCGGGGACACGGGGAAGGGAGAGTTCATTCTCGGACAGTGTCTGTACAGGCTCAGGGAGACACAATGGGAAGAAATAACTATTGAAAATCACTGACAATTTCACCACCCAAAGGAGAGGGAATTTTCCTGCTTTAGTTCCAGTCTCTCACTGTTTGTTGGATTGTGAACAGTGGGGGAAAAATAGCCGCAAAATAACGATGTGGACAGTTAGACAAAGAGCATTTATTGCAGACACCAGGTGAGAAGTGTGAAAGGCACATTTTAAATAGTGGCTGCTTGTTTTCCGTTGAAATAGAAATGTGACTGTGGAAAGGTCACTGCTCTATCGGACAGTCCCAGTCATTGAGCAGTGCAGGGCTTGTGTTGTTTCTGAATGTCACAAACCTGTTGTAAAACCACTGCAAACACCTGGTAAACAGAAGCTGAATACTGCAGTACTGCAGTGGAGTCAGACACTGACACTGTTTGTGTTCTTGGTTTTCATTTTGTGATTGTTCATAATGATTATTATTGGGACGATTACATTGATCGCTTTTGTATCTTCTACCTCACCAGTTCTTTCATTCCTGCAGGAAAATACATGACGGAACCTGAATAGATGTGGTGATTCTTGGACACAAGGAAAAGTGCAGTGATCTCGTTCCAACACACAGTCGGTACAGGATCACTCCCAAAGCACAGAGATACTGCCAGCTCATCAGTTCCACTGGAGCAAACAAAATAAGTAGTCAGACAGACACTGATCCCAAAGTCAAGAGAGACACATTTTCAATCCAACAGTCAAACAACAGCAGGAGAGACAGAAGTTGTTTCTATTTCACTCCAATTCAGTACAGCTGACAGGTTGATACATCAATCACAGTCCAAAAACAAACTCACTATCAGATCTAAATAAACTCGGTCACCATGGTCACATTTTAAATATAAAATCTGAAATAGAACAGACAAAATTTACAGAATTGAAAGGTACAGAATGAATGCAAGGAGGCTTCAAGGGGGGTTGGACAGGTTAAATGAATGGGCAAGAACATGGCAGATGGAATATAATGTGAATAAGTGTGAAGTTCTCCACTTTGGTCAAATAAACAGAAAGACAGAGTATTTCTTAAATGGTGAGAGGTTGAGAAGTGTCGATGTCCAAAGGCACCTGGGTGTCCTTGTTCATGAGACACGAAAAGCTAGTATGCAGGTGCAGTAAGCAATTCGGAAGGCAAATGGTATGTTGGCTTCATTGAAAGCGTATTTGAGTACATGAGTAAAGATGTATGAAGTCTAGATGAGACCGCACCTGGAGTATTCTGTACAATTTTGGTTTCCTTATCGAAGGAAGGATAGACTTGTCACAGAGGGAGTGCAACAGAGATTCACCGGTCTCATCCCCTTGGATGGTGGGATTGTCTTATGATGAGAGACTGCAGAAACTGGGCCTAAATTCTCTAGAGTTTTGAAGAATGAGAGGTGATCTCATTGAAACAGACAAAGTTCTTACAGGGTGTCACAGGGTAGATATGGATAGGATGTTTCCTCTGTCTAGTGAATCTAGAACAAGGAGACACAGTCTCAGAATAAGGGCAGACTGAGATGAGCAGGAATTTCTTTACTCAGAGGGTGAAAAATCTGTGGAATTCTTTATCCCAGTGGGCTGTGGAAGATCAATCATTGAACATATTCAAGACAGAAATCGATAGATTTCTAAATACTAACAAGATCAAGGGATATGGAGATGGCAGGGAAAAATGGCGGAGAGGTAGATGATCAGTCACGATCTGTTTGAATGTTGGAGCAGGCTCGATGGGCTGAATGGCCTAATGCCCCTATTTCCTATGATCCTATGAATCCCAATAATGTACATCAGAACATTAGACCAAGTTATGCATTACATACCAGTTCAAAAATCCCACAGAGATTAAGACTGAAAGATACAGTATCAAGCCATTACGACAAAATGAAGGGCTTGGAGCTTGCAGACCAGCCCATGTATAAGATTGAAAGTTATATTTTCATTCACAATCGTTTTCACAGAGCTTAATATTGAATACCAATCCACAACTTGTAGAGGACTACCAAATAAAACCTACAACTGTAAAATACAGTTAATCCATATTTTAAATTAAACACAAGGCAAATAAATATTGATACATTAAGAGAGCGGGAAACAGTAAGAGCAGAGTGGAGCAGAAAGAGCCCAGGAGAGAGAGGGAGCAAGAGTTCACTCGGAGAGCAGGGAACAGCGAGAGCAGGCGTCAAAAAAGGCAAAGGAATACACAATTAATGGGAGAACACTGAACGGTGTAGAGGAAGTGAGGGACGTTGGAGTGAATGTCCACAGATCCCTGAAGTAGCAGTGCAGGTCAATAAGCTGGTTCAGCAGGTAAATGGAATCCTTTCCTTTATTAACTGAGGTATAGAGTATTAGGGTGACCTGGTATCCATGGCAATAAGTCACTGACAGCTAACATTCAGGTGCAGCAAGCAATTAGGAAGGCTAATAGTATGTTAGCCTTTATCACAAGAGGATTTGAGTACAGGAGTAGTGAATTCTTGCTTCAAATGTATAGAACCTTGGTTAGACTGCACTTGGAGTACTGTGTGCAGTTTTGGTCCCCTTGCCTTAGGAAGGATATTATTGCCATAGATAGAGTGCAAAGAAGGTTCATCAGACTTGTTCCTGGGATGGTGGGACTGTCCTACGAAGAGAGATTGGGGAAACTGGGGCTGTGTTCTCTGGAGTTTTGAAGAATGAGAGGTGATCTCATTGAAACCTACAAAATATTTAAAGGACAGTCAGGGTAGATGCAGCTAAGATGTTTCCCCTGGTTGGGGAGTCGAGAACCAGGGGACGCAATTTCAAAATAAGGGGCATGCCACTTCGGACAGTTTTGAGGAGAAATGTTACTCAGAGGGTTGTGAATCTTTGGAATTCTGTACCCCAGAGGGCTGTGGAAGCTCAGTCATTGAGGATGTTTAAAGCAGAGATTGACAGATTTCTAAATACAAATGACATAAGGGAATATGAGGAAAGTGTGGGGAAAAGGGCATTGAAGTGGATGATCAGCCATGATCATATTGAATGGTGGGGCAGGCTCGATGTGCTGAATGGCCGACTCCTGCTCCTATGTTCCTATGTTCCTAACTCCACATTATCGATGAGACACAGCCTCAGGCCGACTTGTCGGGTGTTGCAAACAGATAACACTGCTTCTGATCTTCACCAGAACAGAGAGTGAGATGTAAAATTGATCATCAAACAGACTGTGAGAGAATACAACAGAATAAAACACATGGAGAGACACTGTGGAATAACAAATAGATTCGATTGGAATGTTGAATTATGATTGGAATGGATGAAACAGCAGATTAAATTGGGGCAGAAAAGAGAAACTGATGGGAAGAAGGAAGAAAAGAAAGGATGGATCTGTTCACTTTTTTCAGTTTTTTCACTGGTCCATAAAAGCTGGATTAAACAAAGATGCAAAAAACAGAGAATTTCACCAAAAAGGGAGATTAAATGCTGCCGAAACCTTGGATCGAAGGATGCCCCAACAGATCACCTGTTTAACTGTCTCCTCACTGGGGGATTTCAATCAATGAGCAATATAATTCTCTCCTTTTCTTTTGTTAAATGAAACCACTACTGTCACTTGGAGTTAATATCCCTGTGTTCCAACTCCTGAATAATGAAATTGTGAGTTTCGCGATATTTTCTGGACACATTTCCTGCTGAAAGAACTAAGAGCTCTTTTCTAATTTACACAATACTATATACACACTCATCAAGCCTCCGAAACTAGCATCCTTGGTGCTGCTCTCTCCTCCCAAACCTCATCTCATGTGACTGTTACATCATCACTCTGATTGTGGGAGGGGTTAATCCCACTGTCTTCAGCATTAACCCTTTACATCCTCATACTGCACTGTCTGCCCAAAAAATCGGTGGAGGGAACTTGAATTATCAAAACAGCAACAGCTGCCAGTTGAAAATCAACTCAACCCATCAGAGAGAGACTGTCAGAGGACTTCCTGCATCCAGTCCTGACCCTGTCACATGAAGCAGCTGCTCACCCAGACCCCACTCTCATCAACACTGAACATTTTTACTGAGACCCTTCAAATACTGTTTATAAAAGGCCGCAAAGATCAAAGTTCACACAGTTGTATTAAATACAACAAAGTTTAATATCTTCTCACCGTTTCTCGGGAACCACATGAGACTTAGGTTTTCTTATTTGGTTCCTTTGATTTTTCTTGTTCCTGACTGACAAATATTCCAAACCTCAGATAAACCCTCCCACTTGCGTCATGTCCCAGTCTCGGTTAAAAGCAACACATAATGACACAAACACCCTCCTTCAGTGAGATTAATATCAAGCTGTTTTCCAGGTTGAATGGAACTGTGAACAAATTTATGTCAAAGAAGTTAACTTTGATGTATTAGCAAAGAAATTCTGTCCAAGGAGAAACAGCCATTCCAAACTCATATCCTTCAGAAAGGCTGTTTTTTTATGTGATTGAAATTCATCAAGTATTTTGAATTAAAGTTCACAAGACACAGATGTCAGTGTTGATAATGAAACTTTTCAAGCATGTTGCAACTGTGAAATAAGGCTTTGCTGGGAGTTGAACCCAGGATCTCCTGTTTTCTAGACAGGTGCTTTAACCAACTGAGCTACAGAGCCAGATCGCAAATGTGTGAGCAATTGAAATCAGAGGAAGGCCTTGTAGATAGTGGGCAGGCTTTGGCGAGTCAAGAGCTGAGTTCGTCACGGCAGTCTTCCCAGCCTCTGACTCGCTCTTGTCGTTGTTGCTGTAGTTGTAATTGTAATAGGCAACCGTCTGTCTCGGAAGACGATGGGCTACACCCGGGGTATACGTCACTTCTGTGTGAAACATCGTTTGTTGTGGCTGTGGAGGATGACTCGTGAGTGACAATCCCTTCCGCAGCTGGGACAGATGAATATCATTGGCCCGAGGTCGACTGATAATTTTTCCTTCCTCTGAGCTCTCTTTCCCACCATCTGGTCATTTCTTTTGTCCTCTGCTTTTCCCATGGTCTTCCTGAATGCTTTTCTCCAGGAATTCCAGTCAGCAGGAAGGACTTCCCATGCATTGACTCCAATCCCAGTCAGCTTGAGATCTCGCTTTGCAGATGTCCTTGTATCACAGATGTGGGTGACCTGTTGGTCTCGTGCTGATAGCAAGCTCACCATGGAGCGTGTCTTTGGCAAAGCGACCGTCATCCATTCAGCACACATGACTCAGTCAACAGAGTCACCGCTGACTCAAGAGGGCAAACATGCTGCGGATCCCTGCACGCTGGTGTACTTCTGCATTCGGCACTCTGTCCTGCCAGGAGATGCCCAATATCCATCTGAGACAGTGGAGGTGGAAGCTGTTCAGCTGCTTTTCTTGGCTTGTATAAGTTGTTGATGCTTCTCTACTCTAAAGGAGGGTGCTGAGAACACAAGCCTGTTACACGCGGAGTTTTGTATTTTCGATCAGTTTGCTGTCGGTTCACACTCGTCTTCTCAAATTTGACATGACAGCTGCAGCATTGACAATCCTGGTGCTGATTTCAGTATCAAGGGACAGATTGCTGGTGATTGTTGATCCAAGGTATGTGAAGCTGTTGACAACCTCCAAAGTGAGCCTGTCGATGTTGATGGAAGGTGGAGTCTCTCGTCCTGGCCCATAACTTTGATCTTCCTGATGCTGATCGTCAGTCCAAACTCCTTGCAGGCCAGGGAGAACCGATATACAAGCTGCTGTTAATGAACTTCATTATGGGATGTCAGCACAGCGTCATCAGCAAAGAGCAACTCACAGACCAAGAACTGACTCATTTTGGTCTTGGTGCGCAGTCTTGCCAAGATGAACAGCTTGTCATCAGCTCTGGTATGCAGGTGGACACCCCCATCTGAGTCACTGAAAGTTTAAAATAGCAGCATGGAGAAGAATATGCCAATTGTAAAGGATGCGAGCTGTAAGGAGGTTACAAGGAGGCTTCCAGGGGACTTGGACAGGATAAGTGAATGAAATGACAGATGGAATATAATGTGAATAAGTGTGAAGTTATCCACTTTGGTAGAATAAACAGAAAGACAGAATATTTCTTAAATGGTGAGAGGTTGGGAAGTGCTGATGTCCAAAGGGACCTGGGTGTCCTTGTTCATGAGACACTAAAAGCTCGCATGCAGGTGCAGCAATCAATTAGGAAGGCAAATGGTATGTTGGCCTTAACACGAGGGGTCATGAGTACAGGAATAAAGATGTCTTGCTGCAATTGTATAGAGCCTTGGTGAGATTGTGCTGGAGTATTGTGTACAGTTTTGGTTTCCTTATCGAAGGAAGGATATACTTGCCACAGAGGGAGTGCAACGGAGGGTCACCAGACTAATCCCTGGGATGGTGGGATTGTCTTATGAGGAAACTGGGCTTGTATTCCTTAAAGTTTCATTTAAAAGGCCATTTAAAACTGAGATAGGGTGGAATTTCTTCACTCAGAGGGTGGTGAATCTTTGGAATTCTCTACCTCAGGGGTTTGTGAAAGTTCAATCATTGAGCATGTTCAGGACAGAAATTGATAGAAATATTGATACTCATGACATCAAGGGATATGGGGAGAGCGCGGGAAAGTGGTGTTGAGGTAGATGATCAGCAAGGATGTAATTGAATGACAGATCAGGCTCGACAGGTGAAACTGCCTCCTCCTACGTTCTGAAGACAGTTTGCACCAGGACACAGCCCTGTTTTACCCCACTGCTGATCGTGAAAGTGTCTGATGTTGCTCCATTGTAACTGACGGAACTGTGCATGTTCTCGTGGAAAGAAGAGATGACGCCCAAGAGTTCAGGAGGGCAGCCTAGTTTCCACAGCAGTTTGAAGAGTCTGTCTCTGCTAACAAGATCGAAGGCCTTGGTGATGTCTATAAAGACAATGTAGAGTGTTCTGTACTGTTCACAGTACTTCTCCTGTAACTGCCGAAGTGAGAAAATCATGTCGACTGTCGATCTACCAGCTCTGAAGCTGCACTGAGACTCAGGATAGATGTGTGATGTCAGGGTCTGCAATCTGGTCAGAGCAATGTGAGCAAAGACCTTCCCCACAATACTTAGCAAGCAGATGCCTCGGTAATTGCTGCAGTCACTGCGATTCCCCCTTATTGTTGTACAAGGTGACAATGTTTGCATCACGCATGTTTAGAGGCGCAGATCTCCCCTTCCAACAGAGACACAGAAGTTCATGGAGATGCTGCAGCAGAGCTGCTTTTCCACTTTTGATGATTCCAGGTGGAGTACCATCATTTCCCAGGGCTTTACCACTGGCAAGACGGTCAATGGCCTTGTTGACCTCTACTCTGGTGGGGTCACTGTCCAACTCCTCCACGACAGGGAAGTCTGGAATGGTGCTGAGAGCTACTTCAATGACAATGTTCTCCGTTATGTAGAGTTCAAGGTAATGCTCCACTCACCTTTCCATCTGCTTGTTAGGTTCAGTGATGATCGTCCCTGTCTTTGTCTTCAAAGGTGCTGATTTAGTTACTGCTGGGCCCGTTGCTTTCATAATTTTTTTTATTCATTCATGTGATGTGGTCATCACTGGCTAAGCCAGCATTTATTGCCCATCCCTCATTTCCCTTGAGAAGGTGGTGGTGAGCTGCCTTCTTGAACCGCTGCAGTCTGTGTGAGGTAGGTACACCCACAGTGCTGTTAGGAAGGGGGTTCCAGGATTTTGACCCATCAACAGTGAAGGAAAGGCGATATAGTTCCAAGTCACGATAGTGTGTGGCTTGGAGGGGAACTTGCAGGTGGTGGTGTTCCCATGAATTTGCTGCCCTTGTCCTTATAGTTGGTAGAGGCTGCGGGTATGGAAGGTGCTGTCTAAGGAACCTTGGTGTGTTGAATTCCTTCATGTGTCCCTCTAGCATCCCCCAGATTCAGCGGCAGATTGGATGCTGTTGCAGAGTTTTAACCAGTATTGATTGGTGCAGTGCTGAGCAGTCTGCAGAGACTTGTTTCTGGCAGCTCTGAGAGCATCTAGAGTTTGTTTGCTGGGGACTTGTTTGTAGTTCATGAGGGCTCTCTTCTTAGATGCAGTAACTGACTCAATTTCAGTCCAATAAGCCTCAAACCAGTCAGCATTCCTCCCATCTCTTTTCCCATACACAGTGAGTGCAGAGTTATAGATGGTGGCGTGCAGATGATTCCACTTTGACACTGCACTGAGGCCTTGGGTGTTTTCTGAAATAGCCTGATCGAGGATGTTGAGGAACTCCTGGGTCCTTTCTGGGTCAGTGGTTCGGCTAGTGTTGATCCGAGAACGACCTTTCTTCTTGTATGGATGAAGCTTCCTTGGCTGAAGCCTGACCTTGTTACACACCAGGGAGTGGTCAGTGTCACAGTCAGCGCTGTGATAGCTGCGAGTGATGAGGATACTGCTGAGGGTGGTACGTCTGGTGATGATAAGGTCTAGCTGATGCCAGTGGCATGATCTCGGACGTCTCCAGGACACCTTGTGGCACAGCTTGACCTGGAAGTAGCTGTTCGTCACACAGAGTCCATGGTGACAGCATAGCTCCAGAAATCTCTGTCCATTTTTGTTCATCTTGCTAATCCCCTGGTGCCCTATGCTCATTGGCCAAGCTGTAGTCAGTACCCAAGCTTGCGTTGAAATCCCCGAGAAGATACAGTCCCTCGGTGCTGGGAATTCTACTGATGGCAGTGTCAAGTGTCTCATAGAATTGATCCTTGACATCTGGGGTGGAGGTGAGTGTCGGGACATAGATGCACATGAGATTAACTGGGCCCACGCTTGTTGACAAGTGAAGGGTAAGAAGTCTCTCTGAGCCAACTGTGGGGGGTTCACTCATTGCAAGTAGCGTGTTTTTTACTGTGAGACCCACTCCATGCTCACGAGTTGCCTCTTGGGCTTTCCCCTGCCTGATGAAGATGTAGTGTTTCTCTTTGAGGGATCCACTTTGAATGAGTCTAGTTTCTTGCAGCACAGCAATGTCCACATTGAGCCTTGTGAGTTCCTTGTCAATCACAGCTGTCTGGTGTGTGTCATCAACCTGCAGAAGGTTGTCAGTAAGGCCAGGACACATGGTCCTTACATTCCAGTTTGTGATGCGAAGCACTGGTGTCTTCTTTGCTGAGTTTGTCTTGCCTGGTGCATAGATTATCAATCCGCCAGTTGAGAGATATCCCTCTAAGCTGCAAGCACCCATTGAAGCAAGTAGGTCGTGGCAGGACAGCACCTAACTGACTGGGGGCTGCACAGCTTGGAGTAGGTGGTAGTTCTCCAATGAGACGCGATGATCTCTCCCACTGTCAAAAGTAACCCCTGGTGCTCATACTCTACACCAATTGAGTGAGAGCTTATAATCGGTAACTGTTTCTTCCCATGTTTTGCTAATGTTTAACCACGAAGCTGGAGTGTCCTCTCCAGGGCACAGGCCTGGGCAAATAGTATGGAGACACTGAGCATCAGGACCCCCTCTCAGCATTGCCAGTATTGTCCAAAGGAAAGGAAAAAAACAGTACTGTTTGGTACCAGCTCTGCTCTCGGAGTTGCTGGAAAACTACCTGATAAGTAACAGGTAACCGCCTACGGGACTCCACTCCGGATTTACTGTCCAGGTTTACTCCCTAAGCCTTCTTCTCTCTCAAGACACCCACAGGGAAGTGAGACTTTTTGCCCATAGATGGGGCTCTGTTCTTTGGCATCAGGATGGAACCACACGCCAGTGGGCCTGCATGACATGCACAAGGATATCACACACTGCCCCATCCCTGGGACAGCTCAGAGAGATACCCTGATGATAATACACCCCACAGGAAAATCACAAACAGCCCCATCCCTTGGACAGCTCAGGGTCAGACACTGCACACACTGCAACAACAGTGACATTACTGTATTAGTCCCTCCATTCTGAATCACCCTACTTTATGCTTTCCGTCTCTCAGCTAATCTTGTATCCACGCTGCCACTGCCTCTTTAATCCCATCTGCTCAAATTTTGTTAACAAGTCTATTTTATGGTACTTTTTCAAACACAATTTTGAAGTGCAGACACACACCATCAACCCCACCACCCTGGTCAACTCTCTGTGAAACTTCATCAAATAAATTAATTCATTAATTAATTCATACACAATCTTCTGTTAACCAATCTGTTCTGGCTGTCATTTATTAGCCCATGTTCGACCAAGTGCCAGTTAATTTTCTCCTGGATAATTGTCTCTAAAAGTTTCCCCACCACTGACATTAGACGATCTCGTCTGTAGTTCCTGGGTTTATCTCTCTTTTTAAACAGGGCTGTAAAATTAGCAATCCTTGCAGACTTATCTTTCAGTTCTGGAAAGTCTATTGTGGACAATCTCTTTGGGCTGACTTTAACCAATTAAAGCAACAGGATACTTGATTAATAAGTCCAGAACTTTTATTGAGAGTAAAATAGTACTTAATAATTGGAAGTAAAATGATCTTGAACAAACTTGGGGAATATAACTTCACAGCTCCAGCAGGTGTGTGGACTGGTCGAGCTTGGTCTCAGAGTGTCACGGTCCTCTTTGTCCAGTCTAGATCCCTCATCAGGTGGAGATCTTGGTCGATGATCTGAGCCTTTACCCCTGAGGTCTTCTCGTGTTCCTGCACACTGAAACCTGACAAAATCCCTACTTTTAACCCCTGGATGGCCATCACACCACCTTGTAAAATAATAATTGGTCTTAGCTGTTGCTCGGTACATTTAATTAATGATGTCTTCCACTAACAGCCAACTGTCCTCAGAATCTCAGACATGAGTACAATGGAGTGGTTTCACACTGTCTCCCAATCTGATCTGAAACAAGTTTCCTATTCATTAAATCGAGACTCTTGAAAATGCTGGAAATACTCAGCAGGTCTGACAGCATCTGTGGAGAGAGAAACAGAGTTAACGTTTCAGATCTGTGATCTTTCATCAGAACTGGGCTGAAATTGTCTGAGGGACTGAGATTGTGGAATCAATTTCAGGGTCAAAAACATTGTCCTCTGCAAGGAAAGGAAGATGGTGATTATTAAGTATAGTGCAAGAATATAGATGCTTTTACATTATTTGAATCAACATTGATTTAAACTTTGTGCTCACGAAACCTATCTTTTGATCAAAATGACATTGATAACAATGGAAAAAGCAACACATGCATTTCACGACCACAGGACTTTGTGAAGCCTTTTACAGCCAATGAAGGACTTTCCAAGTGTTGTCACTGTGCAGTACAATACAATACCCGACAAGAAGGATATTTCACATTCGAGTCACGCAAGTCCCAGGCAATGACCTTCTGAAACAAGAGAGAATCTAACCCTCTCCCCTTGACATTCAACAGCATTGCGATTGCTGAATCCCCCACGATCAACATCCTGGGGGTTACCATTGACCAGAAAATGAATTGCAGTAGCCATATAAATATCATGGCTACAAGAGCAGGTCAGACACTAGGAATCCTGCGGCAAGTAACTCACCTCCTGACTCCCCAAAGCCTGTCCCCTATCTACAAGGCACAAGTCAGGAGTGTGATGCAATACTCTCCATTGCCTGGATAGGTGCAGCTCCAACAACACTTAAGAAGCTCAACATCATCCAGGACAAAGCAGCCCACTTGATTGGCGCCTCATTCACTATATTCACTCTCTCTATCACCAACACACAGCGTGCACCATCCACAAGATGCACTGCAGCAACGCAGCAAGCCTCCTTACACAGCACCTTCCAAACCCGTGACTTCTATCACATAGAAGGACAAGGGCAGCAGATGCATGGGAACACCACCACCTGCAATTTCCCCTTTTTGCCACACACCATCCTGGAATTGAAACTATATCACCGTTCCTTCACTGTGGCTGGGTCAAAATCCTGGAACTCCCTTCCTAACAGCAACACATCGACTGTAGTGGTTCAAGAAGGCAGCTCACCACCACCTTCTCGAGGGAATTAGGGATGGGCAATAAATGCAATAAATAAAAATAAAATCAATAAAAAAGACAATAATCCCCAAAAGTAGAAAATCCATATGAAAATGAAAATATAATAAAGCACAGTCAGCATAGATTTCACAAAGAAAGACTTGATTAACCTTATCTTTGAAGAATCAACAGCAAGAGTAATACAGCAGATGTAGAAGAGTTTAAGTTAATAAAGCCTCATCCTTTTAAGTGCTTGAACCAACAAATTGTGGGTTAACAAACAAGCACACTAACTGACAGAGCTGGGTGTTGTTCTTTCTAGATTCCCCTAAAGCAGGGTGTCAATGAGTTAAATCTTCAGGTTGCTGCAACCAGAATAGCCATTGTCCACGATCAGTTTTACTGTTATAAATAAAGGGTGGAACATTCATTGTGAATCTATAGAAACAGTCTGGTCCTGCACACTGCAGACACATCCACGTCATCACCAACCAGTTCTCCATCAATTGATGCAGTTATTTGACTTTTCCCCATTAGCTCCATGGAATTAATTTTGAAAGATTTTAAATTCCAAGAAGTTTTGTTAATATTCAGCCCTTGAGAAGAAATCATTCCCTGGCCACAGTGGAGAGAGCATTGAATATAAAACAGTAGACTACCAGGTAACACAGAGAAAACTCATCAGCTAATCTAGAATTACTTAGTTTTCTTATTTTTGCTCTTGCTATTCGGTTTTTCATCATTTTCAGCTCCTGACTGTGGATATTATTGTGATTAAATGTGAAAAGATGCACTGTGTCTCAGCCCCGGTATATTGGCTCTTTCTCTGCACAGTGCTGTGCACACTCAGATACTGACAGTGTCTCTCCCTGCCTCAATTTTCCAGCCCTGACGGTGCAGAAAGCGCTGCTCAAAGTTACACATTCTGACTGTTTGCAGTTGATTAATGAGAGATTATTAACGTATCCTTCTGCAGTGCTGCCTCGGTTAATAACAGCAGATCGAAGTCACATTTCAGATACAGAAACAGACGCATCAATTATTCACTCTTTCCCAGAGTGAGTGAGGCCGGGACAAGCAGCAACATTCCAGCCCCACGCTCTGCAATTACCCAGCACAAGCGGAAAGCAGTGAATACAGATTCAATCAGTGGGTTAATGTCCATTACAGGGATGCAAGATTCCACGGCCCAGGACAAACATCCCCATATACCGAGAACAAGCTCAGGAAACCCAGGGGGAGTTAATATCCCAATCACTGAGCATTCCAGTCACATTGAACAAGTTCCTGAACTGAGTGAACCTTTCAAAGTACAGAAGTGATGACGAGGTCAAAAAGGTCTGAACAGTTGAGGTGACTGAGCGGTTTCAGCTTCTCTGTTCAGGTTGCAGCTTTCACTGGAGGCATGTGTTTAAATCCCACTTCTGACAACTTGATTTTCAGTTACTTTGCAGAGTTTCCTTGAAGGTTTGAGGTGGAGTAAATACTGAGGAACTGTTTCTAACTGCTGAACGGTCAATAACCGAAGGTTACAGATTTAAAGTGACTCACAAAACCAGAAGGAACATGAGGAAAAATTCCTTTCTGCAACATGTGGTTAGCATTTCAGTTATGTGGATAGATTGGAGAAGCTGGGGTTGTTCTCCTTCGAGAGGAGATTTGTTAGAGGTGTTCACAATCATGAGGGGTCGTGACAGACCCGATAGAGAGAAACTGTTGGTAGAAGGATTGAGACTCAGGTAAAAGCTGTGGCTCAGTTGGTCACACTCACCTCGAAATCACAAGCTTCTGGGTTCAGATTTCACAGCTGACACTCCAGTACAGCACTGAGGGTGTTGAAGGTGCTGCCTTTCAGGTGTGATGTTAAACCAAGACCTGGTCTGCATGTTTGGGTGAATGTAAAAGATCCCATGCTGCAATTTCAAACAAGTGAAGAGCAATTCTCCCTGGTGTTGTGATCAATATTTGTCCCTCAATCAGATCAGTTGGTCATTATCACATTGCTGTTTGTGGGTATTAGCTGCTGCATTTCTGACATTACAACAGTGATTACACTTCAAAAGTATTTCATTGTCCACAAAGTGCTTTGATATATCCAGTGGTCAGGAAAGGTGCTATATAAATGCAAGTCTTTTCTTTCTTTATCACAACACATTACTGTGTAAAAAATGGTTCTTCATGTCACCTCTGGTTCTTTTGCCAATCACCTGATATCTGTGTCCTCTGCTTACTGACCCTTTTACCACTGCAAACAGTTTCTCCTTATTTAAACTATTGAAAACCTCCATGATTTTGAACAAATGTGTCAAATCTTTGCTGAATTTTCTCTGCTGCAAGGAGAACAACCCCAGCTTCTCCAATCTCTCCACATAACTGAAATCCCTCACCCTGCTACCATTGTGGTAAATCTCTTTTTTATTCTTTCATGGGATGTGGGCACTGCTGACACAATGTGATTCCTGTCAACGGAGCGGCCCGCTGACATCATCGGAGAGCGCCAAGCTGCACATAGGCACAGCTACATCTTGCCAGGATTAAGTGGCACATGCACAGGATGATGTCATGGCTCAGCACCAACATCATCGCATATCCGCCCATGGTCCATCTTCGCACATTCACGCTAAAGCGTCATCGGGTATCCAGCCTCTCACTCAGCTGAAGGAAGCGGCTGAATGGGAGACTTTGAGGTTGGAGCTCTCCCCCCTCGGCCTTGACGCTTCTTCTCCTCAACTGCTCGCTCTCCACCTCGCTGCTCCCCTGGATGATTGTTCCCCGCTCGCGTCACCCAGCTCTCCTGCCACTCGCTCCCAGCCCCCCAACCCCCACTCCAGCCATTAGCTCTAGGCCATGCCACTTCCCTCCTCTTGGCCGCTCGTTCTTCACTCCTACGTCACACTTTATGAGAGGCATAGATAGTGTAGATAGCCGGAGTCTGTTTCCCATGGTAGGGGTGACTAAAACTAGAGGGCATAGATTTAAGCTAAGAGGGAGGAGGTTTAAAGGGGGTCAAGGGGGTAAATCTTTCACAGAAAGAATAGTGGGTATCTGGAATGAGCTGCCTGGTGGAGGCAGGAACAGTAGTCACATTTAAGAGGCATCTGCACAGGTACTTGAATGAGCAAGGCATGGAGGGATATGGAATTAATGCAGGCAGGTCGGATTAGTATAGATAGGCATTATGGTCGGCATGGACGCGGTGGGCCGAAGGGCCTGGTTCTATGCTGTGTGACTCTATGACTCTCTGTGACTCCTGTTAATTGTTTAATTATCCACCACCATTCAGGACTGGATGTGACAGGACTGCAGAGCTTTGATCTGATCTGTTAATTGTGAGATTGCTTAGCTCTGTCTATTGCATGCTGCTTCCGCTATATGACATGCAAGTAATTCTGTGTTGTCGCTTCACCAGGTTGACACCTCATTTTTAGGTCTGCTTGGTGCTGCTCCTGACATGCCCTCCTGCACACTTCATTGAACCACTATTGCTCCCTTGGCTTGATGGTAATGGTAGAGTGAGGGATATGCCAGGCCATGAGGTAACATATTGTGTTTAAATACAATTCTGCTGCTGCTGATGGCCCACAGTGCCTCATGGATGCCCAGTTTTGAGCTGCCAGATCTGTTCATTTCTTCCCTCAGATATAAATGAAAAAAAAATTCTGAAGAAATGCATGAACTAAATAAAAAGGAGAGAGAAATAAATACTGACAAAATAGATGTCAGCATTTGGAAGGTAAAAAGATTTCAGTTTTATTATTGATGAGTGAGAGGAATATATCACACTTTGGGGCTTCTGTAAGTGGATTTACTGTATCAGAGTAGAAGTACTGTATCAGGCCTTGTTAGCTCAGTTGGTAGAGCATGAGACTTTTAATCTCAGGGTCTTGGATTTGAGACCCTTGTTGTGTGGTTGTTCTTCCCTTTTTCAGTCTTCATCGGCAGAGAGTTCAAGGAGTGTTTGAAATTAAATTCAACAACATCACCAGATTTCAACCCCCCTCCCCCTTGCCCCCATCCCAGTTAGTTGACAGGACCCTCAACCTCTGCCTTCCCCCTTCCCCTCCCTCCCAGAACTGCGACAGGGTTCCCCTTGTCCTCACTTTCCACCCCACCTGCCTCCACATCCAAAGGATCATCTTCCACCATTTCCAGCACCTCCAGCGTGATGCCACCACCTACCTCATCTTCCCCTCCCCTGTCAGCATTCCGAAGGGATCGTTCCCTCCACGACACCTTGGTCCACTCCTCCATTATCCCTGACACCTCGTCCCCTTCCCAAGGCACCTTCTCATGCAATCGCAGGAGATATAATACCTGCCCTTTTCCCTCCTCTCTGCTCATTATTTAAAGCCCAAACACTCCTTTCAGGTGAAGCAGCGATTTACTTGTACTTCTTTCAATTTAGTGTACTGTATTCGCTGCTCACATTGCAGTCTCCTCCAAATTGGGGAGACCAAACGCAGATTATGTCGAACACCTCTGCTCAGTCCGAAAGCATGACCCCGAGCTTCTGTTTCCTTGCCGTTTCAACACTCCCCTCTGCTCTCATGTCAACATTTCTGTCTTGGGCCTGTTCCAGTGTTCCAGTGAACATCTCCATGGAAAGAACAATCTTACACGCCAGCTCAAATGTTGGATTTTGTGTGTTAAGTATATTTTCTCTTCTAAAGATTACACTATCAATCATTCACCACTCTGTCTTCTCCTGAATTTCGAGTTCAAATTTGTTTGTGAAGTTGAGTGACACGTTAAGACAGCATAGTCTTTGTCTTTGTGAAGGAAGTGATTTCAGAATGGCTGTTTGAAACTGTCCCTCCTTGCACAGAAATTCAGTGCAAATGCTCAAATCACCCACAATTTCTTTGTGAGAAATTTGTTCACAATTGCATTCGACATGGAAACCGCCTCAACATTAATCTCACTGAAGGAAAGTGTGACCGTGTTGTTTGTTTCAGAGTGTTGGTGCCGTTATGTGTCGCTCTTAACCAAGACTGGGACACAACGCAAGGTTGATCCAAGGTTGGCATATATTATCATTCAGGAGCAAGAAAAATCAAAAGGAACCTAACAAGAAAACCCAGTCTCCAGATGTGAGAATCTGTAGATCCGCTTTGGGAAAATGAATCAGAGCAGAATGAAGGGTGAACTGTCCGACTGCCCAGAAGAGATGAAGACACAGCTCAGTCAGCACATTCCCCTGGTTTATGATGCTGGAACATTCCTCACACAGAAATGATTCAACCCGATGACAAACGTGCTTACAGCCGATAATTTATTAAGATAATTTTTTTTTGAGCGACAACACAAACAGCTACTCGACAATGTGGAAAATTACCCAGGTGTGCCCTGTCCGTAAAAAAAAAGCAGGACAAATCCAATCTGACCAATTACCGCCCCATCAGTCTGCTATCAATCATCAGCAAAGTGATGGAAGATGTCATCAACAGTGATATCAATCAACACGCATTTAGCAATAATCTGCTCATCGATGCTCAGTTTAGATTCCGCCAGGGCCTCTCGGATCCAGGCAAACATTTGGAAGCTGGAGTATAATGTGGGAAAATGTGAGGTTATTCACTTTGGTAGTAAGAACAGATAAATTAAATATTATTTAAATTGTGAGAGACTACAGAATGCTGAGGTATAGAAGGATCTGGGTGTCTTCGTTCGAGAATCACAAAAAGTTAGCATGCAGGTAGAGCAAATAATTAGGAAGGCAAATGGAATGTTACCCTTTATTACAAGGGGAATGGAGTATAAAAGGAGAGAAGTCTTGCGACAAATGTACATGGTGTTGGTGAAACCACACCTGGAGTACTGCGTACAGTTTTGGTCTCCTTATTTAAGGAGGGATATACTTGCATTGGAGGCAATTCAGAGAAAGAGGTGGGCAACTGTCTCTTCCCCACCACAGCCACCTCGAGGGCATTGTGCGGAGGGGGTGAGACTTCGGGCGTGCAGGACGGATCTGATGGGGAGGGCTCTTCTCACCACCAGCCAAGTTTCATCTTGGTCCTTGTGTGAAAGTTCTGGTGATGAGGCATTCCGCCAAATGACTTTGGCAGTTTGCACGGGGAACCATCCGACTGGATCCACCATCTCCTTTTCCTGTAGGCCCTTGAGGACATTCCGTGCAGACCACTACCTGAAGGATTGGTGGTCAAAGATGTTTTTCCACAGAAACTTTCCCATGAAGGATAGGTGGTACGGCATGGTCCAACTGGATGGAGCATTCCGCGGCAATGTGACCAGGCGCATCCTTCACAACGCTGGGGACAGATAGAACCTCAGCACGTAGTGACACTTGGAGATTGTGTACTGGGGATCTGCGCACAGCTTGATGCAGCCGCACACAAAGGTAGTCATCAGGATGAGGGCGACGTTGGGTACATTTTTCCCGCCCTTATCCAGGGGTTTGAACATCGTGTCCCTCCAGACCTGGTCCATTTTGGAACCCCATATGAAGCGGAAAATGGCTCGGGTGATCGCCACAGCGCAGGAGTGGCGTATGGGCCAGACCTGCACCACGTACAGCAATGTGAGCGCCTCACACCTGATAACCAGGTTCTTCCCCACAATGGAGAGAGATCGCTGCTCCCACATGCTCAGCTTATGGTGTATCCTGGCTACTCGCTCCTTCCAGGTTTTGGTGCACGTCCCAGCCCTTCCAAACCATATCCACAGCAACTTCAGGTAGTCTGACCTGACGGTGAAGGGGACAAAGGATCGGTCAGCCCAGTTCCCAAAGAACATGGACTCGCACTTGCCGTGGTTAACTTTGGCTACCGAGGCGAGTTCGAACTGGTCGCAGATGCTGATCAGTCTGCGAACGGACAGCGGATCCGAGCAAAAGACGGCGACGTCATCCAGGTACAGGGAAGTTTTAACCTGAGTGACTCCACTGCCTCGGATTGTAACCCCTCCCCCCTTATGCTTGCATCCTTCCTAATCGACTCAGCAAAGGGTTCAATACAGCAAACAAACAAGACAGAGGAGAGAGGACTGCCCTGTCTGTCTTTGCAAAGCAGGTGTAGAAAAAGATGCAGTGGTTTTTATTGCGGTTCATCCCAAGCAGCTGTGTAAAACAGGAGTCTGTGCTCTCCAGGCTGCTCTCAGGGATGCACACCGAGATAAACATCAACTGCTGCTGGAGGACTATCAATTCGGTGAAAGACGCCCTTTGGTCTGCCCGAAACTTGCTGGTCTTCCAGCGCAAAGAGTTGTCCATGACCTAATGTTGCTGACTGGCACATTCCAAGGTCCAAGACTACGTGCTGAGGGACGCACTACAGCTTGGGGCAGCCACTGCAAAGGCTCACTGGGGAAGACCACTGTGTAAGGTTCCCCCACAAGGTGAAGTGAGGGACTGGATACATGGAAATCCCCTCGGGCTGTATCCAGAAAATATTTCTCTGCCTCCAGGCTCACTTCTTTGACCAGGAGTCCTCCTCCCCACCAGCAGACCCATTCACCCACCTCCAGCATTCTCCCTCTACCTGGACCCCTCCCCCTGGCCACTTACCCGCTCTTGATCTCTTCATTGAAAACTGTCGGCTGGACATTTGTCATCTCAATTTCTCTGCCCCCCTCACTCACTCTCACCTGTCCCCCTCTGATCTTGAGGGACTCCATTCTCTCAGGTCTAACCCCGACATGGTCATCAAACCTTCAGACAAGGGTCGTGCTGTTGTTGTATGGCGTACCGACCTCTACCTTGCAGAGGCTCAGCGCCAACTCACAGACACTTCTTCCTACCTCCCTCTGGACCATGACCCCATCGGCGAAAATCAAGCCACCGTCCAAAGGACTGTCACTGACCTCATCTCCTCTGGAGATCTTCCTTCTACAGCTTCCAACCTCATAGTCCCGCAACCCCGGACAGCCCGCTTCTACCTCCTAACCAAAATCCACAAACGGGAATGTCCCAGCAGACCCATTGTGTCAGCCTGCTCCTGCCCCACTGGACTTACTTCTTCCTATCTTGACTCTATCTTTTCTCCGCTGGTCCAGTCTCTTCCCACCTACATCCGTGACTCTTCTGACGCCTTACGTCATTTTGACAATTTCCAGTTTCCTGGTCCCAACCGCTTCCTCTTTACTATGGACGTCCAATCGCTCTGCACCTCCGTCCCCCACCAGGATGGTTTGAGGGCTCTCCACTTCTTCCTGGAACAGAGGCCCAACCAGTCCCCATCCACCACCACCCTCCTCCGCCTGGCTGAACTTGTTCTCACATTGAACAACTTCTCCTTCAACTCCACGCACTTCCTTCAAGTAAAAGGTGTCGCTATGGGTACTCGCATGGGTCCTAGTTATGCCTGTCTTTTTGTGGGATATGTCGAGCATTCTTTGTTCCAGTCCTACTCAGGCCCCCTCCCCCAACTCTTTTTCGGATACATTGATGACTGTATCGGTGCCGTTTCCTGCTCCCGCCCCGAACTGGAAAACTTTATCAACTTTGCTTCCAATTTCCACTCTTCTCTCACCCTTACATGGTCCATCTCTGACACTTCCCTTCCCTTCCTCGACTTCTCTGTCTCCATCTCTGGGGATAGGTTGTCTACTAATATCCATTATAAGCCCACCGACTCCCACAGCTACCTCGACTACACTTCTTCACACACTACCTCCTGTAAGGGCTCCATTCCATTCTCCCAGTTTCTCCGTCTTCGACGCATCTGCTCTGATGATGCTACCTTCCATGACGGTGCTTCTGGTATGACCTCCTTTTTCCTCAACCGAGGAATCCCCCCCACTGTTGTCGACAGGGCCCGCAAACGTGTCCGGCCCATTTCCCGTACCTCTGCCCTCAAACCTTCCCCTCCCTCCCAGAACGGTGACAGGGTTCCCCTTGTCCTCACTTTCCACCCCATCAGCCTCCATATCCAAAGGATCATCCTCTGCTATTTCCGCCACCTCCAGCGTGATGCCTCTACCAAACGCATCTTCCCCTATCAGCATTCCGAAAGGATCGTTCCATCCGCGACAACCTGGTCCACTCCTCCATTACCCCCACCACCTCGTCCCCATCCCATGGCACCTTCCCCTGCAATCGCAGGAGGTGTAATACCTGCCCATTTACCTCCTCTCTCCTCACTATCCCAGGCCCCAAATACTCCTTTCAGGTGAAGCAGCGATTTACTTGTACTTCTTTTGATGTAGCATACTGTATTCGCTGCTCACAATGTGCTCTCCTCTATATTGGGGAGACCAAGCACAGACTGGGTGACCGTTTTGCGGAACACCTCCGCTCGGTCCGCAAGCAGGACCCTGAGCTTCCGGTTTCTTGCCATTTCAACACTCCCCCTTGCTCTCATGCTCACATCTCTGTCCTGGGATTGCTGCAGTGTGCCAGTGAACGTCAACGCAAGCTCGTGGAGCAGCACCTCATCTACCGATTAGGCACACTTTCCAGCCTGCCGGACTGAACATTGAGTTCAATAATTTCAGAGCATGACAGCCCCCCATTTTACTTTCATTTTTAGTTGTTTTTTCTTTTTTCTTCTTTTTTGCTTTTTTACATTTTTTACAACCTTTTATATTGCATTTATTTCATTTCATCTTAGTTTATTCAGTTTGCTTACCCACTGTTTATTTTCAGGTTTTCTCTTGCTGCTGTTCAATATTCAGTCCGTTAACACCTATTCTGTACTAATGCTTTGTCTTTCAACACACCATTAACATATTGTTTGCCTTTGCTCCATGACCTTTTGGTCAGCTATGTGGCCTTGTCCAACCTGCACCTTCTCCTTTGTTACCTCTTGCCCCACCCCCACCTCACTTGCTTCTAACCTGTGACATTTTTAATATTTGTCAGTTCCAAAGAAGGGTCACTGACCCAAAACGTTAACTCTGCTTCTCTTTCCACAGATGCTGCCAGACCTGCTGAGTGGTTCCAGTATTTCTTGTTTTTATTCCAGAAAATATTTGTTTGCTGCAAAAAGTACATGGCAGGTAAAATGAAATGGAAGGGTTGTGAGGCAATTTATTCCTGTACTGAAGGAAACTGATCTCCTTTGCAATCTTTGTATTGTTGACTTGGTGTTGTTTTTGAACTGTTTTGTAATGTATCTTTTTATAGTTTTTTTAACGAATAAAGTATATGTTGGAAATTTAAAAAAACGTTCAGAGAAGGTTCACTGGATTTATTCCTGTGATGAAGGGGTTGTCTTGTGAGGAGGATTGAGCAGGTTGGACCTATACTGATTGGAGTTTAGAAACATGAGAGGTGATCGTATTGAGACATATAAGATTCGGAAGGGTCTTGACAGGGTAGATGCTGAGAGGATGTTTCCCCTCGTGGTGGAATCTAGAACTAGGGGACACAGTTTCAGAATTAGGGATTTTCCATTTAAGAAGGAAATGAGGAGGAATTTCTTCTCTCAGACAGTTGTTCATCTTTGTATTTTTATCTACAAGGAAGTCAAGGGTTATGGGGGGCAGGCAAGAAAGTGGGGTTGATGCCATGATCAGATCAGCCATGATCCGATTGAATGGCAGAGAATGCTCGAGGGGCCAAATGGCCTACTCCTGCTACTATTCCTGTTCTTATGATCTCATTGCAGCTTGTTCCAAATAGAGACAAAAGAGTGGAATTCCAGAGCAGAGGTGAGAGTAATTACCCTTGAGTGAGTGTGGCATCAAGGATCCCCAGCAAAATTGAAATCAATGGGAATCAGGGGAAAACTGTCCACTAGTTGGAGTCATACCTAGCACAAAGCAAGATGATTATGGTTGGTGGAGGCCGATCATCTCAATCCAGGACATTGCCTCAGGAGTTTCTCAGGGTAGTGTCCTAGGCTCAACCATCCTCAGCTCTTTCATTAATGAGATTCCCCTCAACTTAAGTCAGAGGTGGGAATGTTAGGTGATGATTCACAACTCCTCAGATACTGAAGCAGTCCATGTCTGCAAGCAGCGAGACCTGAACAACATTCAGGCTTGAGCTGATAAGTGACAAGCGACTTGGTTGCCACAAAAGTGCTACGCAGTGAACATCTCCAATGAGAGAGAATCAAACCATCTACCTTTTAATACTCAGCAGCATTATCATCACTGAATCCCTCACCAACAACATCTTGGCGGTTACCATTGATTATAAGCTAAACTGGACCAGTCACATCTATGCTGCGGCTTTTAGCGTAGGTCAGAAATTGGGAATTCTGCAGCAAGTATCTCACCTCCTGACATGCCAAAGCCTGTCCATTGTCTACAAGGCACAAGTCAGGAGTGTGATGGAACACTCTCCACTTTTCTGGATAGCTGCAGCTC
The DNA here is from genome assembly GCF_036365525.1 of Heterodontus francisci. Lineage (NCBI taxonomy): Eukaryota > Metazoa > Chordata > Chondrichthyes > Heterodontiformes > Heterodontidae > Heterodontus > Heterodontus francisci. The sequence goes on from NW_027140132.1 coordinate 357,123, forward strand.
CAAAAACACATAAAAAGCTCAATACCACCCAGGCCAAAGCAGTCCTCTTCATCGGTACCTCACCCACCACTTTAAACATTCACTCACTCCACCACCAGAGCACAGTGGCAGCAGTGTGTACCACCTACAAGATGCACTGCAGTAACTCGCTAAGAAGCGTTCAACAGCACCATCCAAACCCGTGATCACTACCACCTCGAAGGATAAGGGCAGCAGATGCATGGGAACACCACCACCTGCAGGTTCACCTCCAAGTCACTCACCATCATGACTTGGAACTATATCACCACTTCTTCACTGTTGCTGGGTCAAAATCCTGGAACTCCCTCCGCAATAGCACTGTGGGTGTTCCTACACCACATTGACTGCAGCAGTTCAAGAAGGCAGCTCCCCACCACATTCTCAAGGGCAATTTGGGATGGGCAATAAATGCCAGCCTTGCCAGCGATACTCACACCCAAGAATGAATAAAAAACAAATCATTCTCCACAGATTCCCCACAATCCAGGCTTGGACATTTACTTCAGGAGCACAGAGCTTTATATAACTACAACATGAGTTCCAATCTTCAGATTCCATTAGCCTTTCACATTATTTTCTACCAGTCCACTAGCTTTTAGTGATTCAGCACTCGGGTCTCTGCTTCTCCAGTTTCTAACATCTCACCACTTATAAAAAACACTCTGATCTATCTTTCGTAGGTCCTGCATGACCCCTCATTTTAAACTCCATCTGCCAAAGCATTGCTCACTCACTTAATCTATCAAGAAGATTTGAAAATAAATTTCTTGCCAAAGGATAATGTTTTGCTTCTGCTCCCTCGCCATTTGCTTTTCCCGTTAGTCTTTCATTTGGTGTAAATCCAGAGAAAGTAAAGATGGAAGGCAGGAGGGAGGGAAAAATCTTCCTCCTTTTCGTGATCCCTATTTGATCTTCATTCCAGTCCAATTTGGGCGAAGAATTCCAATTGTCTGTCTCAATTTGAATAAAGGATAAACAATTCTGGAATCACCAGCGAGATATTGACAAGAACATGTTTCCAGGCCAACTTTCCACAAAAGCTCCCCCACAACAATGTACCAGACTCTTCATAAACTAACGACAAAATTGGGATCCGAACCCACACATGCAAAGCAAAATGCATTAGCACGCCACCGTCTTAACCTCTCGACCACCTTGTCAGCTGTTTGGACAGTACAGATCCTGGCTGTGCAGCCAGATGTGCAATGATGGAAATGCAGCTTCTGTAAGCAAATGAAATTTCCATCACATCAGGACATGGCCTGTTGGGAATGGAGCGGTGTGAAACATTTCCAGACCATGTCCAACACGTTTCTACTCAGTGTGAAAATCCACCACGGAAAGACTGGAACATACAATCATTTCATCACATCATGATTAACATCACTCAGACACCTGAACCATGAGGTCACTGACAAAGTCATGATGACCGAATTTCTCATGAAATGACAACTGAACTAACTGACTGGAAGAATTGCTTTAACACCACGTGATCAGAGAGGCACAGCCTCAGACCGACTTGGCAGATGAGTATTGATTGAATAATTTCTGTGTGAGGAATGTTCCAGCATCATAAACCAGGGGAACGTGCTGACTGAGCTGTGTCTTCATCTCTTCTGGGCAGTCGGACAGTTCACCCTTCATTCTGCTCTGATTCACTTTCCCAAAGCGGATCTCCAGATTCCCAAATCTGGGGACTGGGTTTTCTTATTTGGTTCCTTTTGATTTTTCTTGCTCCTGACTGACAAATATATTCTAAACCTCGGATCAACCCTCCCCTTTGAGTCGTATTATAGTCTTGGTTAAAAAAAGACACAAAACGGCACAAACACTCTGAAACATACAACACGGTCACACTTTCCTTCAGTGAGATTAATGTTGAGCTGTTTTCCAGGTTAAGTGCAACTGCAAATACATTGTTCTCAAAGAAATTGTAGGGGATTGAGTTCCATTGAAATATTAGCACTGAACATTTGTACAAGGAGGAACAGCCATTCCAAACTCACATCCTTCACAAAGGCAACCACTGAGCTGTTTTCTTGTGTGAATAAAATTCATAAGAAAAGTTAAAGTTCACAAGAAAACATATGTAAACGATTGATAGCTAAACTTTTGAAGCAATTATATGAATCCAAGATTTTCTGATTATTGGACAAACACTCGAGCCAACAAAGCTGCAGAGGCAGATCACAAATGCTGTGACAACTAAGGGCAGAGGAGGGCACTCTTTATTCTCATCCCACTTCTCCACAGGTCACAACATCTAGTTTAACTTTTCCCACTTACTGAAACAGTCAATCATATACTCTATTTTTCCCAGAATAGAAGACACTGACCAGATTTCTTTAATGAACAACAAAATGATTCATTTATTGTAGAACAAGTTTTAACTCGTCGTGAAGTAAAGCATAAACACACAGGTGGAAATTTTAAAAGTTCCCTTTTCACCTTTACTTTTAATGTCTTTTTTTTAAATCTTCGAGCCACATGCACACACACACAGACACCGGTTAACTGAAAAGATAAAAGGGATTTAAAAAAGATTTTTTTTTTAAATTTTGTTATGTTGGAGAAAATCCAGATTGTGCCCAATTGTTGAACAAATTCTCCGGACTCAGATGTTGAGAATCAAACAGTTTATTGCATGATATCATGGGGTGGCACACCTTACCTAAAGGCGGTCCAGTGCTACTCCCAAAAAGCTACAGATCGCCGTGGACTTATATAGTATAAAAGAGGCAGAGCTAACAGTTTCACAATTAGATAAGCACCCACAAGACTGCCTACGTAACGGTGCACCATGCAGGGTCCGAGGTCAGCAAAACATCAGTTTCAACAATAACAAGCTAGTTCCTTAATTCAATGCCCACTCCAGACACCATATCTGGCCGTAACGTCTGATTGTGGTTAGCTGCTCTGTCTACATTTTATGACCTTTGGTTGTGGTTAGATTAGCTACAAGCTGTCTCCTGCTTTTCTGCTTCTACAAAGTTAAGTAATAATTAGCAAAGCTAAGAACATTTCTCCAACAATCCCTCCTTTTATCATACTATGATAATACAGAATCATCATGAGTCGAGGGAGAGGTAGGGGCTTAAAGTAATCATTGAAGCATAATATCTTTTTCTGCCATTGCGCTGTAGCAGCCGCAAGGCCAAGCTAGCAATACATGATTGATTAATCTCAGCTTAAATGTCCCCATAATATTCTGTTCTTAAAATTCTAAAATTCCGTTCTCACAGTCCCCTCTTGACTCTTCTACAACCCTTTTAAGAATCCTTCCCTTGATCCAACCTAGGTGCCTTTAATGGTCTCTATTTGTCTAGAAACAGCCTTCAACACCGGAGGGGTCGCACTCAATACGTTGTCTGCTTATATCTCAAGGGGGCAGCGGGAACCCTGTAAAGGCATAAGTTTTGCAGGGGCTTCAAATACTTGCTTACAAAATAAAAGGGTGGTACACTTGTACAATTACAAATTCATTTAAACATCACTGTTACATTATTGATTGTATAAACATAATACAATTTCATAAAGTACATTGATCATTCATTTGCTCACTTTAAGTATATATGAAAAGGTTATACAATTACCCTTTTACGGCACAACTAATTGTCCCACCTTTGACAGAGCAAGTTCGAACACTAATTGCTTTTCGGGTAGCTGTCCAACCTCTGTTCATACATCATCTTGCATCGCCTAATTAATTTCTTAAGTTGCCAAATTAAGTATGTCACATCTAACACCATGATATCCAAAACCACTATCATAACATGGGAGATGATTCTAAACCAGGGGTGTATCTGCACGTCTGACCCCAGTTACAGAAGTCCTCCTGCAAGGCAGAATCATTTATCTTGTCAATCTCATCTTGTAGCATCTTCGACTGTTGTTCCAGCTTGCAATGGCTTCTAGCTGCTGTCTTTCTTTACCCAAGTGTGTGGGCAATGGTTGAATAGTATATTCATAGTCCCGGAAGTAATATGTCAAATCCTCCTTAATACTTTCTGTCACAGTTATCGTTTCTGCCTTTTGTTCATGTATCTCTACCAACTCCATTTTCCCTACTCGGGTTGGTATTTGTGGGTTGAACCAAAATGTACTGTTGCTCACCGGACAAGTCCGTTTCTGTCCATACTGGTACTCCTTCGCTGTGGTGGTTAAGCAATATCGCCCCTTTCCCATATAGGCCACATGGGTTAGTCCTGACAATGCTTTCCTCGCCTCCCTGGTGCAATTTACAGTGGCATTAAATCCACATTTTGATTCTGCCAATTTATCTATAGGATGAGGACATATGATCACCTGGTTTTCCAGACTACACTCAGACAATGGACAATGTTGTTTTTTTTTTCAGTGATGCAGCACTGATACAGGCCCTTCGGCCCACCGAGTCTGTGCCGACCATCAACCACCCATTTATACTAATCTTGCACTAATCCCATGTTCCTACCACATCCCCACCTGTCCTTATATTTCCCTACCACCTACCTATACTCGGGGCAATTTATAATGGCCAATTTACCTATCATCCTGCAAGTCTTTGGCATGTGGGAGGAAACCCACACAGACACAGGGAGAACTTGCAAACTCCACACAGGCAGTACCCAGAATTGAACCCGGGTCGTTGGAGCTGTGAGGCTGCGGTGCTAACCACTGCGCCACTGTGCCGCCCTTACCAATTACCTCTTTTCCAATTTCCATAACATCGGGTAACACATCATTGTATTTTATGTAATCTTTTTATCATTTTCTCATTACCAAATTCCTGTCTCAACAATTGTCACAGTAATATCTTGTACAACTCTTGGGTCTTCTCAGGGCACCAGTCAGGTAGCTGGATATCTGGGAAAATCAATATTACCGGTACCAACTCAAGCTTTACAATATCATATACAATTTTATTCGTTTTTTATTATCGCAAGTCCATTTTCTGGTCCTGTAGTCAATGCAAGGCAAGGGAGACCAGTCACTTGTGGCTGTTGGGTCGTAACCTTACTCGTCGGTAATTCGGATGTGGGGTTAACCATGGGGGTTGATGCTTCTTGTCTGTTTAATCTCACAACCTGAAATAGGAACTGTCCTTTTTTTACCTTCGAGCTTTAATATCTTGCACTAGGGGGAGTTCGAGGATTGGCTTCACTCACTTTTGCTCTGTCTCATGCTTTCCCTGTGTTATTACTATTCCCAAATAAGAAACCTTTTCCTTCATTATCGGTGCCATTTTCAGCCTAACTTTCACTCTGACCTTCTGAAGGAAGGTGGAATATCGATGGATTATTACAACATCCCTGGGAGAGACACGCCCAGATGTACTGTTGTCCCTTGAACGTAAACGCAAATTTATATTGACACTCTTGTGCCAACTGTATGGACCAGAACCCATTACTAATGTTCAACCACTGATTTTGTTATTTTCTAAAACTTTGATTGTCCTCTTAAATATCAGATAGATTTCCCTTTGAGTGCTTTAAATAACCACTCATATCAATTAAATTTTGTTTATTGATTCCAATTTCTTATGCCCAGGCTTGGTTGTGCTTTTTGAACTTTAAGGACAGAAATGCTTGCAACTATCTTTCCTTCTCAAGCATTTTGTCTCATTGATAAAGATGCTGTGATATTTAATGTCTGCAATTAAGTTTTAAATTCTCAAAGCTGCTGGATCTCTTGTTGTGGCATCAGTTCTCATGTGGCCTTGGAACCTGCCTTCACCTGCTTAAAAAGAATCCATTGTGCTTCTGCCCCTGAGCCCAATGGGTTAATTTGTCCAATTCTATCTGGCAACTTAGAAATGTAAAATTTGGCAATGTCCAATATGTATAAATTTGACTCTCAGCAATGCAAAAAGCTGCAGCAGGTTAAGTTCTTTGTTTGTCTCCAAGGGGGCGGAGCAAAACATTCTCAGCTACGTCACTTTACGAAAAAAAAATTTTGATCAAAAAGAACTATCCATTTTAAATTTTTTTCAATCCTTTTGGTATCCTTAGGGTTTATAAACAACAAAATCATGTGTAACATTTTCAACTTCAAAGGAAAGCATCTCCATCAGGAAAGACAGCATTTTTAGATTAAACTCCAATTGTTTCCAAATTCCAATTCACTGCAATAAATATTTTTTTTAAAAATCAAAACTGCCGATGTTATATGAGTGAGTCCCACGTCCGGAACTTAAGACTCCTCCAAAACATGACATAATAAACTTGAAAGTTCATTGTTGCAACAAATGAGATTTCCAGTTTTCAACTTAAACAGGTCAATTAACCTTAACAGTATTAATTCAATTCAGACTTATTAACTTATAATACTTATTAACTACACACAACAGAACAGAATAGCACGTGCTTATTTTAAAAGATAGGTAAATTACGTCATTTCTCTTGCTCTTTCTTCAGGTGCCAGCCTGTAATAAAACCAAAAACTAAAGAAAAAGTTATTTAACATTCTTACAACAAAAAATTTAACACCAGCTTTTTAAACAGACAGAATCTTTCCTTTATCTCCTTTGTTTATTTATCTCTCCCTTAAAACAATATAACAGTCAATAAAACATGTCTTCAAATTTAGACTGTAAAATAAAACAATAGCAAAGTTTCCAATTAAAACAATGTTCCAAACCCCAAATTAGATTTCTGCCGGACATCTTCAGACCTTCAAGGCTGAAGCTTATCCCTCAGAAAATTGTTCATTGCCTTTTCACAGTTGCAAAAACAACTAAAAATAAAACTTTAACTTAAAATATAATTCAATTTTATATCCCATTCCTGGGTGCACAATCCTAAATCGAAATGAACACACTCAACAATCACTTTTCACACTCATTCAATTCCAAACAACTTAATAGACTCATGCTTTTAACATTAAAGCCAGACAACAAAGAGTTAACGACAGTCAGTTCTGCAGAACACAAACTGTAAAATCCAGATATTCAATTCATTCGCGGAAGCTTCCGACATTCTCACAGTCGCTTCAAAGACACAGTTACTTGTTTTACTCTAAAAATACCTATCTTTAAAACACATATTTCCCGTGGCGCTTCTGCGTCTTCTTCGAGGGGGGAAACGGACGTGGGTCGCCTTTCTCCAGAGGACATGGATTACTCGTCCCTGGGGGCAACCCTTCCTTCTTGGAAGCCATTGAGTCCACTCTTACTTCCACTTTCTCAAAACCTTCTAATTTTATGAGTTAATTTCTATGGAATAAACAACATTAACACAAACAAAAGACAAAACCACACACAAGGAGACAAACAGGCGCAGTTAATGTTAAATTCTCAAGGTCAGCTAACCGGCTCATCCCTGTCTCTTCAGGTCAATGGTATTTTCGTACTCCAACTCTTGTCACCCGCATCTTTCTCTAGGGCCTGATCAGCGGGTGTACTCAGGAGCCCCGAAAATGTGCCTGTTGGGTCAATTTGGTAATTTAGTTATAGCCCCAGTCATCTCTGTCCCATATCTTGTCACCATATTTTACTCACTTCCCATGTGTGAGAGTTAACTTCGTATACTCAATGTGATCAGGTATTAGCCCCAGCCGACTATGCCTGATTCCTAAATTTACTGCATTTTCCACTTATCTACTTTTCAACTTCCCTTCGCAGAATTACTCACTTCCCATGTGTGAGCTTAACTTACTCAATTTTAGACCTTTTCTGATCAGGTTTCAGCCAATTCTTCCTTGACCCCTTTGTTCCCTTCGCCCATTTAATTCCAGGCCTTCACGTGGGACCCAATTGTCCTCTTAATTCCGGCTCAGGCTGGGTGATTGGGATATCAGGGTTGCAGAAAAGTTGACTTACCCCTGATCCTGTTGATTATTTTTTCACTGGGTTCTTTTGGATCCCGTGAACTCAGGGATCCTGCCAACTACGCCAAACTGTTGGAGAAAATCCAGATTGTGCCCAATTGTTGAACAAATTCTCCGGACTCAGACGTTGAGAACTAACACTTTATTGCATGATATCATGGGATATAACACCTCACCTAAAGGCGGTCCAGTGCTACTCCCAAAAAGCTACAGATCGCCGTGGACTTATATAGTATAAAAGAGGCAGAGCTAACAGTTTCACAATTAGATAAGCACCCACAAGACTGCCTACGTAACGGTGCACCATGCAGGGTCCGAGGTCAGCAAACATCAGTTTCAACAATAACAAGCTAGTTCCTTAATTCAATGCCCACTTCAGACACCATATCTGGCCGTAACGTCTGATTGTGGTTAGCTGCTCTGTCTACATTTTATGACCGTTGGTTGTGGTTAGATTAGCTGCAAGCTGTCTCCTGCTTTTCTGCTTCTACAAAGTTAAGTAATAATTAGCAAAGCTAAGAACATTTCTCCAACATGTCACAAACACAAAAAAAAAACCTCTTGGGCTGTTTACTTGCTCATTTTTGAAGAAAACATCAGATGAGATACGTTGCTCCAAAATTGGAATACAGTCTAACTTCTGAGTATAGGTAGACAGGTCACTAGGGTATTTTAGAACAGTTCTTTTCAGAAGGCATTGAGAATTAATTTTAGCAGGCATTCTTCAAAGACATGCGATAAGATGAATTAACTCAGTGGACTTCTCAGGGTCTTTTAAAGATTTTCTGGAAAACAAGCTGGGTTGTGGTCTTCTCTCCTTCCTTGACACTTCTTCAGGCTAACTTTATCAGCTGCTCACTCCAGCAGGTAAAACACACTGACTCTACAACCAAAGGCTTGTGAGTTTTCTGCTGTCTTAGGTGTACGCTGCTGCTGCCGAGCTTGTCCAATCAATGGGCGCGAATGACTTCACGAACCACATCTCCCTGTTACCATGGTTTCTGTTCTATATTTAACTTGAATTATGTGACAAACAGTAAACATGGTTGCCAAATTGGCTCTTCTGGTGCTCTCTTGAAAAAGAACTGGTCCTACATTTATTCCGTTTGATTATGACTTCTTCAAAAAATATTTTAACAGAAGAAACAGAATCACTTCCATAACAGCATGTACTTTCCCTGAGCTACAGGTTATTGTAAGACTCTCTGGCTGTGTTTATTTTCGGTGATTTTGTACTCAGGTTCTTTTGGAATCCATGTGTTTGCAGATCTTTGTGAATGAGAGATGTGGAGATATGCTTAAAAAATTTCCCTATAAATTATTCATATCTCCGTCTTTCCCCGAACTTTGTGCAAACACATTAATGAGGGAATCACACACATCAAGCCGTCAAACCTGTCTGCTAAACATTGAAAGGTGACAGTGTTTATTGTAACGGGGTTCCATTTATTCAGACACATCTTGATGATTCACACATGTAATGTATTTGTATATTATATTCATGACATAATGGCGTAAATAAACACTTCCTTGCACTTGCCATGCTTGGTGAACATTTTCTCTGCTGATGCCCCCTGAATATATTAGAGAACATGGTGACGAGGTTGAGATAAAAGTCTGTAAATATAGGCAGCAAACAGCAGCAGGGACTGCAGTGAACAAGATTTACGTGACATATTTGTGCTTCTATTGGTGGGTGAAATAAGATACTAAACACACAAAATCCTACATTTGAGCTCGCGTATAAGATTGCTCTGTCTATGGAGATAGCATCAAAGAATGCTCAGGAATTTTGTCCTATGCCAGTGATAGTAACACACTTCAGGGGAACTTAAAAAAAACTGGTAAAATGGGCTTTCACATAACAGATGAAATTTTGCACAGAGAAGTGTGAAGTGGTACAATTTGGAAGGAAGTATGAGGAGAGGCCATATAAATGAAACATTACAATTCTAAAGTGGGTGCAGGAGCAGAGAGACAATGTACACCAATGTTAGAAGGATTGAAAAGGTAACTAAGAGCAAACAGGACACTTGGCTTTATTACTAGAGGCATAGAGTAAAAGCATATCAGTTATGCTAAACCTTTATAAAATGCTGGGAATGAATGGCCTCTTCCTGTACCTCCACAGAAAGTTTCCATTCCAGGTTTACACACACTCATCAGGATCACTCTCCACAGATCCCGCCATTCCAGGCTCGGATACCCGCTTCAGGATCACTCTCCACAGATCCCGCCATTCCAGGTTCGGACACCCACTTCAGGATCACTCTCCATAGATCCCAGCACTATGGGCTCAGAGACCCTCTTCGGAGATCCTAAAACTCCAGGCACAGACATCCTTTGAGGACCACTCTCCACAGATTCTGCCCTCCAGGCTCAGACACCCTCTTCAGAATCACTCTCCATACATCCCACCGCTCCACGCAATGATATCTCCCTCAGGATCAGATCAAAGAATGTTGCTTGTCACTTATCAGCTCAAGCCTGAATGTTGTTCAGGTCTTGCTGCTTGCAGGCACAGACTGCTTCAGTATCTGAGGAGTTGTGAATCATCAGCGAACATTCCCACTTCTGACTTATGTTGAAGAGAAAGCCATCAATGAAACAGCTGAGGATGGTTGGGCCTAGGGCACTGCCCTGAGAAACTAGGTATCCAGTCATGAAAGGTGGAGGACAATTAAATAACGAACCAGATGAGGAGGCTCCAAAAACATCCCTATCCTCAATGTTGGTGGAGCCGAGCACGTCAGTGCAAAAGATGAAGCTGAAGCATTTCAAACCATCTTCAGTCAGAAATTGCTCAGTGGATGATTCACCTCGGCCTCTTGAGGTCCCCAGCTTCCAGTTTTCAGCCAATTCGCTTCACTCCACATGATAGCAAGTAACAGCTGAAGGCACTCGATACAGCAAAGACTATGGGCCCTAACAACATCCCGGCTCTAGTACTGAAGACTTGTGCTCCAGAACTAGCTGCGCTCTCAGCCAAGCTGTTCCAGTCGAGCTACAACACAGGCGTCTACTCAACAATGTGGAAAATTGCCCAGGTGTGCCCTGTCTGTAAAAAAGCAGGACAAATGCAATCTGACCAATTGCCGCCCCATCAGTCTACTATTAATCATCAGCAAAGTGATGGAAGATGTCACCAACAGTGCTATCAAGCACCACACACTTAACAATAATCTGCTCATCGATGCTCAGTTTAGATTCTGCCAGGGTCTCTCAGCTCCAGGAAATAATTTGGCAGATAGAGTATAATGTGGGAAAATGTGAGGTTATCCACTTTGGTAGGAAGAATAGAACAGGAAAATATTATTTAAATTGTGAGAGATTACAGAATGCTGCGGTGCAGAAGGATCTGGGTGTCCTCGTACATGAATCACAAAAAGTTACCATGCACGTACAGAAAATAATTAGGAAGGTAAATGGAATGTTACCCTTTATTGCAAGGGTGATGGAGATTAAAGTAGAGAAGTGTTGCTACAAATGTACATGGTGCTGGTGAAACCACACCTAGAGTACTGGGTACAGTTTTGGTTTCCTTATTTAAGGAGGGATATACTTGCATTGGAGGCAGTTCAGAGAAGGTTCACTAGATTTATTCCAGTGATGAAGGGGTTGTCGTATGAGGAAAGTTGAGCAGGTTGGACCGATACTCATTGGAGTTGAGAAAAATGAAAGGAGAACGTATTGAGACATATATGAATCTGAGGGGGCTTGACAGGGTAGATCCTGAGAGGATGTTTCCTCTCGTGGTGGAATCTAGAACTAGGGGACACAGTTTCAGATTTAGGGGTTTTTCATTTAAGAAGGAATTTCTTCTCACAGAGGGTCATTAGTCTTTGGAATTCTCTACCGCAGAGAGCAGTGGAGGCTGGGTCATTGAATGTCTTCAAGATTTGTATCTACAAGAGAGCCAAGGGTTATGTGGGCAGGCAGGAAAGTGGAGTTGAGGTCATGATCAGGTCAGCCATGATCCTATTGAATGGCGGAGCAAGCTCGAGGGGCCAAATGGCCTACTCCTGCTACTAGTTCTTCTGATCTTCTGTTCTTATGATCTCATTGCAGCTTGGTCCAAACAGAGACGAAAGAGTGGAATTCCAGAGGAGAGGTGAGAGTGATTGCCCTTGAGTGAGTGTGGCATCAAGGATCCCTAGCAAAATTGAAGTCAATGGGAATCAGGGGGAAAACTCTCCACTTGCTGGAGTCGTACCTCGCACAAAACAAGATGGTTGTGGTTAGTGGAGGCCAATCATCTCATCCCAGGACATTGCTTCAGTAGTTTCTCAGGGTAGTGTCGTAGACCCAAACAAACTCAGCTGTTTCATTGACGACTTTCTCTTCAAAATAAGTCAGAAGTGGGAATGTTAGGTGATGATTCACAACTCCTCAGTTGAAGCAGTCTGTGCCTACAAGCAGCAAGACCTGAACAATATTCAGGCTTGAGCTGATAAGCGACAAGCAACCTTCTGGACACACAAGTGCCAAGCAGTGAACATCTCCAATGAGAGAGAGAAAAAAATCTACCTTTTGATATTCAGAAGCATTATCATCATTGAATCCCCCACCATCAATATGTTGGGGGTTACCATTGACCAGAAACTAAACGGGACCAGTCACATCTATGCTGCGGCTATAAGTGCAGGTCAGAGATTAGGAATTCTGCAGCAAGTATCTCACCTCCTGATACATCGAAACCTGTCCACCATCTACAAGGCACAAGTCAGGAGTGGGATGGAATACATCCCACTCAACAACACTCAAGCAGCTCAATTCCATCCAGGACAAAGCAGCCCACTTGATCGCCACCTAACCCACCACCTTAAACATTCACTCTCTCCACCACCAGTACACAGTGGCTGCAGTATGTACCATCTCTATATGCACTGCAGTAACTCGTCAAGTATCCTTCAACAGCACCTTTCAAACCCTTAAACTCTACCACCTCGAAGGACAAGGGCAGCAGATGCATGGGAACTCGCCATCTGCAGGTTCCCCTCCAAGTCACTCACCATCCTGACTTGGAACTATATCGCCATTTCTTCACTGTTGTTGGGTAACAATCCTGGAACTCCCTCCCCAACGGCAGTGTGGGTGTTCCTGCACCACATGGACTGCAGCAGTTCAAGACGGCAGCTCACCACTATATTCTCAAGGGCAATTAGGGATGGGTAATAAATGCTAGCCTTATCAGCGATACTCACATCCAAGAATGAATAAAAAACAAATCACTCTCCACAGATTCCCCACAATCTGGGCTTGGACAATCGCTTCAGGAGCACAGAACTTTATATAACTGCAACATGAGTTCCAAACTTCATATTCCGTTCGCTTTTCACATTATTTTTCTACCAGTCCACCAGCTTTTAGTAATTCTGTATTCGGGTCTCGGTCCTCCACAGTTTCTAACATCTCACCTCTTCCAAAAAAACACTCTGATCTATCTTTCGTCGGTACTACATGACCCCACATTTTAAACTTCATCTGTCAAAGCATTGCTCATTCACTTAATCTATCAAGAAGATTTGAAAATAAATTTCTTGCCAAAGGATAATGTTCTGCTTCTGCTCCCTCGCCGTTTGCTTTTCCCGTTAGTCTTTCACTTGGTGTAAATCCACAGAAAGTAAAGATGGAAGGATGGGAGGGTGGGAAAATCTTGCTCCGTTTCGTTATCCCAATTTGATCTTCATTCCAGTCCAATTTGGGTGAAGAATCCCAATTGTCTGTCTCAATTTTAATAAAGTATAAACAATTCTGGAATCACCATCTGGAAATTGACAAGAACAGGTTTCCAGGCTGACTTTATGCAAAAAGTGCCCCATTGGAAACAATGCACAAAACAGCTCACAAACTAACAACAAGGATGCGATTCAAACCCATGCGTGCAGAACACAATGGATTAGCCATCCATTGCCTTAACCTTGCAGCCACCTTAACTGTTGCACAAGCATGGCTGTCACCTTCAGTGCAACTCCTGGCTGTGCAGCCAGCTGCAGTGACCTAATGATTCAGGCATCTGAGTGATGTTAATCATGATGTGATCAAATGATTGAATGTTCCACTCTTTCCGTGGTGGGTTTTCACACTGAGTGGAAACGTGTTGGACATGGTCTGGAAATGTTTCACACCGCTCCATTCCCTGTTTCATTTACTTACAGAAGGTATATTTCCATCATTATACAACCCATAAGATGAACTTTTTTCAAAAGACTTCAGTGTATTTAACTCTGTGTCCAACACTGTGAGGCAGCTTTCTGTGTTTATAAAGAGTGTAATTTATTGACTGGTCTCTTGGATCTTGGATCAAACAGGGTAACAGACAGAGGTCTGTGTGCAGAGGGTTTGGAGGTGAGCTCTGATTCCTCACCCTTTCTGGATTGTGAGGAATAAAGAAGGAATGAGAGAGAGAGAATGTGGGAGAAGGGATGATGGAAGAATTTTTCCATGAACCTGAATAAAAGTGTCTCAAACACAAGATATCAAGAGCAGAACATTAACATAATCTGAGTTCCGCGATCTGGTCGGGTCCCATTCCCCTGAAGTGAGGAATGAACGCGTGAGGAAATTCCGCCTGGAGTTAGATTTGTCTCCAATGAAGATGAGTTCACAGTGAGGATGGAATAGCTCAGTTGGGAGAACACTAGATTGAAGAACCAGGATACAATCCCTGGTTTCATCAGTTTTAATTTGGTGTCTCCATCAATTTAAGTAGAGAGAATCAGAGGGGAGATTTTCCACTCTTGACCCCATGGGCTGAATTTTAAACTAACGGTGCGGCTCTCGGCAGAGCCACCGTGAGTGGGTGTCGTCACCACACAAGTGAAATGTGGCCGACCGACCCCGATCATGGAGCAGCCGACCAATTAATGAAGGGGAGGCGTGGGGCCCATGTAAACAAGGACCAGAGGTAGGGAACGAGGTGCCGATGGCACCGACATCTGACACAACGGCAGGTGCTGGCACCATATTTAAAGGGCTGCCAGCCCTGCATTCACTGCTGCCTGGTTTAAAGGAGTGTCTTCCTGAGAGCCCTCTGCTGTCCCAGAACCCGTTCTGCTGCCTCTGCTGTCCCAGGACCCATTCTGCTGCCTCTGCTGCCCCAGGATCCGTTCTGCTGCCTCTGCTGTCCCAGGACCCGTTCTGCTGCCTCTGCTGCCTGTTGAGTAAGGAGCTGAATGCGAGCCTGCAGTGACCATGGTCCCACGGTTTAGCGATGCTTCCCTGCAGGTTCGCCTCCAGGTGGCAAGAGAAAGGTGGAAGATCCTCTTCCCCAGGGATGGGAGGTGGAGACCTGTCCACCAGACCAAGCAAAGCTATCTGGAGATCGTCGGTGAGGTCAGCAGACGTGGGGTCACCCCCAGAACATGGATCCAGGACAGGAAGTGGGTCAATGACCAGATCCGGGTTGCTCAGGCGACAACTCAAAACACTTTGGACCCTTTGGACATTGCATGTGGCAGTGTGAGAGGGAGTGTTTGGTGGAAAGGGAGTGACCACCCAGTCATGTATATTGGGGAAGGGCAGCAGGACATGCTGCCTGAGGCTTGGCTGCATTTCGGTGAGAGGCGCACGTCAGTCATTGTATAACCTCACACAGTCCCTTGAGAGGGGCCACATGCAGGAGGAATACGTGTGTCCCCATCATGGACTGCTGGACTATCACCATCAGAGATGTTGGGCTTGTCCCCGCTGGGAGATTAACTTTGTTCATCATTGTGGCTGCAGGAGAAGACATCCCACAATTGGAAAGAGCGTGTCAAGACTGGCGGTGGAGTGCCTTATCTCCATGTCCTCATCCCGATGGAGGAGGAGGCCATAGAACTGGCTGGGCAGCAAAGCAGCTGCTCCACAGCTGATGGAGAGACAGGGTCACCTACCCAAGAGAGTGAGTGAACATCTCCTGGGGCACAAGGGAGCATCCGCTGCAAAGGAGCCACACTGCTCATCTGTTCACCACTGCATCAATGGAGCTGCACAGTAGGGGTGGTTGGAATGTCGTGATGGGCAGACCCTAACATTTCAATGTCCCTGTTTTCACATGCAGGCCCGGATGAACGACAAAAGCAAAGAGCTGGAGAGACGGGGGGACAGCCGGACACGTCTGAGGAGGAGGAGGGAGCCTCAGAGGGTGCACCATCACCTCATTCCCCTGCACCCTCCACCAGCACAGAAACCCTCATGTTGGTGGGTATCCGTTCGCGGTTAGATTCTGGCATACAAACTGATGAGCACATCACAGACAGGCCCGGGCAGCTGGCGGAGGCTGTGACAGCCGAGGCCACTGGGAGTTGGTGGTCTGTGGGAGGCCAGGCCCATGCTGTGCCCCAGGCTGATGACGTGCCTGTGGTGTCACCAGCAACACGGGAAATGCTGCAGCTGCAGTGAGAGGTCAGGCAACATCTGGCAGAGTTGCCGGAGGTTATGTGTACCCAAGTTCGGATGATGGAGGAGTCCATCCAGGCCTTGCATGCTGTACTGTCTCTGATGGGGGTGTGTCTGGCTTCCTTCCTTGAGAGATTGGTGACTCTGATGGAGAGCCAGATCCAGCCGACCAATCAGTGGCTGCCGGAGATTTGCGCTGACCTGCACTCCATCACTTTGTCCATGAGCTCCATCCAGCGGTGACAAGGTTAGAGGGGGGACGAGGCACCTGAACTCTTCACCAGGTCCACATCCCTCTCAGGTCAGCAGGGAAGTGCAAGTGTGTCTTATAAGGGGGAGGAGCAGCTGGCTGCTACATCTGGGGTCTCCTCTCAGGGTGCTCCTGGTGTGGACAGTAATTCCAAAGTCCCTCTGCCAGTGACACCAGTGATGCCAGCACCTCCATCATCCTTGATGACAGAGGGGGTCCCTGTACCTGTGCAGGAGGCGCTCAGTGTGCCAGGGCCCTCCAGGCCTCAGGCAGCCAGAGGACGGTCGCCAATGTCATCCCAAGCCATGGAGCAGCAAGGTCAGCAGCCTGTCTCCACCTCAGCTGACAGAGCAGGGGGAGCACCACGTAGGAGCACCCGGAAAAGATTTAAGAAGAGCACCTAGATTCACTGAGGGGTTCACGGGTGAATGTACATTCCAGATGGATAGGGTTGTGTTTGGTGTCACACAGAATAAAGAAATGATGTTCTCTCACTATGTCTCCTTCCTATTGTTGATGCCCTTTGGGACTTCATTTAAACCCTTCCTCCCAAGGGGCTGGAAGTGAGGGACCAAGCCCTGAGTTCACAAAGCTTCAGCCTTGCCAGTGTGCGATGTGTACCTGGGCACTGTAGTGTGGAAGGAAAGAGGTGACAACAGGGCTGCTTAAAGCTCAGGCTTTATTGCCTTGGTTCCAGAAGGTGGTAAGGCTCAAAGGAAATGTGAATGTATAAGGGTGTCTCGTGTCTCCCTTGTGTGTATCTCATGGTGGCTTTCCTGCTGTGCCTGAGGTCCTTCATCTGGCACTGCCTGAGCAGCATCCTCCTCCACATCCTCATCATCAGAGGAGCCATCACGCTCCATGATATCCTCACGAGTCAACACCTCACCCCTCTGTAATGCCAGATTGTGCAGTGCACAGCAAAACACCACGATATGCGAGACCCTCGCCGGGACATACTGAAGGGCTCCACAGGAACAATCTAAGTGCCTGAATCTCATCTTCAGGAGACCAATGGCCTCTTTGTTGGTCGCTCGGGTTGACCCGTGGCAGGTGTTGTACCTCTCCTCTGCATTCTTGTGTGGGTTCCTCACAGGCGTCAGTACTCATGTTCTCACTGGGTTGCCCTTGTCTCCAAGGATCCATCTCAGAAAGCGCATGGGGCCACGGAAAAGTTCTGGTACCTGCGACTGCCTTGGTATGCAGGCGTTGTGACTGCTTCCCGGGATTTGTGCACACACCTGTAGGATGCATTTGTGATGGTCACAGACCAGTTACACACTGAGCAAGTGGAAGCCCTTCCTGTTGAAGGCTGCTGGCTGGTCTGCGGGAGCCTTGATGGTCACATGGGTGCAGTCAATGGCATCCTACACCTGGGGGAATCCAGCGATGGCCACGAATCCTATAGCCCTTTCAGCTTGACTGTTTGGATCAATGTGCACATCGTCACCGGCCATCCTGAACAGGAGATTGGTGACCTCCTTGATGCACTGATTCACCACAGACTGTGAGATTCCACACATATCTCCAGTGGATCCCCGCAATGATATGCTGGTGTAGACGTTCAGTGGCACGGTGACCTTCAGTGACACTGGCATCAGGTGCCCACCAAGTCCCATCATGGCAGAGAGATCAGTGACAACCTCCGTGGAGAGGCGCAGTCTGTGGAAACACTGTCACTCGGACATCTGCAGGTAGTTGAACCTCGGCTGACGTGTTCCTCTGCCTCCTTCTCCAGCCTCCTGTTCGAGGCTGGCCCTCCTGTGGGCCCCCAAGCTGCTGTGGTGCCTGCACCTCCCTCCCTCCCACTCTACTCCTCCTCCTCTTCAATGGGAGCCTCGAATCCAGGGTGAATGAGGGCCATGACAGGTTGCCCCTCCATGAGTGCAAGGCCTTTACAGTAAACAACACCCAGCCACATTTACCTCACTTGTCACCCTCAATGAAGTGGCACTGCCCCAATGGCACCCTGGTGTTGTTCCCTCTGCAGAGCTCGCACATTGGCCCCCACTCCTGACAGTGTTTCCCGATGCCCTTTTCCCCTCCACCCTTGCTGCCAAGTTTTGCTGCCTCACCCGATAGCTTCCCAGTGAAGACAACACTCAGCTCCCACCTCCCAGTCACCTCCTTTAACCAGGCGAGGCTCTGAAGCCCCGTGGTTCCCGTGCACTATTATTTCAATTGAACCCAGTGAATAAAATTGCTGACAATTGGACTCATAAATACTTTAAATGCCTTCTTGCCGAGTGGATGTGCGAAGTCTGCCCTCCATGTCAGCCGCCGACAGAACAATCCGGTCCGACGTCTTCCATCCCTATCTTATACACCCCCCTCCCCCTCCCCAGCCTCCATTCCCGTCTCCAACGGTCCCTTAAAATTCTGGCCCATGTCTCTAAGACTAATGGGAGTGAAACTACATCTGCTCCTTCGACTGAACAGGGAGAGCTGCTCTCTCTGTGTTTAAAGTGAATGAATCTGATCTTTACCTTGTCTTAAAAGAACGTTCACTGTCTGGAAATGTCTGTTTGAAAATGTTTTCCTGTTATATTAATGGAGCAGAGGAGCAGATGTGAGGTACTGTTGAACAGAGATGTTTGGAAGTGGGTGAAGGGGTGGAGTGACGGTGTGTGTGAGAGGTGCAGTGAGTTGGCCATTCTCAATAGAGTGTCAGGAATGAAGGTCAGAGGAACAGACCAGGCTGGAAACACAGAAAGAGCGAGGAGAAGCTGGTGTGAAAAACAGAGATTAAACAACAGGCTTGTTCAGTTGGTTTGGGTCTGGTGTTTAGAATACCCGGAATCTGGGTTCACTTCCCTTCCAACTCAAGCAATTGTACCAACATTATGTTCATAAAACCACAGAATGATACCCAAAGAAGGAGACCATTTGGTCCATTGTGTCAATGCTGTCTCTTTCTTTGTGCTATCCAATTAGTTCTGATGCTCAGCTTTTTCCTGTAATCTGTACATTTTCCTTCCAGTATTTATCCCTATTGCTTTTCAAAGTTACTACTGAATCTGCTTTCAAGTCCTGATCAGACAGTGCATTCCAGATCACAACACATCACCGTATAAAAAAATCATTCCTCATTTCGCCTCTGGTTCTTTTCTCAATCACCTGATAAATACATCCTCTGGTTACTGACCCTTTTGCCACTGGAAACAATTTCTCCTTATTTAACTTATTGAAAACCTTCTTGATGATGTCACATACTGGACTGCCAGTAAAACTGAAGCCCATGGAATAAAAGGGACAATGACAGCATGGATATGAAGTTTACAGACTGATAGGAACATAGGAGCAGGAGTAGGCCATTCAGCCCATTGAGCCGACCCCGCCATTCAATATGATGATGACTGATCGTCCACTTCAATGCCTTTTTCCCACACTATGTCCATATCCCCTATGTCATTTGTATTTAGAAATCTGTCAATCTCTGCTTTAAACATACTCAATGACTGAGCTTCCACAGCCCTCTGGGGTAGAGAATTCCAAAGATTCACAAACCTCTGAGTAAAGAAATTTCTCCTCATCTTTGTCCGAAGTGACTTTCCCCTTATGTTGAAATTGTGTCCCCTGGTTCTAGATTCCTCAACCGGAGGAAATAGCTTCATCTACCCTGTCTATCCCTTTAAATACATGGTCAGTTTCAATGAGATCACCTCTCATTCTTCGAAACTCTAGAGAATACAGGCCCAGTTTCCCCAAAATCTCTTCATAGGACAGTCCCGCCACCCCGGGAACAAGTCTGGTGAACCTTCGTTGTACTCCCTCGATGGCAATGATATTCTTCCTAAGGTAAGGGGACCAAAACTGCACACAGTATTCCAAAGTGCAGTCCAACCAAGGTTATATACAATTGAAGCAAGACTTCACTACTCCTGGACTCAAATCCTCTTGCGATAGAGTCTAACATGTCATTCGCCTTCCTAATTGCTTGCTGCACCTGCATGTTAGCTTTCAGTCACTTACTGACAAGGACACCCAGGCCCCTTTGTCCATCTACACTTTCTAATCTCTTACCATTTAAGAAATAATCTGCACATCTGTTTCTCCTGCCAAAGTGGACAACCTCACATCTTTTCACATTATATTCCATGTGCCACTTTCTTGTCCACTCACTAAGTCTGTCCAAATCCCCTTGAAGCCGCTTTGCATCTTCCTCACAACACACATTCGCACCTAGTTTTGTGTCATCTGCAAACTTGGAAATACTACATTTGGTCCCCACATCCAAATCATGTGAACAGCTGGGTCACAGTATGGTGGTGAACAGTTGTATTTCTGTCTGGAGGAAGGTTTACAGTGGGTTCCCCATGGTTCCTCATAACCTCAGTTATGTGCAGAGACTGGAAAAGCTGGGGTTGTTCTCCTTGGAGCAGAGCAAGTTCAGAACAACTTTGACAGATTTAGAATCAAGGAATCAAATGGTTACAGTACAGAAGGAGACCATTCAGTCCATCATGTCCATGACAGCTCTTTGCAAGAGCAAATCAGCTAATTCCACTCCTCTGCCCTTTCATTGTAACCCTGCAAATTTTCTCTATTCAGATGTTTATCCAATTCCCTTTTGAAAGCCACGATTGAATCTGCCTCCAGCACTCTCAGGCAGTGTATTCCAGATCCGAACCACTCACACTGACCCACACCCCTGGTACCATTGCAGAAAATCTCTTCTGTTCATTTCATCCCTCATAAATAATTGAAATGAAATGTTTATTAGGAAATGCACAACATAAAAAGGAGAGAGAAATAAATGCTGAGCAAAATAGAAGTTAATGTTTGGAAGGTAAAAAGAGCAAAAGATGTAACTTTTATTCTGGTTGAGTGAGAGGAATATATCACACTTTGGGGCTTTTGTAAGAGGATTTATTGATAAACCTGGGATTTGAGAGGAAGCTGGTTCATGGTTTACAGAACAAATTCAGCCCCTGGGATGGAGCCAACAGCTGCACTGTCCAATAACAGACAGGACAGGGACACTGTCTCAGGCATGGTGAGCTCAGTCAATGAAAGCATGAATCTCTGAATCTCAAGTTTTTGGGTTTGAGCCCCACGGTGGGTGTCTTTTATTTCCTTTGTAGGCTGATTTTACAGGCATTCTCCATCTCTGAATTCCTCGGCAGAGAGTTCAAGGAGTGTTTGAAATGAGATTCAACAGCAGGATGAGAAAGTCTCTCCTTGATTCAGGACTCTTACCTCTCTGCAGCATCTCGCTGCTGAAGTCTGAACTTTGCCTCATTTCATTCTCAGCTCAGGGTCAGTGTGGACCAATGGGACTTCTGGCTGTCTCCCACTTCACAATCCATCAGTGCTGAGAAAGCAATGGGGAATATTACTCACATATTGTAATGTTTTATAAATACTTGAATGTATTTCACACCGTGTCTAACAGTGTGAATCTCCCCTGGTATATCAGCTCACCAATACTTCAACAGAACATTCACATAATGTGAGCTCTGAGATCTGTTCGGATCCCATTCCCAAGACCTGGAAAGTGGCATTGGGCTGGATCGCTCTTTTTCAGCTGGCACAGACACGATTGCTAAATGGTCTCAGTCTGTGCCATAAATTTTCTCCATTTTCTTTGTTCTGTGAAGTGAGGTATGATTGGGAGGGGCAATTCCACCAGGGTTATATTTTCTACCAAAACAATGACACAAGGGATACTTCACTTTTTTATTCATTCATTCATGCGATGTGGGCGTTGCTGGCTAGGCCAGCATTGACCGCCCATTCTTAATTGCCCTTGAAAAGGTGGCGGTGAGCTGCCTTCTTGAACCACTGCGGTCCATGTGGTGTAGATACACCCACAGTGCTGTGAGGAAGGGAGTTCCAGGATTTTGACCCAGCGACAGTGAAGGAACGGCGATATAGTTCCAAGTCAGGATGATGTGTGGCTTGGAGGGGTACTTGCAGGTGGTGGTATCCCCTGCATTTTCTGCCTTTGCCCTTCCAGGTGGTAAAGGTCGCTGGTTTGGAAGGTGCTGTCGAAGGAGTCTTGGTGCATTGCTGCAGTGCATCTTGGAGATGGTACACACTACTGCCACTGTGCGTCGATGGTGGAGGGAGTGAATGTTTGTAGATGGGGTGCCAATAATGCGGGCTGCTTTGTCCTGGATCATGTTGAGATTCTTGAGTTGGAATTGCACCCATCCAGGCAAGTGGAGAGTATTCCATCACACTCTTGACTTGTGAATTGCAGATGGTGGACAGCCTTTGGGGAGTCAGGAGTCATGGATGAGTGAGAGGAATATATCACACTTTGGGGCTTTTGTCAGAGGATTTAATCATAAACCTGGGATTTGAGAGAAGCTGCTTCATAGTTTACAGAACAAATTCAGCCCCTGGGGTGGAGCCAACAGCTGCACTGTAATTACTCACCTCAGGATTCCAAGCCTCTGACCTGCTCTTCTAGTCACGTTATTTGTATGGCTTCCCATTGTAACCCCCATGATGTTGATAGTGGGGGATTCAGTGATTGTAATGTTATTGAATGTCAAGGGGAGATGGTTAGATTCTCTCTTGTTGGAGATGGTCATTGCCTGGCACTTGTGTGGTGCGAATGTTACTTGCCACTTATCATCCCAAGTCTGTGTGACTGAAATAGCTCAGTTGGGAGAGTGTTCGACTGAAGATCCCTGGTTCAATCTGGGGTTTTGGCAGTTCTCCTTTATTCTGCATCGCCATTTAGTTTTGACTCTCGAATTGCACAATTTACACTGAAATTATTTACCCAACTCTGAAGGTTGGATTGGAATCGAGAGATATCAAGGATGGGCGATATTTACATTGTCTGCTTTAGCTTATTCTCTATCTCCTTGTGTCCTTTTCCCCAGTTTTTGACTCTCTCGGGGCAGGGTGAACATTTGATTTGCTGCATTTGTCCCAAACTGAAGCCTTTTCCACATCTCTGGGCGATCAGACTCACTCTGTCTGTTTTTGCTGCTCGTGACCATGAACGAGAACAGGCCACGAGTTCAACGTTTATCAGCAAATGGAAGATAATTGGAAAGAATTCTGTGTTATTCCAGACCAGTGACAAAGATACAATGGATGTTATTCAAAATAAGTTTCCTCTGACATTTTATGTAAACTTGTTTGCATCTAAAAGTTGGATTTTAAGTGTTACAAAACTGTGTCAAGTTAATGACTGACCATGTGACAGCGCACATGGGGATCAAATCCACAGCCTTGTTGTTATCAACACTGCGTCCTAACCAACTGAACTAAGCGGCCTGTAGACAGAGCCAGGTATGGGTTTGAGCCGCACGCTGGGCGGTTTGTGTTTTATTTCTCACGCTGGGTGACAGAGCGATTGCACAAACAATGGACACATCACATCCCTGAAACATTGTTCTGATATAAAACAGTGTGAAATAAGAACTGAGCATGGAAATGGAACGGAACCAGAAATCAGGACTTTAATCTATTAAAGTTGATCTTGAAATTCAAACATTCACTGAACATTCCAATCGAACGAACTTTCTTCAGAGATAAAATCCAGGAACTTGACATGCTGTAAAACATAACTGAGCCTGATGTGATTTGAACACACAATCTTCTGATCTAGAGTCAGACGCGCTACCGTTGCGCCACAAGCTCACAGGTAAAGCAGTCTTCCATTCCTGACAGATTTACTTCTTGTTTAGATTCAGTGATTGAAATTAATTCAATCCTCATCTGACCTCCGCTCTGGAAAGGCCTGCTACCCGACCTGAACCCGACGGGACCCGACGACCTGTGTCGGGTTCGGGTCGTGTCGGGTCGCTCTTCCGGGCTTTCAGGTTCGGATCAGGTTGGGTCAGGTTCAGGTCAAGCTGGGTTCAGGTTAGGCTAGGTCCGGGTGTGACACTCACAGTAAGTATTAAATTTTGCTCTGCTGGGAAGTTGAGTTTAATAAGTGTCAAAAGTTGAAAAGCCAACCTCAGCTGGGAGTCTGGGACGTCAAGGAGGGAAACTCTGAGTCTGCTCAGTGAGCAAGTGAGCATCTCAATGATGTCATTGCGCTCATGCTGCAGCTTCCTGTAGATCCGGAATCGGGAGGTAGGTAAAGTGAACATTCCGGTGGTCGGGTAAGGCTCGGGTTAGTTTGGGCGTGGGAATAAATGGAGATACTCGGGCCGGGTCGGGCTCGGGTCCAATGTGGTTCTCTCAGGTTCGTGTCGGGTTTTTTTCCTGACCTGAGCAGGCCTTTACCGCTCTGTCAGTTCAGTGCCTTATTTAAACTATTACTTGGAGTTCTGTTTTACAGGGTCTCGGCTGTTTAAGTGTTTCCCAGACCCACTACTCTGATTAATCAGACATTTTGCTGCTAACTGCTGCTGCTACAATTGAAATGTAAAAAAGAATTTCCAGTGACCTGCAACCAAAGGGCAAATACATTTCAGAAAGATAAAGCTCATTCACCAATCCACAAATGTGTTTCTCTGCTTATATTTATAAACAACTCCTTCTCTCCACTATGAGAACTATACAATCACTACAGTTATTTGAAAGTTAGTATAAGATGTTCCAGTTCATCAATTTTAAAACTGCAGCAGGTATTTTCCAGAAAACTTCTCTGTTGGAACCTCAGTCCCATTTAGATTGAAAGTGGACAATTAATGTATTCACTTGTTCATTGTGGACAGGTGTCTGACTTCGAATAAATCTCATTAACTTTCAATGAGGTGGCACTATTTCTGTGGTCCCATTTTACACAGTCTGTCCTGTTCATGCACCATGTTTTTATTCTCCTCTCCCATTCGCCACAGGATACAGATTACAAGCATCATCAATCTAGCTGTTGAAAAGCATTGGAAGAATCTGGTCACACAGGTATTGAAACGTTCATTTTCTGCCATTTTACAAGTTGGTTGCTTTAAACAAAATACAATGTGCAATCATCTTGAAAAGAAATTCTCTTCAATATCCAATACAAATTGAATTACAAACCTGACAGACAAACACAGGAGAACAAGTGACGAGTGAACACAAACCTCATGGTGCTCATTTTCAGATTTATTGCAGTCATCTTACAAAACAAGTGAAAGAATATTCCTGTGAAATGATTTGGAACGCAGGTGTAACTTTTGTTGGTGCCTTTCTTTGCTCTCTTGGTGAAACTTTCTTGCACCTGACTCCTGTTCATGTCTCTGTTTCCTCTATTGAATGAGGAAGGAGATGTTTGATCAGAAATCAACTGGATTGTGTACCTTTGAGAGGGGATTTCTGCACCATCAGGGCTGGAAACAGGAGTGAGTGAAAGACACTGTGTGGAGTTTGATTTTGTACAGAGGGAGAGCAAATCTAACAGGGCTGTGAGATATTGGCCTGGATTTTACAGCCCCATTGGCGGCGAACACTGAGACTTTCACTGCTATTGAGGGTCTGAACAGCACTGCAACTGCCGGTGCATGCACACACTAACACCAGCATCTGGAAGTTGTGGTGGTGCGAAATGTGCTCAGAAGGAGCCTCTGATCATAATCGCACCAGCCCACTCTTTAAAGTGACAGGGACCTGTAGTTCAGCAATTTGGGCTCATTGCCCACAATGTATCCTGATTTTTACCTTGGTTGGATTGGAGCCGATACCAACTGGCTCAGGGCTGCTCGGGAATGACTTTTCTGTTGACACAACAGCTCCACTATTCCAGGAAGACAACGGCAGCAGCAGGGGTCAACTTTCAGAGGCAGTTCAGACATTTTAAATGTTGTATTTTGTTTCTTAGTTGTATGTAACTTTTTAGCATAGCCTTATCAGAGTTCTTAAATTTATATCTGACTTTTTATTAACAAGATTGAAGTGCTTTTAAAAGATCTCTAAATGTATATGAGTTTTCATCAAAGATTTACCTGGCTTCTTTGTAAAGACTCGAGTAAGATTGAAGTGACTTTTAAAAACTACATCTTATCCTTTAAAATCCCGCTTCCATGTAGATGACATTGGAAGATGGCTTCAGAATAACTTCGAAAATCTTTCAGACAGGTACTGCAACAGCTTAAGTCCTACTTTCTGCAAAAGCTGGTGAATTACGAAGAAACAATGGTTTGAACATTTTATAAACTGTTGATGCAGATGGGATTCAAACTCATACATGTAAAACAGAAGGAATTAATAATCCATCATCTTAACCTCTCAAACACCTCATCACCCAGCTTTGTGCCAGTAACCCATCACATGTCTTTTTTGCCTCTATGGAAATTTGGGCAGGACGGTCACCTTCAGCTCAGATCCTGACTGTGCAGCCAGATGTGCAATGATGGAAATGTAGCTTCTGTAAGTAAATGGAATTTCCATCACATCAGGTGATGGCCTGTTGGGAATGGAGCGGTGTGAAACATTTCCAGACCACGTCCAACAGGTTTCAACTCAGTGTGAAAACCCACCACTGAAAGACTGGAACATACAATCAATTCATCACATCATGATTAACATCACTCAGACACCTGAACCATGAGGTCACTGACGAAGTCATGATAACTTCTAATTTCTCATGAAATGACAACTGAACTAACTGACTGGAAGAATTGCTTTAACTCCACATGATCAGAGAGGCACAGCCTCAGACCGACTTGGGAGATGAATATTGATTGAATAATTTCAGTGTGAGGAATGTTCCAGCATCATAAACCAGGGGAACGTGCTGACTGAGCTGTGTCTTCATCTCTTCTGGGCAGTCGGACAGTTCACCCTTCATTCTGCTCTGATTCACTTTCCCAAAGCGGATCTACAGATTCTCAAATCTGGAGACTGGGTTTTCTTATTTTGTTCCTTTTGATTTTTCTTGCTCCTGAATGATAATATATTCTAAACCTCGGATCAACCCACCCCTTTGCGTCGTGTTATAGTCTTGGTTAAAAGAGACACAAAACGACACAAACACTCTGAAACATCCAACACGGTCACACTTTCCTTCAGTGAGATTAATGTTGAGCTGTTTTCCAGGTTAAATGCAACTGCAAACACATTGCTCTCAAAGAAATTGTAGCGGATTGAGTTGTTGTTGAAATATTAGCACTGAACATCTGTCCGAGCAGGAACAGCCATTTCCAACTCACATCCTTCACAAAGGCAACCACTGAGCTGTTTTCCTTTGTGAATAAAATTCATAAGAAAAGTTAAAGTTCACAAGAAAACATATGTAAACGATTGACAGCTAAACTTTTGAAGCAAGGATATGAATCCAAGATTTTCTGATTATTAGACAAACACTCGAACCAATTAAGCTACTGAGCCAGATCACAAATGCTGTGACAACTAAGGGCAGAGGAGGGCACTCTTTGTTCTCATCCCACTTCTCCACAGGTTACAACATCTATTTTAACTTTTCCCACTTACTGATACAGTCAGTCATGTACTCTATTTTTCCCAGAATAGAAGACACTGACCAGGTTCCTTTAATGAACAACAAAATTATCCATTTATTGTCGAATAAGTTTTAACTAGTCATGAAGTAAAGCATAAACACACAGGTGGAAATTTTAAAAGTTCCTTTTTCACCTTGAACAACTTTTAAAGTCCCTTTTTTTGTCTTCGAGCCACACGCACACACACACACACACACACACACACACACACACCGGATAGCTGAAAAAATAAAAGGGATTTTTTTTTTTTAAATTCAGCACTCTGTTGCAGACAAAAACAACCTCTTGGGCTGTTTATTTGCTCATTTTTGAAGAAATCATCAGATGAGATATGTTGCTCCAAAACTGGAATACAATCTAACTTCCGAATATACGTAGACAGGTCACGAGGGTATTTTCGAACAGTTCTTTTCAGAAGGCATTGAGAATTAATTTTAGCAGGCCTTCTTCAAAGACATGCGACAAGATGAATTAACTCAGTGGACTTCTCAGGGTCTTTTAAAGATTTTCTGGAAAACAAACTGGGTTGTGGTCTTCTCTCCTTCCTTGACGATTCTTCAGGCTAACTTTATCAGCTGCTCACTCCAGCAGGTAAAACACACTGACTGCTACAACCAAAGGTTGTGAGTTTTCTGCTGTCTTCGGTTTGCGCTGCTGCTGCCAAGGTTGTCCATTCAAGGTGCATGACTGACTTCACTAACCACATTTCTCCCGGTTACCAGGGTTTCTGTTCTATATTTAACTTGAATCATGTGACAACCAGTAAACATAGTTGCCAAATTGGTCCTTTTGGTGCCCTCTTGAAAAAGAACTGGTCCTACATTTATTCAGTTTGATTATGACTTCTTCAAAAAATATTTTAACAAAAGAAACAGAATCCCTTCCATAACATCATGTACTTTCCCTGAGCTGCAGGTTCTCGCAAGTCTCTCTGGCTGTGTTTATTTTAGCTGATTTTGTACTCAGGTTCTTTCTGAATCCATGTGTTTGCAGATCTTTGTGACTGAGAGATGTGGTAATATGTTTAAAAGATTTCCCTGTAAATTATTCGTATCTCCATCTTTCCCCGAACTTTGTACAAACACATTAATATGGGAATCACACACATCAGGCCGTCAAACCTGTCTTCTAAACATTGAAAGGTGACAGTGTTTATTGTGGCGGGGTTCCATTTCTGAAGACATATCTTGATGATTCACACATGTAAAAATTTGTATATTATGTTCATGACATAATGACATAAATAAACATTTCCTTGCACTTGCCATGCTTGGTGAACATTTTCTCTGCTGATGCCCCCTGAATATATTAGAGAACATGGTGACGAGGTTGAGATAAAAGCCTGAAAATATAGGCAGCAAACAGCAGCAGGGACTGCAGTGAACAAGATTTACGTGACATATTTGTGCTTATATTGGTGGGTGAAACAAGATACTAAACACACAAAATTTTACATTTGAGCTCGCGTAAAAGATTGCTCTGTCTATGGAGATAGCATCAAAGAATGCTCAGGAATTTTGTCCTATGCCAGTGATAGTAACACACTTCAGGGGAACTTAAAAAAATGGTAAAATGGGCTTTCACATAACAGATGAAATTTTACACAGAGAAGTGTGAAGTGATGCAATTTGGAAGGAAGAATGCCATATAAATGAAACGTTACAGTTCTAAACTGGGTGCAGGAGCAGAGAGACAATGTACACCAATGTGAGAAGGATTGAAAAGGTCGCTAAGAGCAAACAGGACACTTGGCTTTACTAATAGAGGCATAGAGTAAAAACATATAAGTTATGCTAAACCTTTATAAAATACTGGGAATGAATGGCCTCCACCTGTACCTCCACAGAAAGCTTCCATTCCAGGTTTACACACACTCGTCAGGATCACTCTCCACAGATTCTGCCCTCCAGGCTTGGACACCCACTTCAGGATCACTGTCCACAGATCCCGCCATTCCAGGTTCGGACACCTACTTCAGGATCACTTTCCATACATCCCAGCACTATGGGCTCGGAGACCCTCTTCAGAGATCCTAAATCTCCAGACACGGACATCCTTTGAGGACCACTCACCACAGATTCTTCCCTCCAGGCTCAGACACCCTCTTCAGAATCACTCTCCATACATCCCGCCACTCCACGCACGGATATCTCCCTCAGGATCAGATCAAAGAATGTTGCTTGTCACTTATCAGCTCAAGCCTGAATGTTGTTCAGGTCTTGCTGCTTGCAGGCACAGACTGCTTCAGTATCTGAGGAGTTGTGAATCATCAGCGAACATTCCCACTTCTGACTTATGTTGAAGAGAAAGCCATCAATGAAACAGCTGAGGATGGTTGGGCCTAGGGCACTGCCCTGAGAAACTAGGTATCCAGTCATGAATGGTGGTGGAGAATTAAATAACGAACCAGATGAGGAGGGTCTAAAAACATCCCGATCCTCAATTTTGGTGGAGCCGAGCACGTCAGTGCAAAAGATGAAGCTGGAGCATTTGAAACCATCTTCAGTCAGAAATTGCTCAGTGGATGATTCATCTCGGCCTCTTGAGGTCCCCAGCATCACAGCTTCCAGTTTTCAGCCAATTTGCTTCACTCCCCATAATGGCAAGAAACAGCTGAAGGCACTCGATACAGCAAAGACTATGGGCCCGAACAACATTCCGGCTCTAGTGTAATTCTGAGTTCTTTTTGCCTTCAGTCTGGTTCAGTGAATATACTGAGTCGGATGTGTAGGTAAAATCAATTACTTTATTTGCGCATTTAGCCGGCTGACTTACTCTAATGCAACGACACTGACTCCACCCAGAGTCTGTCTGGTCCACTAAAGTAAGTGAAGTTTTTTGATACAGGTACCACTGTTCATACATTAAGATTCATGCTACACCCCCTTGTTTAACCAATCAGTGGGATACAATTCGACTTCACCCACGTGGTGACATGCAGTACATCTGTTACTGAGGTTACAATACACTCCATTCTCAATACATACTTGTTACTAATAAAATATTGTTTTGTACCAGCAAGATAAAACAAATCAGACAAGCAAGCTAATTAGCAAGAGCATAGGAATCATTTATAATCATTCGAGTCTCACTCCCTGCATGGATCATGAGTCTGTCTCTGCCTTGTGACAAGTAATTGCGGCGCATCCTGCTATCTCTATTCGGTGTACATTCCTGAGTGTTCCGTGCAGTCTGCAGCTACATCAAGTAGCGGCAGTTCACGAAGATAAGAGGGGCCTAGCACTCCTTATCACTCACACAGGGATGGACATCATTTGATTCACAGGAGTCCATTTGTTCCAAACCACAGGGAGTCACACAATCAGGCCAGAAAGAACAGATGTCTTTGCAATTACCAGTGTCGGCTAGTCTTTACAGTCTCATACGCTCTGCCTTTACTGTTAACTATTTCATTGTGGTTTCTGCCACTTAAAATCAAAGCTCAGCAAAGCTACTATTCCTAACTTGGCTATATTTCCCATTAAGCATAGTGCCATGCCTTTCTGCTCACTTCCACACTCGTACTGAAGACTTGTGCTCCAGAACTAGCTGCGCTCTCAGCCAAGCTGTTCCAGAAGAGCTGCAACACAGGCATCTACTTGACAATGTGGAAAATTACCCAAGTGTGCCCTCTCCGTAAAAAAAATGCAGGACAAATCCAATCTGACCAATTGCCGCCCCATCAGTCTACTACCAATCATCAGCAAAGTGATGGAAGATGTCACCAACAGTGCTATCAAGCACCACACACTTAGCAATAATCTGCTCATCGATGCTCAATTTAGGTTCTGCCAGGGTCTCTCAGCTCCAGGAAATAATTTGGCAGATAGAGTAGAATGTGGGAAAATGTGAGGTTATCCACTTTGGTCGGAAGAATAGAAAAGGAAAATATTATTTAAATTGTGAGAGATTACAGAATGCTGCGGTGCAGAAGGATCTGAGTGTCCTCGTACATGAATCACAAAAAGTTACCATGCAGGTACAGCAAATAATTAGGAAGGCAAATGGAATGTTACCCTTTATTGCAAGGGGGATGGAGTATAAAAGTAGAGAAGTCTTGCGACAAATGTACATGGTGCTGGTGAAACCACACCGAGAGTACTGTGTACAGTTTTGGTCTCCTTATTTAAGGAGGGATATACTTGCATTGGAGGCAGTTCAGAGAAGGTTCATTGGATTAATTCCTGTGATGAAGGTGTTGTCTCATGAGGAAAGTTGAGCAGGTTGGACCGATACTCATTGGAGTTGAGAAAAATGAAAGGAGAACGTATTGAGACATATAAGATTCTGAGGGAGCTTGACAGGGTAGATGCTGAGAGGATGTTTTCTCTCGTGGTGGAATCTAGAACTCGGGGACACAGTTTCAGATTTAGGGGTTTTTCATTTAAGAAGGAATTTCTTCTCTCAGAGGGTCATTAATCTTTGGAATTCTTTACCGCAGAGAGCAGTGGAGGCTGGGTCATTGAATGGCTTCAAGATTTTTATCTACAAGAGAGCCAAGGGTTATGTGGGCAGGCAAGAAAGTGGGGTTGAGGTCATGATCAGGTCAGCCATGATCCTATTGAATGGCGGAGCAAGCTCGAGGGGTCAAATGGCCTACTCCTGCTACTAGTTCTTCTGATCTTATGTTCGTCTGACCTCATTGCAGCTTGGTCCAAACAGAGATGAAAGACTGGAATTCCAGAGGAGAGGTGAGAGTGATTGCCCTTGAGTGAGTGTGGCATCAAGGATCCCCAGCAAATTTGAAGTCAATGGGAATCAGGGGGAAAACTCTCCACTTGTTGAAGTCATACCTCGCACAAAACAAGATGTTGTGGTTAGTGGAGGCCAATCATCTCAGCCCAGGACATTGCCTCAGGAGTTTCTCAGGGTAGTGTCGCAGACCCAAACATCCCAGCTGTTTCATTGACGACTTTCTCTTCAACATAAGTCAGAAGTGGGAATGTTAGATGATGATTCACAACTCGTCAGATACTGAAGCAGTCTGTGCCTGCAAGCAGCAAGACCTGAGCAACATTCAGGCTTGAGCTGATAAGTGACAAGCAACCTTCTGGCCACACAAGTGCCAAGCAGTGAACATCTCCAATGAGAGAGAGAAAAAATCTACCTTTTGATATTCAGAAGCATTATCATCGTTAAATCCCCCACCATCAACATCTTGACCAGAAACGTAACTGGACCAGTCACATCAATGCTGTGGCTATCAGCGCAGGTCAGAGATTACGAATTCTGCAGCAAGTATCTCACCTCCTGACACCCCAAATCCTGTCCACCATCTACAAGGCACAAGTCAGGAGTGGGATGGAATACATCCCACTCAACAACACTCAAGAAGCTCAACACCATCCAGGACAAAGCAGCACACTTGATCGGCACCTAACCCGCCACCTTAAACATTCAATCCCTCCACAACCAGTAAACAGCGGCTGCAGTGTGTACCATCTCCATATGCACTGCAGCAACTCGCCAAGTATCCTTCAACAGCACCTTCCAAACTCGTGACCACTATCACCTCGAAGGACAAGGGCAGCAGATGCATGGGAACTCACTACCTGCAGGTTCCCCTCCAAGTCACTCACCATCCTGACTTGGAACGATATCGCCTTTTCTTCACTGTTGTTGGGTCACAATCCTGGAACTCCCTCCCCAATAGCACTGTGGGTGTTCCTGCACCATATGGACTGCATCAGTTCAAGAAGGCAGCTCTCCACCACCTTCTCAACGGCAATAGGAATGGGGAATAAATGCTCGCCTTATCAGCGATACTCACACCCAAGAATGAATAAAAACCAAATCACTCTCCACAGATTCCCCACAATCTGGGCTTGGACATTTACTTCAGGAGCACAGAGCTTTATATCACTGCAACATGAGTTCCAATCTTCATATTCTGTTCACTTTTCACATTATTTTCGACCAGTCCACGAGCTTTTATTAATTCAGTATTCGGGTCTCTGCTCCTTGCCGTTTCTAACATCTCACATCTTCCAAAAAAACTCTCTGATCTATCGCAGGTAGCAGATGACCCCTCATTTTAAACTCCATCTGCCAAAGCATTGCTCACTCAATTAATCGATCAAGAAGATTTGAAAATAAATTTCTTGCCAAAGGATAATTTTCTGCATCTGCTCCCTCGCCATTTGCTTTTCCCATTTGTCTTTCACTTGGTGCAAAGCCAGAGAAAGTAAAGATGGAAGGAAGGAGGGGAAGAAAAATCTTGCTCCGTTTCGTGATCCCTATTTGCTCTTCATTCCAGTGCAGTTTGGGTGAAGAATTCCAAATGTCTGTCTCAATTTTAATAAAGTATAACCAATTCTGGAATCACTATCTGGACACAGACAAAAACGGGTTTTGAGGCTTACTTTACACATAAACTCCCCCAACATAAATAGTTCATAAACAAGTGGCAAGGATGGGATTCGAACCCAAACATGCAGAGCGCAATGAATTAGCTGTCTATCGCCTTAACCTCTCGGCCACCTTGTCAGTTGTATAAGCCTAGCTGTCACCTTCAGCACAGCTTCTAGCTGTGCAGCGAGCTGTGTCATGATGGAAATATATCTTCTGCAAGTAAATGAAGTTGGGAATGGAGCGGTGTGAAACATTTTCAGACCATGTCCAACACATTTCTACTCAGTGTGAAAACCCACCACGGAAAGACTGGAACATACAATCATTTCATCACATCATGATTAACATCACTCAGAAACCGGAACCATGAGGTCACTGACGAAGTCATGAAGACCGAATTTCTCATGAAATGACAACTGAACTAACTGACTGGAAGAATTGCTTTAACTCCACATGACCAGAGAGACACAGCCTCAGATCATCTTGTCGGGTGGTGTAAACAGATATCACTGCTTCTGATCTTCACCAGAACAGAGAGTGAGATGTGACATTGATCATCAAACAGACTGTGAGAGAATACAACAGAATAAAACACATGGAGAGACACTGTGGAATAACAAATAGATTTGATTGGAATGTTGAAATTTTGATTGGAATGGATAAAACACCAGAAACAGCAGATTAAATTGGGATTCTCATCATTATATTGATCTGAGACAGAAAAGAGAAACTGATGGAAAGAAGAGAAGAAGGAAGAAAAGAAAGGATGGAACTGTTCCATTTTTTCAGTTTTTTCACTCACCCATCAAGGCTGATAAAAAAAGTTGCAAATAACAGAGAATTTCACCAAAAAGGGAGATTAAATGTTGCTGAAACCTTGGATCGAAGGATGCCCCAATAGATCACCTGTTTAACTGTCTCCTCACTGGGGGATTTCAATCAGTGAGCAATATTATTCTCTACTTTTTTTGTTAATTGGTCCCAGAACTGTCATTTGGAATTAATATCAGTGTTCTGACTCCTGAATAATAAAATTGTGAGTTTCTCGATATTTTCTGGACACATTTCCTGCTGAAAGAACTAAGAACTCTTTTCTAATTTACACAATACAAAATACACACTCATCAAGCCTGCTAAGCTAGCATCCTTGGTGCTGCTCTCTCTTCTCCCAAACTTCATCTCATGTGACTGTTACATTATCACTCTGACATTGGGAGGGGTTGATCCCACCATCTTCAACATTAACCCTTTACATCCTTATACCACACTGTCTGTCCAAAAAAAATGGGTGGAGGGAACTTCCTTCATTTATCAAAGCACCAACAGCAGCACAGTGGCGAAATGGTTAGCACCACAGCCTCACAGCTCCAGTGACCAGGATTCAGTTCTGGGTACTGCCTGTGTGGGGTTTGCAAGTTTTCCCTGTGTCTGTGTGGGTTTCCGCCGGGTGCTCTGGTTTCCTCCCACCTCCAAAAGACTTGCAGGTTGATAGGTAAATTGGCCATTGTAAATTGTCCAAAATGTAGGTACGTGGTTGGGGAATGGTGGGGATGTGGTAGAGAATATGGGATTAATGTAGGATTAGTATAAATGGGTGGTTGCTGGTTGGCACAGACTCGGTGGGCCGAAGGGCCTGTTTCAGTGCTCTTTCTCAAAATAAGAAAAGTAAAATAAAAGCTACCAGTCGTAAATCAACTCAAACCCATTAGAGAGATAGAGGGAGACTGTCAGAGAACTTCCTGCATCCAGTCCTGACCCTGTCACACTCAGCAGCTTCTCACCCAGACCCCACTCTCATCAAAACTGAACATTGTTACCGAGACCCTTCAAATACTGTTTATAAAAGGTAGAAAAATTCAAACTTCATCACAGCTAGATTGAATAGAACAAAGTTTAACATCTTCTCGTCGTCACTCGGTAACCACATGAAACAGTCCTTAAATCAGTAGCATAAATTATCAGCTGTAAGAATGTTTGTCATTGGGTTGAATCATTTCTGTGTGATGAATGTTCCAGCATCATAAACCAGGGGAACGTGTTGACTGAGCTGTGTCTTCATCTCTTCTGGACAGTTCACCCTTCATTCTGCTCTGATTCACTTTCCCAAAGCGGATCGACAGATTCTCAAATCTGGAGACAGGGTTTTCTTATTTTGTTCCTTTTGATTTTTCTTGCTCCTGAATGATAATATATTCCAACCTCGGATCAAACTTGCCCTGTCTCCCAGTCTCGGTTAAAAGCGACAAATAACGGCAACAACATTCTGAAACAAACAACACGGTCACATTCTGCTTCAGTGAGATTAATGCTGAGGCAGTTTCCGTGTCGAATGCGATTGTGAACAAATTTCTCTCAAGGAAATTGTGAGTGATCAAGTATTTGCACTGAATTTCTGTGCAAGAAGGGACAGTTTCAAACAGCCATTCCCAAATCACTTCCTTCACAAAGAAAAAGACTGTGCTGTCTTAACGTGTGACTCAACTTCACAAACAAATTTGAACTCGAAGTTCAGGAGAAGACAGAGATGTGAATAATTGACAGTGTAATCTTTAAATCATAATTTTCCGTTTCTTCGTTGAAGTGAGGCTCAACCCTAAGCCACTCGAGATCACGGAAAGCTACAAACTTGGATCCAGAAATCAGAAAAGTAGTGAAACAGTTGGTGAGTACATTGTGACACTGAAGAATTTATCACCACCTTGCAACATTGGCACATTCTTAGACCGTACATTATGAGACAGATTTGTGCTTATATTGGTGGATGAGGAAAGATACTAAACACACAAAATCCCAATTTGAGCTAGTGTGTAAGATTGCTCTTTCCAAGGAGATAGCATCAAAGAATGCTCGTGAATTTCGTCCTATGCCAGTGACAGTAACACACTTCAGAGGAACTTAAACACACTGGTAAAATGGGCTTTCACACAACAGATAAAATTTTACACAGAGAATTGTGAAGTGATGCAGTTTGGGAGGAAGAATGAGATAATGTACACCAATCTTTTTTGATCAAGGTTTGAAAAGGTTGCTAAGAGCAAACAGGACACTTGGCTTTATTAATAGAGGCATAGAGTAAAAGCAAATAAGTTATGCTAAACCTTTATAAAACACTGGGGCTGAATGACCTACTCCTGTACCTCCACGGAAAGCTTCCACTCCAGGCTCGGACACCCTCTTCAGGATCACTCTCCATACATCCCGCCACTCCACGCACGGATATCTCCCTCAGGATCAGATCACAGCTCCACAGTCCTGCCACATCCAGTCGTGAATGGTGGTGGATAATTAATTAACTAACAAGATGAGGAGGCTCCAAAAACATTCACATCCTCAATGATGGTGGTGCTGAGCAAGTCAGTGCAAAAGGCAAAACTGAAGCATTTGCAACCATCTTCAGTCAGAAGTATTAAGTGGATTTGATCTGTGCTAATTTCAGCTCCTCATGCTCGCTGGTGCCTTGGTTCTCTGGTGCTAATTTCAGAGTAAATCAAACAGCTTGACAATTGGAGCCAAAGAAAAAGACACAGGAGAGTTTGAAAGTGCCAAAACTTGGTATTGAACCAAAAAGTGTTTAACTGTTAGTACAGCACGAACTCAACAAAGCTATTTCAACAACACACGAAAGCCACCATTCTGTCACTGCTTTGGAAGACAACATATACATTAAAGTGTTTGTAAAAAGTTACAGAACACAACATGTGAGTAATATTCCCCATTGTTTTCTCAGTACTGATGGACTGTGAAGTGGGAGACAGCCAGAAGTCCCACTGTGCCACACTGACCCTGAGCTGTGAGTGAAATGAGATAAAGTTCAATCTTTAGCAGAGAGATTCTGGAGAGAGGTAAGAGTCCTGAATCAAGGAAAGACTTTCTGACACAATAAAAGCAAAATACTGCAGATGCTGGAAATCTGAAATAAAAACAAAAAGTGCTGGAAATACTCAATAGCTCTGGCAGCATCTGTGGTGAGAGAAACAGAGTTAACATTTCTGGTCTGTGACCTTTCATCAGAACTGACACAGGTTAGAAAAGAATTAGGTTTTAAACAAGTGAAGGGGAGGGGCATGTGGGAGAGAACAAAGGGGAAGGTGTTTGATAGGGCAGAGGGCAGGAGAGATTAAATAACAAAGCTGTCCTGGGACAAAGTGTGTTAATGCTTGTGGTTGCCTGACACCAGTCATGCTCTGATGTTATTGAACACAATGTTCAATCCACAAGGCTGTAGAGTGCCGAATCAAAAGGTCGGGTGCTGCACCTCGAGCTTGGGTCGATTTTCACTGGAACACTGGAGCAGGCCAAAGACAGAAATGTTGACATGAGAGCAGTGGGGAGTGTTGAAATGGCAAGCAACCAGAAGCTCAGGATCATGCTTTCGGCCTGAGCAGAGGTGTTCCACCTAACCTGCTTTTGGTCTCCCCAGTTCAGACGAGCCCGCATTGTGAGTAGTGAATACAGTATACATAATTGAAAGAAGTACAAGTAAATCGCTGCTTCATCCAAAAGGAGTGTTTGGGGCTTTAGATAATGAGCAGAGAGGAGGGAAAAGGGCAGGTATTATATCTCCTGCGATTGCATGGGAAGGTGCCTTGGGAAGGGGAAGAGGTGTTGGGGTAATGGATGAGTGGTCCAGGGTGTTGTGGAAGGAACAATCCCTTCGGAATGCTGACAAGGGAGGGGAAGTTGCGTTTGGTGGTGGCATCACGCTGGAGGTGGTGGAAATGGTGGAGGATGATCCTTTGGATGTGTTTCTGTTCAGAGATACAGCACTGAAACAGGCCCTTCGGCCCACATGGTCTGTGCCGACGATCAACCACCCATTTATACTAATTCTATACTCCTACCACATCCCCACCTGTCCCTATATTTCCCTACGACCTACCTATACTAGGGGCAATTTATAATGGCCAATTTACCTACCAACCTGCAAGTCTTTCGGGTTGTGAGAGGAAACTGGAGCACCCGGAAGAAACCCACACAGACACAGGGAGAACTTGCAAACTTCACACAGACAGTACCCAGAATTGAACCCGGGTTGCTGGAACTGTGAGGCTGCAATGCTAACCACTGCGCCACTGTGCTGCTGTGGAGGCAGGTGGGGTGGAAAGTGAGGACAAGGGGATCCCTGTTGCAGTTCTGGGAGGGAGGGGAAGGGGGAGGGCAGAGGTTGAAGGTCCATTCAACTACACTGGGAGGGGGGGAGTTGAAATCTGGTGATGTTGTTGAATTTAATTTCAAACACCCCTTGAACTCTCTGCCGATGAAGTCTGAAAAAGGGAAGAACAACCACACAACATGGGTCTCAAATCCAAGACCCTGAGATTAAAAGTCTCATGCTCTACCAACTGAGCTGACAAGGCCTGATACAGTACTTCTACTCTGTCTGTTATTGGACGGATGCAGCTGTTGGCTCCACCCCAAGGGCGGGAGTTTGTTCCACCAACCATGAAGCAGCTTCCTATCAATTCCCAAAATTATCAGTAAATCCACTGACAGAAGCCCCAAAGTGTGATATATTCCTCTCACTCATCGATAATAAAACTTATAAATCTTTTTACCTTGCAAATGCTGCCATCTATTTTGTCAGTATTTATTTCTCTCTCCTTTTTGTTTAGTACATGCATTCCTTTGGAAGTTTTTTCCAATTATATCTGAGGGAAGAAATGAACAGATCTGGCAACTCAAAACTGGGCATCCATGAGGCACTGTGGGCCATCTGCAGCAGCAGAATTGTATTTAAACACAATATGTTACCTCATAGCCTGACATATCCCTCACTCTACCATTACCATCAAGCCAAGGGAGCAATAGTGGTTCAATGATGTGTGCAGGAGGGCATGTCAGGAGCAGCACCAAGCAGACCTAAAAATGAGTGAAGCTACAACACAGGATTACTTGCATGTCAAACAGTGGAAGCAGCATGCAATAGACAGAGCTGAGTGATCTCACAACCAACAGATCAGATCAAAGCTCTGCAGTCCTGCCACATCCAGTCCTGAATGGTGGTGGATAATTAAACAATCAACAGGAGGTTCCACAAATATCCCCATCCTTAATGATAGGGGAGACCAGCATATCAGTGCAAAATACAAGGTTGAATAATTTGCAACCATCTTCAGCCAGAAGTATCAACTAAATGATGCATCTCGACCTCCTCCTGATGTCCCCAGCATCGCAGATGCCAATCTTCAGCAAATCCACTTCACTCCACATGGTATCAAGAAATGGCTGAAGGCACTGGATACTGACAACATCCCGGCAGCAGTGCTGATGACTGATGCTCCAGAACTAGCCGCGCCACTAGCCACGCTGTTCCAGTACAGCTCCAACACTGGCATCTACCCAGCAACATAGAAAATTGCCCAGGTATGTCCTGCAAACAAAAAGCAGGACAAATCCAACCCTGCCAATTACTGCCCCATCAGCCTCCTCTTGATCATCAGTAAAGTGATGGAAGGTGTCATTGACAGTGCTATCAAGCAGCAGTTACACAGCAATAACCTGCTCATCAATGCTCATTTCGGGTTCTGCCAGAGCCACTTGGTTCCTGACCTCGTTGCAGCCTTGACCCAAATTTGGACAAAAGAGCTGAACTCAAGAGGTGAGGTGAGGAGACAGTGACTGCTCTTGCCAAGGGCATCAAGGAGCCCTTGCAAAATTGAAGT
This sequence comes from Heterodontus francisci, assembly GCF_036365525.1. Lineage (NCBI taxonomy): Eukaryota > Metazoa > Chordata > Chondrichthyes > Heterodontiformes > Heterodontidae > Heterodontus > Heterodontus francisci. The sequence goes on from NW_027140132.1 coordinate 397,949, forward strand.
CAATGGCCACCAGGGAGAAAACTCTCCACTAGAATTCTTTGAGGAAGTGACAAAGTTGATTGATGAGGGAAGGGCTGTAGATGTCATATACATGGCCTTCAGTAAGGCGTTTGATAAGGTTCCCCATGGTAGGCTGATGGAGAAAGTGAAGTCGCATTGGGTCCAGGGTGTACTAGCTAGATGGATAAAGAACTGGCTGGGCAACAGGAGACAGAGAGTAGCAGTGGAAGGGAGTTTCTCAAAATGGAGACGTGTTCCACAGGGATCCGTGCTGGGACCACTGTTGTTTGTGATGTACATAAATGATTTGGAGGAAAGTATAGGTGGTCTGATTAGCAAGTTTGCAGACGACACTAAGATTGGTGGAGTAGCAGATAGTGAAGGGGACTGTCAGATAATACAGCAGAATATAAATAGATTGGAGAGTTGGGCAGAGAAATGGCAGATGGAGTTCAATCAGGGTAAATGCGAGGTGATGCATTTTGGAAGATCCAATTCAAGAGTGAACTATACAGTAAATGGAAATGTCCTGGGGAAAATTGATGTACAGAGAGATTTGGGTGTTCAGGTCCATTGTTCCCTGAAGGTGGCAACGCAGGTCAATAGAGTGGTCAAGAAGGCATACGGCATGCTTTCCTTCATCGGACGGGGTATTGAGTACAAGAGTTGGCAGGTCATGTTACAGTTGTATGGGACTTTGGTTCGGCCACATTTGGAATACTGCATACAGTCCTGGTCGCCACATTACCAAAAGGATGTGGATGCTTTGGAGAGGGTGCAGAGGAGGTTCACCAGGATGTTGCCTGGTATGGAGGGCGCTAGCTATGAAGAGACGTTGAGTAGATTAGGATTATTCTCATTAGAAAGACGGAGGTTGAGGGGGGACCTGATTGAGGTGTACAAAATCATGAGAGTTATAGACAGGGTGGATAGCAAGAAGCTTTTTCCCAGAGTGGGGGATTCAAATACTAGGGGTCACGAGTTCAAAGTGAGAGGGGAAAAGTTTAGGCGGGATATGCGTGGAAAGTTCTTTACGCAGAGGGTGGTGGGTGCCTGGAACGCGTTGCCAACGGAGGTGGCAGACGCGGGCACGATAGCGTCTTTTAAGATGTATCTAGACAGAGACAGGAATGGGCAGGAAGCAAAGAGATACAGACCATTCGAAAATAGGCGACATGTTTCGGTAGAGGATCTGGATCGGCGCAGGCTTGGAGGGCCGAAGGGCCTGTTCCTGTGCTGTAATTTTCCTTGTTCTTTGTTCTTTAGTTGTAGTCCTACCTAGCGCAAAGGAATATGGTGATAGTTGTGGGTGGCCAATCATCTCAGTCCCAGAACAGCACTCAGGATTTCCTCAGGGTAGTGTCCTAGGCCCCAACCATCTTCCGTTGCTTCATCAATGACCTTCCCTCTATCATAAGGTCAGAAGTGGGGATGTTCGCTGATGATTGCAAAATGTTCAGTAGCATTAGCAACTCCTCAGCTACTGAAGCAGTCCGTGTCCACATGTAGAGAGACCTGGACAACATTGGGCTTGGGCTGATAAGTGACAAGGAATATTCAACCCACAAAAGTGCCAGGCAATGAACATCTCCAACAAGAGAGAATCTAACCATCTCCCCTTGACATTCAATGGCATTACCATTGCTGAATCCCTCACTATCAACATTCTGGGGGTTACCGTTGAGCAGGAACTGAATTGGATCAGCCACATAAATACCGTAGCTACAAGAGCAGGTCAGAGGCTGGGAATTCTGCTGTGAATCACTCACCTCCTGTCCACCATCTACAAGCACAAGTCAGGAGCGTGATGGAATACTCCCCATTTGCCTGGATGAGTGCAGCTCCAACATCACTCAAGAAGCTCAACATCATCCAGGACAAAGCAGCTCGCTTGATCAGCACCCCATCCACCACCTTAAATATTCACTCCCTCCACCACCAGTGAACAGTGGCAGCAGTACGTACCATCTACAAGATGCACTGCAATAACTCACCAAGCCTCCTTCGACAGCACCTGACAAACCCATGACCTCGACCACCTAGAAGGACATTGGATGCATAGGAACACCACCATCTGCCAGTTCCCGTCCAAGCTACACACCATCCTGACTGGGAACTATATCACCGTTCCTTCACTGTCACTGGATCAAAATCCCGGAACTCCCTTCCGAACAGCACTGTGGATTTACCTACACCACATGGACTGCAACAGCTCAAAAAGGCGGCTCACCACCACCTTCTCAAGGGAAGTTAGGAATGGGCAATAAATGCTGCCGTTGCCAGCGATGCCCACATTCCGTGAAAGAATAAAAAAGAGATTTGCCACAATGGTAGCAGGGTGAGGGACTTCAGTGATGTGGAGAGATTGGAGAAGCTGGGGTTGTTCTCCTTGCAGCAGAGAAAGTTCCGAAAAGATTTGACACATTTGTTCAAAATCATGGAGGTTTTCAATAGTTTAAATAAGGAGAAACTGTTTCCAGTGGTAAAAGGGTCAGTAAGCAGAGGACACAGATATCAGGTGATTGGCAGAAGAACCAGAGGTGACATGAAGAACCATTTTTTACACAGTAATGTGTTGTGATAAAGAAAGAAAAGACTTGCATTTATATAGCACCTTTCAAGACCACTGGACATATCAAAGCACTTTGTAGACAATGAAATACTTTTGAAGTGTAATCACTGATGTAATGTCAGAAATGCAGCAGCTAATACCCACAAACAGCAATGTGATAATGACCAACTGATCTGATTGAGGGGGAAATATTGATCACAACACCAGGGAGAATTGCTCTTCACTTGTTTGAAATTGCAGCATGAGATCTTTTACATTCACCCAAACATGCAGACCAGGTCTTGGTTTCACATCACACCTGAAAGGCAGCACCTTCAACACCCTCAGTGCTGTACTGGAGTGTCAGCTGTGAACTCTGAACCCAGATGCTTGTGATTTCGAGGTGAATGTGACCAACTGAGCCACAGCTTTTACCTGAGTCTCAATCCTTCTACCAACAGTTTATCTCTATCGGGTCTGTCACGACCCCTCATGATTGTGAACACCTCTGTCAAATCTCCTCTCGAAGGAGAACAACCCCAGCTTCTCCAATCTATCCACATAACTGAAATCCTAACCACACGTTGCAGAAAGGAACTTTTCCTCAAGTTCTTTCCAGTTTTGTGAGTCACATTAAATCTGTAACCTTCGGTTATTGACCGTTCAGCAGTTAGAAACAGTTCCTCAGTATTTTCTCTACCTCAAACCTTCAAGGAAGCTCTGCAAAGTAACTGAAAATCAAGTTGTCAGAAGTGGGATTTAAACACATGCCTCCAGTGAAAGCTGCAATCTGAACAGAGAAGCTGAAACCGCTCAGTCACCTCAACTGTTCAGAGATATTGCGAGAGTGGTTAGCAAAGCATGTGGGATCTTGGGCTTTATAAATAGAGACATTGAGTACAAAAGCAGGGTTGTTATGCTGAACTCTGGTTAGGCCCCAATTGGAGTGTTGCATCCAGATCTGCTCACCAATCTTTAGAAAGGATGTGCGGATTCTTGAGAGGATGCAGAGGAGATTTACCAGAATAGTTCCAGGGATGGAGGGTTTTAGTTTCAAGGTTAGGTTAGAAAAACAGGGTTTTTTCTGCCTGTATCAAAGGAGATTGAGGGGAGAATTGATGGAGGTGTCGAAGGCTATGACAGTTTTAGATAAGTTGGCAAGGAAAAATTGTTCCCATTAACTATTGCTACAAGGACTAGGGGATTCAGATTGAAGGTTTTGGACAAGAGATGCAGGGGGAATGTGCGGAAGAACTTTTTTACACAGTGATTGGTAATGATCTGCAACTCGCTGCCCCCGAGGGCGGAGGAAGTTGTGACAATCGTTGGTTACAAAAGGAATTTCGATGGGCATTTGAAGGAAATAAATTTACAGGGCTAGGGGGATCGAGCAGACGAGTGGGACTGACTGGATCGCTCCATGGAGAGCTGGCCTGTACTCGATGGGGCGAATGACCTCCTTCTGTACCACAAATGACCCAATGACTCGATGAGTCTATGTCACTCTCAGAATCAAGACAACAGAGTGACAGATTTAACACAACATTATAACATATGTTTGGTTTGACAAATTCAATAATAACTCGTGTCCACTCCCAGTATTCCTAAATCCCACACATTCACTATAATGTGAACAATTATTTCCTGTTGTGTCTCTCTCACATTTGTAAAGTTCACGATATTAGAGTGAGGTGACATCTACTGGCGGGAAGCAAGAACTGCAATCAAGCAGCAGAAAGTCCACAGTCTGTCAGGGTGAAAGAAACATTGCAATATGAGGAAATAGTGAAGGGGTTTGATCGGGTTGATGGAAACATGATTCCACTTGTGGTATCGTATGAAGCAAGGGCCGGAAATATAAAATTGTCGTTAATAAAAGAAATGAGGAATTCATGAAAAATGCATTTGCTTAGAGAATGGTTATAGAGATATACAGCACTGATATAGGCCCTTTGGCCCACTGAGTCTGCACTGACCATCAACCACCCATTTATACTAATCCTATGTTAACCCAGAATTCCCTACCACATCCCCACATTTCTCCTATCACCTACCCTAGGGCCAATTTACAACAGTCAATTTATCTATCAACCCACAAGTCTTTCGTTGTGGGAAGAAACCAGAGTACCTTGTGGAAGCCCACATAAACAACTTGCAAACTCCACACAGGCAGTATACAGAACTGAATCAGGGTCACTGAAGTTGTGAAGCTACAGAGCTCACCACTGCACCACCCTTAGAATGTGGATAGAGTAAAAAGTGAGATTGGATGGACAGAAGCAGTCTGAAAAGATGGCTCAAACAAAAGGTGAAAACCCTGAAATGTTAACTCTGTTTCTCTCTCCACAGATGCTGTCAGAGGTGCTGAGTATTTCCAGCACTTTCTGTTTTGATTTCAGCTTTGTAGGATATTGTTTTGATCTGAAAAAAATGCATGATCGGCTGTGGGTGCCAGTGAAATTCCACAGGAGCGAATAAAAACTATGCCAACGGTGGCTCGTTGGTCTAGGGGTATGATTCTCGCTTTGGGTATAAGTGATTAATATGTGAGAGGTCCTGGGTTCAAATCCCAGACAAGCCCTTTTCTGTTGCCATTTTTAGTTTAAGGTCATCGATTGCTTTCAGCCTTCCAGAAAGCGGAATCGATTTCCAAACTGAGCCTGCTTGAGGACAGGGGAACTGGATTCAAAGAGCTTGTCGACAAAATTGAAATGAACAAAATATACAGATTGTCAAGTGGGAATATAAGGTTGCAACAGTAACTAAAGGCCTGCTCGGGTCAGCAAATGAAACCCGACCCAAGCCTGACAGCACCGCATCCGACCTGGTCCGAGTCCTTTCATTTTTTTCCCGTGCCCGAACTGACCACCAGAATGTTCAGTAAAACTTGCTTCCGTTTTTCACTTTTTAAGCTTGTGCAGGTAAGGCAACAAAAACTGCAACTGGACTTGAAAGGTTGTTTAAATGTACATTAAGATTAGAGCTACGTACCGGAGGTGATGAGCTGAAGATTGTTACCATAGAAGTTAGTGATTGTGAGGTCACTAGTTCAAGAGAAAGTCGTGGAGTTGTGCCCAGACAGGTTGTCCCACACTGTATTGATTAAAATATTGCCCGAAGGCGAGAAAATATCATTATACATTCCCGAGACTCCTGCTTTACAGGTTGAAATACTTTCTGCAAGTTTATCCAGAGAGCAGCTGAGATGCAGAGACCAGGAAGGTCTTGAGTGATTAATTATTAAAAAATATACATTCTTATATTAAAGAGATTGTGCTCTACCTTCGATGGAATCGCTCACTGCAGACTAGTGCGGAGTGTTTCCCGCCTTGACGTCCTGGCTGTCACTGGATCTTGAGTCCAGGCCTCTGGATTACTGGTCCAGTAATCTTTGAAATTTCTCCCTTGATCTAATATTTTAATCTGGTAAATCAGATTTTACAAAAAAAAATTAAATGATTTAAGACTGCTTCATGTTCAGCAGTGCCAAATGAATAAAGAAATTCAAATATATTCAAAATTATATATCAACTATTAAATACTAATGCCCAGCTTTGAATACAAAAAATGCCTCTAATTGTGTTCTGGTCTGGAATGGAATTCTTCAGTGTTTCTGTTTAGCTTGGCTTGACTCATCGATTTTCTTGTTTTTCACTTTGTCGATGCCTTTGAATAATTGTGGATCCTTCTTCAGGGTGTCTTCTTTCACCAGGTAGTTCTGACCTCTGATGATGTTGATCGTAATCAGCTTCAATTTGTTGATAGTTTTGGAAGTGAGCAGATTTCCTTTGCTTGAGTTTACAACATGGAACTTAGTCTGACGTGTGGACCCATGGGAGGATTTGAAAGCTGCCCTTGCATTGGAGCATACAGTTGCATCCATCCAAACAGAGGTACAGTAGAAGTGACATATTCAGTTCAGTCTGTCGATCATGGGACTTTTAATCTCAGGGTTGTGAGTTTGAGCGCCATTTAGTTTTTCCACTTTTTAGGCTTCATTAGCAGAGAGTACAAGGAGTGTTTGAAATGAAATTCAACAACAGTATGAGAAACGCTCTCTTTCATTCGGGACTCTTAACTCTCTGCAGCATCTCGCTTTGAAAGATTGAACTTTACCTCATTTCTTTTTCAGCTGGGAGTCAGTGCGGCTCAGTGGGACTTCTGGCTGTCTCCCACCTCACAATTCATCAGTGCTGAGAAAGCAATGGGAAATATTACTCATGGCTGAGTAAGCAGAGGACACCGATTTAAGGTGAATGGGAAAAGAACCAAAGGCAACATGAGGAAAAACCTTTTTTATGCAGCAAATGGTTACGATCTGATATGTACTGCCTGAGAGTGTGACGGAGGAAGATTCAAACATAGCTTTCAAAAGGATATAAGATAATTATCTGAAGGGAAAAAAAAACAGCTTTTCATGGAATACATGAGGATGTGGCATGAGCTGAGTTGCTTGTGCAGAGAGGCAGCACAAGCACCATGAGCTGAATCCCTCCTTTTGTGCTGTAAGTATTCTGTGATCTATGATTCTATACAAAGTGAAACCAACACTCACATATGAGAAACTGACAGGTACAGTGTAAACCCCACACTAACAAACCAGCAAATGCCAGGGACAGAGTAAAACCAACAGTCCTAGACAAGAAACTGACAGATACTGTGTGAAACCCAAAAATCACTTATCAGGATTTGGCAGTTAATGTGTAAAAACCTCTCTTCAATATCCATCCTGCAAGGTACAAAGAAAATTAGGTACAAACCCAGGCTCATACTTCGAAGACTGAGAGATAAAGAGCAAAACACAGACTCACCTACCAGAGGCTGACAAGTACAGAGAATAAAACAGAGGGGGTGCAGATTAAAAACACATGCATGTAACGGATACTGATAGGGATAGAATCAAACCCTTTCTCACACATGACACGAAAATTGGTGGTGTCGTAAATAGTGAGGAGGAAAGCCTTAGATTACAGGCCAATATAGATCGTCCGAGGCAGAGAATATATGAGCAGGGAGGTTATGACGGAGCTGTATAAAATGCTAGTTAGGCCACAGCTGGAGTACTGTGTACTGTTCTGGGCACCACACTATAGGAAGGATGTGATTGCACTGGAGAGGGTACAGAAGAGAGTCACCAGGATGTTGCCTGGGCTGGAGCATTTCAGCTATGAAGAGAGACTGAAAAGGCTAGCGTTGTTTTCCTTAGAGCAGAGAAGGCTGAGGGGATATAAGATTGAGGTTTACAAAATTATGAGGGGCATTGATCGGTTAGATAGGAAGAAACATTTTACCTTAGCGGAGGGGTCAATAACCAGGTGGCATAGATTTAAGGTAAGGGACAGGAGGTTGAGATGGGATTTGAGGAAAAGAATTTACCCAGAGGGTGGTTGGAATCTGGAACGCACTCCCTGAAGAGGTGGTAGAGGCCGGAACCCTCACAACATTTAAGAAGTAACTGATTCGGATTTGGAATGAATTGTCTGACAGGGTGGTGGAAACAGATTCAATTATAACTTTCATAAAGGAATTGTACAAATATTTCAAAGTGAATTTCTCCAGGACTATGGGGAAATAGGCAGTGGGTTGGACTAATTGCATCATTTTTTTCATAGATTCAGCACAGGCACAAAAGACCGATTGGCCTCCTTCTGTGCTGTTTGATTCTATGAAATAGTGACACTCAGGGCAAGTCTGTATAAGAAGGAGAAATGGAGACAGGTCAGGGAGAGCACATCACCAAAACTGGAGATACTACATTGGACAGGGAGGGTCGGAGGGGGAGAGAGCATGTACATACAGTCAGCATCAGCACCTTCAGGGGAGGAGAGAGAGAGGAACCAGTGAGTGTAGAACTGAACCCAGCCAGAGTCAACCTGCTGAAACACCAGTGAGTTCACACTGGGGAGAGATCATTTACCTGCTCCGTGTGTGGGAAGGGGTTCACTCAGTCATCCAACCTCACTGAACATCAACTTGTTCACATTGATCAGAGACCTTTTCAATGTCCTGACTGTGAGAAGAGCTTGAAAAGCAGTAATGATCTGCTGAAACACCAACACATTCACTCTGGGGAGAGGCCGTTCCCCTGCCATGTGTGTGGGAAGGGATTCACTCAGTCATTCAATCTGCTGCAACATCAGCAAGTTCACATGTAACTGCAGGGGTTGGATTCTGCTGTTGTTGCTGCTATTCATCACTTTCAGAGACAAAGTTGGATCTTACTTTCTAACCAGTGTAGTCCAGAGCAAAAGCGTCTTCTTAATGTTGAGATAAACGGGAGAAGAAACCGGGAAGTGGCGGCGAGGATGGGGCAGGTGCTGCACCATCACTTTAATGGTGCACCCTCCCTCCCCCGGGGTCCTCGCTGCACGTCCGCCAGGCCTGGTGGCTCTGATTGGGGTCCTGAGAGCCCCTGAGACTCGGTGCAGCTGAGGCTGCGCTCACCCCCGCTCAGCTCTGTTGTGATATTTAAAATACGAAAGGCCTGTTGGGCTGAGAGCTGATCTGGAATTTAGAAAGCAGCATTACTGGAGGCTCATTGCTGCTCAGCACAATCTCACCCCCGATCCTGGGAATTGTTGATTCTGCACCCTGTAGTTCAGTTCTGCAATTAACTCGAGGGGGAGATGTGTGAGCAGAAAAACAGAGCGAAATGAAAACACAGCTGGACAGATGTGCAACAGGTCAATCCACTGTTACAATAACTCCATCTCTGACTCCCTCCTGACAGTAACCAGCCCTTTCACAGAGACTGTGGGTGGCTCTGAAAAGAGCCTTTGGTTTATTAGATGTCATTTTGGCCGCTTTACTTTTTCTGGGAGCTCTGAGCGCTGGTTTTCTTGCGCAGCAGCACGGCCTGGATATTGGGCAGCACCCCGCCCTGAGCGATGGTCACCCCTCCCAGCAGCTTGTTGAGCTCCTCGTTGTTGCGGACGGCCAGCTGCAGGTGTCTGGGGATGATGCGGGTCTTCTTGTTGTCCCGGGCCGCGTTACCGGCCAGCTCGAGGATTTCAGCGGTCAGGCACTCGAGCACAGCAGCAAGATAGACCGGGGCTCCGGCACCCACACGCTCAGCATCGTTACCCTTTCTCAGGAGCCTGTGAACACGGCCCACCGGGAACTGCAGTCCAGCCCGGGAGGAGCGAGACTTGGCCTTGGACCGAGCTTTAGTGCCGGTCTTTCCTCTTCCAGACATTCCCACAATCTCACAAATACTTTCACAAAGAATGGATAATTTCTCAGCTTTTGTCGCAAGCTTGAAACAGTCAGGATGGCCGAGTGGTCTAAGGGGCTGTGTTCAGGTCGTAGTGTTTCCTGGAGGCGTGTGTTCAAATCCCAAATCTACCAAGTTGTGTTTTGACTGAACTGGAGGGATTTGGGAGCAGCGGTGAAGGGAAAGCATGGAAGAATATTGACAAGGAAAATGAAAATGGACCCAAAGATGTTTCTTCAATCCATTCAGGTAAGAGGCAACTAAAGAAAGAGGAGTGCACTGAAAAGACCAAAAAATCACAGTGATTTTTGACATCTTGCCAGGATTGAGTGGCGCGTGCACGGGATGATGTCATTTTGCAGCACCAATATCATCACATTTCCGCAACAAATCCATCTTCGTGCATGCGTGATAAAGCGTCATTGGGTATCTAGCCACCCCATCCCCCCACCACTTGGCTGGAGGAAGTGGCTGAATGGGAGATTTTGAAGCTGTAGCTCTCCCCCCTCGGCAACTCACTCCAGGCCTCGACGATTCCCCCCCCCCTCAGCCGCTCGCTCCAGACCTCGCTGCTCCCCCACCCCCCACTTCCCTGGCCAGTTGTTCCTCGCTTCGCACTACCCCACTCTCTGACCACTCGCTCCAGGCCGCGCCGCTTCCCTCCTCTCAGCTACTCACTCCTCCGTCGCCCTGTCACTCCTTGCGGCCCTCCTGCTTCTGCAGGTGACGCCTGGTGAAGAAATGTGGGAGCGAGTGTCACGGCCAGAGCTAGCAGCTGTGGGCTGGGCTGGGACAGGGTGGGGGGTGGGGGTGCGGAGAGCGAACAGCCAGAGTGCGGAATTTCGCCAGTAGGGAGGAGGGGGAGAAAGCGAGTTGCAGAGAGGGGAGAGCGGTCAGTGAGGTGGGAGCTAGTAGCTGCGTTCGGGTGAAGTCAATCCTGGTCAGTTATATAAACAAATCACAATAACGAATTGGCAGCACATTTTATCCTCTGCCCGATTTTCCTTTCCATCGATCGTGGTGCTAATTCACTATCTTCCAATGGAAATTCAATCATAAAATTCCTTTTGTATTTAATAGGATTACTGAAATGTTAAATGGATCTGAGGATTACAGTCAGTATTAGCAAACGCACCCGAGTGAATTAGCACCCCAATCGATGGAAAGGAAAATCGGGGAAAGTATAAAATGTGCCGCCAATTTCGTTATTGAGATTCATTGAGTAATTCGATTCTGCCCAACACTGAAATTGGCGGCTTTTTTGAATTCAACCTTTCTGCCAGGACGACAATTTAAGCCAATGATTTGCTGGATTTTCTAATTCGAGGCTCGGCAATTGGTTAAGACATGCGAATGGGAAGAGGGTGACCAATCAGAAGTGGGCTCTGGATAGCGCGGGCTCAAACTGCGGGAATTCCAGGTCCCTGAATGAATGAGCTGAAACTGATCAGTTTCACAAACCCTGTCAGTTTCAGTGCAGGAAACACCGTCTCGGGGGAAATAACATCACAAGTGGCTCTGGTTCAACGGCTGCTGCAAAACTCCCGGATTCCCTCATTGCAGCGAAATCATTTTGAAATTCTATGAAAACAATGAGTGATTCTGGAGGAGTGATGTGGCTTTTCACTGAGGGCATGTGTCGACTGGAGAAATAACTAACTGAAGAGCCTCAGGCGCTGTTTACACAGCCCGTTCAGAAAATCAAATCCACTGCATATCCTTGCTACAAATGAAATGTCAAATTTGGGGACTCTAGTTTTGTATCCCGAACACAGCACAGATTTATTCCAGACAGTTCTAAACAGCCTATCCCAGCTCCCGTTTCCAGGTCACTGCTCTCTCTGTGAGGAGGTGGGTGGCTCTTAGAAGAGCCTTTGTTGTGTTTGCTGGAAAGGGTCGAGTTGTTCAGCTGCTGAATTCGTAGAGAGTGCGGCCCTGCCGTTTCAGAGCGTACACCACATCCATGGCAGTGACCGTCTTGCGCTTGGCGTGTTCAGTGTCGGTGACCGCATCCCTGATCACATTCTCCAGGAAAACCTTCAACACCCCGCGAGTCTCCTCATAGATCAAACCCGAGATCCGCTTGACCCCGCCACGGCGAGCCAGGCGGCGGATTGCTGGTTTGGTGATGCCCTGGATATTATCACGAAGCACTTTGCGGTGCCGCTTCGCTCCGCCTTTGCCCAGTCCTTTCCCTCCTTTACCTCTGCCAGACTTTCTTTTATTAAATTCCAAAATATACTTTATTCATTAAAATCTGTAAAAAAAAATACATTACAAAACAGTTCCCAAAAGCACCAAGTCAAACAATACAAAGAGTGCAAAGGAGATCAGTTTCCTTCAATACAGGAGTGAGTTGCCTCACAACCCTTCCATTTCATTGTCATGCCATGTACATTTTACAGCAAACAAATATTTTCTGGCTACAGTTCGAGTGGTTTCCCATGGATCCGGCCCCTCAGTTCAGCTTGGTGAGGGGACCTTACACAGTGGTCTTTCCACATTGAGCCTTTGCTGCGGCTGCCCCAAGTTTTAGTGCGTCCCTCAGCACATAGTCCTGGACCTTGGAATGTGTCAGTCTGCAACATTCGGTCGTGGACAACTCTTTGCACTGGAAGACCAGCAAGTTTCGGGCAGACCAAAGGGCATCTTTCACCGAATTGATAGTCCTCCAGCAACAGTTGATTTTTATCTTGGTGTGCGTCCCTGGGAACAGCCCACAGAGCACAGACTCCTGTGCTGCAGAGCTACTTGGGATGAACCTCGACAAAAACCATCTCTTCCACACCTGCTTTGCAAAGACACATTCCAGAAAGAGGTGGGCAACGTCTCTTTTCCACCACAGCCACCTCGAGGGCCGCGTGTGGATGGGGTGAGACTTCGGGTGTGCAGGAAGGATCTGACAGGGAGTGCTCTTCTCATCATCAGCCAGGCTACATTTTGGTGCTTGTTTGAAAGTTCTGGTGATGAGGCATTCTGCCAAATGACTTTGGACTTCTGCTCAGGGGACCATCCGACAGGATCCACCATCTTCTTTTCCCGTCGGGCCTTGAGGATATTCCGTGCAGACCACTGCCTGATGGATTGGTGGTCAAAGGTGTTTTTCCACAGAAACTTTTCCATGAAGGATAGGCAGTGCGGCACAGTCCAACTGGATGGAGCATTCCGCGGCAATATGACCAGGCCCATCCTTTGCAACACCGGGGACAGATAGAACCTCAGCACGTAGTGACACTTGAAGTTTGCAAACTGGGGGTCTACACACAGCTTGATGCAGCCGCACACAAAGGTAGCCATAAGGATGAGGGCGACGTTGGGTACATTTTTCCCGCCCTTATCCAGAGGTTTGAACATCGTGTCCCTCCGGACTCGGACCATTTTGGATCCCCAGATGAAGCGGAAAATGGCTCAGGTGATCGCCACAGCGCAGGAATGCGGTATGGGCCAGACCAGCACCACGGACAGCAATGTGAGCACCTCGCCCTTGATGACCAGGTTCTTACCCATAATGGAGAGAGATCGCTGCTCCCACATGCTCAGCTTATGTTGTACCCTGGCTACTCGCCCTTCCAGGTTTTGGTGCACGTCCCAGCCCTTCCAAACCATATCCCCAGCACCTTCAGTTAGTCTGACCTAACGGTGAAGGGGACAAAGGATCGGTCAGCCCAGTTCCCAAAGAACATGGCCTCGCTCTTGCCGTGTTTAACATTGGCTCCCAAGGCCAGTTCGAGCTGGTCGCAGATGCTCATCAGTCTGCGCACAGACAGTGGATCCGAGCATAAAATGGCGATGTCATCCATGTACAGGGAGGTTTTCACCTGAGTGCCTCCGCTGCCTGGAATTGTCACCCCTCTGATGCTCGCATTCTTCCTAATAGACTCAGCAAAGGGTTCAATACAGCAAACAAACAAGACAGGGGAGAGAGGACAGCCCTGTCTGACTCCAGATTGGATCGGGAAACTTTCTGATTCCCACCCATTGATTGAGACTGCACTACTGATGTTTGTGTAGAGTAGTTTGACCCAATTGCAGATTCCCTCCCCAAACCCCATTTTGGAATGCACATCCATCATGTAAGTGTGCGATATCCTGTCAAAAGCCTTCTCCTGGTCCAGGCTGATGAGGCAGGTGTCCACCCTCCTGTCCCGTACATAGGTGATCATATCCCTGAGTAGCGCAATGCTATCAGAGATTGTCCTGCCTGGTATAGTATAGGTCTGATCAGGGTGAATCACCAACTCCAGAGCAGACTTGAATCGACTGGCTATGACTTTTGACAGAATCTTGTTGTCAGCATTAAGCAGTGAAATGGGCCACCAATTTCTTATTTCTGTCCTCTCCCCCTTCTGCTTGTCGATGAGGGTGATGATGCCTTTCCTCATGGATTCTAACATACTGCCAGCCTGGAGCATACTCTTGTTTACTGCCAGACAAGTTGATTCTTGCCTCAAATCAGTGCACAATAAAAGAGACTGATTCCGTCAGGCTCCTTTTTATACAGGCCACCCGGAACTGGCTGAGAATGGCAGCGAGAGAGCAGGAAGGGGAGGAGACAGAGTGAAGATTGAACAGAGAGCAGATGGGGAGGAGACACCCAGAGTGACAGACGGAGAGAGAACGGCCCCTCATCTTTCAGCTCCACCTCCAGTTTCCTCCGGGCTGCCAATTTCAAACCCTTAATTAACAGTGGAACCGAAACCCAGCTCTCCACACAAAGCCTTCCAGACTCGGTCTTCATAGTCAAGGCTTTCCAGAATTCCGGAGCTTTTAAATATGGTCCCGATGCAATTAACGCTCAGTAATATCCCCACCTAAACACAGTCCATTCTAGAACAAGAAACCTCCTCAGTAACATCACCATTTCCACACACATCCGCTTCCAGCAGTTTACAGCACCTTACTGCAGCTGCTTGGGGAATCTCCTGTGTGAAGATTGGAGTTGGAAAGCGGCCTTTACCCGGCAGTGTTATTGTCTGACACTGACTCTGCTAGACATCCTGTTCTCTTTATTGCGAGAGAGAAAGCACGGATTTAGGAAATGTTCATTTGAAATGATCTCTATTGAGAACGAGCCCGGCCGTGGGACAGGTATTCCAGTGCAAAGAGCTGTCCATGACCGAGTGTTGCAGACTGGCACATTGCAACGTCCAAGACTATGTGCTGTGGGACGGCATTAAAGCTTGGGGAAGCCACCATGGAGACTCAATGGGGAAAGGCTGCAGTCTGAGGCCCTAGTAGGCCACAGTACAGTGAGGGGCTGGAACCCGTGTAAAACCCCTCGGGCTGTTTGCACCAGAGAATGTTTGATGTGTAATGTAAATACTGTAAATATAACCTGTGCAGGCAGGGATAGTGAGATACATCATGTACATTATTGAAGGAAACTGATCTGTATTGCACCTTATGTAATATTAAATTTGAACTGCTTTGCAATGTAATTGCACAAATTATACGAATAAAATACATATTGTGCAAAAGAAAGCAGCTTTCCTGTCTCTCCTCTGTACCCTTTCCAAAGCCTCAATATCACCCATCATGTGAGGAGACCAAGACTGGATACAATATTCCAAGTGAGTCCTGACCAAGGTTTCATAAAAGGACAAATTCGGGACATCTCAGATACTGAAGGAGTCCGTGTCCAGAAGCAGCAAGACCTGGACAACATTCAGACTTGGGCTGCTAAGTGGCAAGTAACATTCACACCACATAAGTACCAGGCAATGACCATCTCCAACAAGAGAGAATGTAACCATCTCCCTTTGACGATCAACAGCACTGCCATCGCTGAATCCCCCCACCATCAACATCCTGGGGGTTACCATTGACAAAAGCTTAACTGGACCATTCATAAACATACACTGGCTACAAGAGTACGTCAGATAGTGGGAATTCTGTGATGAGTAACTCAGCTCAAGGCACGTGGTGAAATGCTCATTAGGAGAGCTGGAGAAATGGACTGGTCAGGTGGGCAGAAAAGTGGCAAATGGAACTCAACTTGGAGAAGTGTGAGGTGATGCCTTTGGTGAGGTCAAACACAGCAAAGGAATACACAATTAATGGGTGAATGCTGAGAGGTGTAGAGGAAGTGAGGGACCTTGAAGTGAATGTCCACAAATCCCTGAAAGTAGCAGGACAGGTTGATAAGTTGGTTGAGAAGGCTTATGGAATCCTTTCCTTTATTAGCCGATGTATAGAATATAAGAGCAGGGAGGTTATGCTGGAACAGTGTCAATCATTAGTTAGGCCACAACTTGAGTTCTGTGTGCAGTTCTGGTCACCTCATTCCAGAAAGGATGTAATTGCACTAGAGAGGTTACAGAGGAGATTTACGAGGATGTTGCCAGGACTGGAAAAATGCAGCTATGAGGAAAGATTGGATAGACTGGGGTTGTTCGCCTTGGAATAGAAGAGGCTGAGGGGAGATTTGATTGAAATGTCCAAAATTGTGAGGGGTCTGGATAGAATGGATGGGAAGGGTCTATTTACCTTAGTAGGGAGGTCAGTGACCAGGGGGCATAGATTTAAAGTGATGTGTTGAACAATTAGAGGGGAGATGAGGAAAGGATTTTTCACCCAGAGGGCTGTGGGAGTCTGGAATTCACTGCCTGTAAGGGTAGCTGAGGCAGAAACCCTCAACTCATTTAAAAGGTGTCTGGATGTGCACCTCAAGTACCTGAACCTGCAGGGCTACGGTCCAAATGCTGTGCAATGGGATTCAGCTGGGTGGCTCGTTTTTTGGCCTGCCTGTGCTGTAAACTTTCTATGTTCTATGATCCTATGCAGACACAATGGGCCGAATGTCCTCCTTCTGCACTGCAATAATTTTGTGATTTTTGACTCTCCAAAACTTGTCAACCATCTACAAGGCACAAACCAGGATGACTGCAGCACCAACAATACTCTAGAAACTCGACACTGTCCAGGACAAAGCAGCCGCCTTGATTGTCACCCCATTCACCACCTTAAACATTCACTCCCTTCATCACTGACGCTCAGTGGCAGTAGTGTGTACCATCTACCAGATGCACTGCTGCAACTCACCAAGGCTCCGCAGACAGCACCTTCCAAACCGACGACCTCCACCACTTTGAAGGACAAGGACTGCAGATGCATGGAAACACCACCATGTGCAAGCTCCCCTCCAAGTCACACACCATCTGATCTGCAAATATATCGCTGTTCATGCACTGATGCTGGGTCAAAATCCTGGATTTCCCTTCCTAACAGAACTGTGGGTGTACCGACACCACATGGAGTGCAGCAACTCAAGAAGGGAGCTCACCGCCACCTTGTCAAGGACAATTAGGGATGGGTAACAAACTCTGGCCTTGCCAGTGCCGCTCACATCCCATGAAAGAATATGCCTCATTTTATACTCAATTGTCCTCTGAATGCAGCCCAACCCTCTATTTGCTCCAACCATCACTTCACAGCATTGCTGCTGTTACTTTAGAGATCTGTGCACTAGAACATCCAGATCTCTGCTCAAAATTATTTTCTTTTTTCCACCTACTTTAATGTTTTTCCCTGAAGGGTGTATGAATGTTGAGCATTCGCCCTGTCCACATGAATAACACTGCAGTTACCCAAATTAAACATAATTTACCAGTCATGAACCCAATCTCCCAACACATTGAGATCAGCCTGAAATAGTCGAGTATCGTCTACAGTCTGAACACTCGCACAGATCTTCAAATCATCTGTAAATTTACAGATGGTGCCCCCTACACCTACATCCAGATCATTAATAAAAATAGTAAAGAGCAACAGTCCCAACACCGATCCCTGTGAGATACCATTGGTAACTGGTCTCCAAACAGATCCAGATCCATCTGTAACTACTTTCTGCCTACGTCTGCCAGTCAGTTCCCAATCCAGATCAATATATTACCACTGATACCAGGGACTTTAATCTTATAGAGAAGCCTCTTGTGTGGAACCTTATCAAAATCTTTTGACTGAGATCTGCTAATTGAACACAGGCCGGGGATGAGGCCTAGGCCTGTCCTGCTTTGTGTGTGGGTCTCAGGACCACACAAGGTGAGATCAGCTCACTGAGCACAGGCCCATCCTGCTCTATATGGTGCTCAGTACCTCACCAAATGAGAATAACTAACACACCACAGGCCATGGAGCCTCGGCCCATCCTTCCCTGATTGCGGTTCAGTGCCAACCAGGTCAGATCAGCTAATTCAGCACAGGCTGGAGATGGAAGCTGGATCTTTCCTGCTCTGGGGACTCCGTACCATACCATGAGCGATGAAGTAAAATACCTCAGGCCTGGGATGGAGCCTGAGATTTCCCTGTTCTGTGTGGGGCTCTGGACAACAACGTGTGAGAAGAACTATCATCCCTCAGGCTGAGGAAGGAGCCTGGGCCCATTCTGTTCTGTGTGGCTCCTACCACACTGAGTGGGATCAGTTAACACAACACAGGCCATGAATACAACCAGGCCCTTTCCTGCTCCGTGTGGCTCAGTATCACACCAGGTGGCATCAGCTAACACAGCACAGGCTGGGGCTGGGGCTGGAGCCTGGGCCCGCCCTGCTCTGTGGGCTCAGTAACAACCCGTAAGATGAACTTTTTTCAAAAGACTTCAGTGTATTTATCTCTGTCCAACACTCTGAGGCAGCTTTCTGTGTTTATAAAGAGTGTAATTTATTGACTGGTCTCTTGGATCAAACAGGGTAACAGACAGAGGTCTGTGTGCAGAGGGTTTGGGGGTGAGCTCTGATTCCTAACCCTTTCTGGATTGTGAGGAATAAAGAATGAATGAGAGAGAGAGAATGTGGGAGAAGGGATGATGGAAGAATTTGTCCGTGAACCTGATTAAAAGTGGCTCAAACGCAAGATAATATTAAGATATCAAGAGCAGAACATTAACATAATCTGAGTTCCGCGATCTGGTCGGGTCCCATTCCCCTGAAGTGAGGAATGAACGGGTGGGAAATTCCACCTGGAGTTATATTTGTCTCCAATGAAGATGAGTTCACAGTGAGGATGGAATAGCTCAGTTGGGAGAATACTAGATTGAAGAACCAGGATACAATCCCTGGTTTCATCAGTTTTAATTTGGTGTCTCCATCAGTTTAAGTAGAGAGAATCAGAGGGGAGATTTTCCACTCTTGACCCCATGGGCTGAATTTTAAACTAACGGTGCGGCTCTCGGCAGAGGCACCGGAGGTGGGTGTCGTCACCACACGAGTGAAATGTGGCCGACCGACCCCGATCACGGAGCAGCCGACCAATTAATGAAGGGGAGGCGTGGGGCCCATGTAAACAAGGACCAGAGGTAGGGAACGAGGCACCGATGGCACCGACATCTGACACAACGGCAGGTGCTGGCACCATATTGAAAGGGCTGCCAGACCTGCATTCACTGCTGCCTGGTTTAAAGGAGTGTCTTCCTGAGAGCCCTCTGCTGCCCCAGAACCCGTTCTGCTGCCTCTGCTGCCCCAGGACCCATTCTGCTGCCTCTGCTGTCCCAGAACCCGTTCTGCTGCATCTGCTGCCCCAGGATCCGTTCTGCTGCCCCAAGACCCGTTCTGCTGCCTCTGATGCCCCAGGACCCGTTCTGCTGCCCCAGGACCCGTTCTGCTGCCTCTGCTGCTCCAGGACCCGTTCTGCTGCCCCAGGACCTGTTCTGCTGCCTGTGATGCCCCAGGACCCGTTCTGCTGCCCCAGGACCCGTTCTGCTGCCTCTGCTGCTCCAGGACCCGTTCTGCTGCCCCAGGACCCGTTCTGCTGCCTCTGCTGCCCCAGGACCCGTTCTGCTGCCCCAGGACCCGTTCTGCTGCCTCTGCTGCTCCAGGACCCGTTCTGCTGCCCCAGGACCCATTCTGCTGCCTCTGCTGCCCCAGGACCCGTTCTGCTGCCTCTGCTGCTCCAGGACCCGTTCTGCTGCATCTGCTGCCCCAGGACCTGTTCTGCAGCCTCCGCTGCCCCAGGACCAGTTCTGCTGCATCTGCTGCCCCAGGACCTGTTCTGCTGCTTCTGCTGCCCCAGGACCTGTTCTGCAGCCTCCGCTGCCCCAGGACCAGTTCTGCTGCATCTGCTGCCCCAGGACCTGTTCTGCTGCCTCCGCTGCCCCAGGACCTGTTCTGCTGCCTCTGCTGCCCCAGGACCTGTTCTGCTGCATCTGCTGCCCCAGGACCTGTTCTGCTGCCTCTGCTGCCCAGGACCCGTTCTGCTGTCACTGATGCCCCAGGACCCGTTCTGCTGTCTCTGCTGCCTGATAGGTAAGGAGCTGAATGCGAGCCTGCAGTGACCATGGTCCAATGGTTTGGCGATGCCTTCCTGCAGGTTCGCCTCCAGGTGACAACAGATAGGTGGAAGATCCTCTTCCCCAGGGATGGGAGGTGGAGACCTGTCCACCTGACCAAGCAAAGCTGCTTTGAGATAGTAGGTGAAGTCAGCAGCCGTGGGGTCACCCCCAAGACATGGATCCAGTGCACGAAGTGGGTCAATGACCGGATCCGGGCTGCTCAGGCGCAAACTCAAAACACTTTGGACCCTTTGGACATTGCGCATGGCAGAGTGAGAGGGAGTGTTTGGTGGAAAGGGAGTGACCACCCAGTCATGTGTATTGGGGAAGGGCAGCAGGACATGCTGCCTGAGGCTTGGCTGCATCTCGGTGGGAGGTGCACATCAGTCATTGAATAAACTCACACAGTCCCTCGAGAGGGGCCACATGCAGGAGGAATATGTGTGTCCACATCATGGACTGCTGGACTATCACCATCAGAGATATTGGGTTTGTCCCCGCTGGGAGACTAACTTTGTTGATCATAGTGGCTGCAGGAGAAGACAGCCCACAATCGGAAAGAGCATGTCAAGACTGGCAGTGGATGCCTTATCTCCATGTCCTCATTCCGATGGAGGAGGAGGCCATGGAACAGGCAGGGCAGCAAAGCAGCTTCTCCATAGTTGATGGAGAGACAGGAACACCTACCTAAGAGAGTGAGTGAACATCTCCTGGGGCACAAGGGAGCATCCGCTGCAAAGGAGCCATACTGCTCATCTGTTCACCACTGCATCAATGGAGCTGCACAGTAGGGGTGGTTCGAATGTCACGATGGGCAGACCCTAACCCTTCAATGTCCCTGTTTTCACATGCAGGCTAGGATGAACGACAAGAGCGAAGAGCTGGAGAGACTGGGGGACAGCCAGACACCTCTGAGGAGGAGGAGGGAGCCTCAGATGGTGCACCATCACCTCATTCCCCTGCACCCTCCACCAGCACAGAAACCCTCACTCGGTGGGTATCCACTTGCTGTTAGATTTGGGCACACAAGCTGGTGAGCACGTCACAGACAGGCCCGGGCAGCTGACGGAGGCTGTGATAGCCGAGGCCACTGGCAGTTGGAAGCCTATGGGAGGCCAGGCCCATGCTGAGTCCCAGGCTGATGACGTGCCTCTGGTGTCACCAGCAACACGGAAAATACTGCAGCTGCAGCAAGAGGTCAGGCAATATCTGGCAGAGTTGCCAGAGGATATGTGTACCCAAGTTCGGATGATGGAGGAGTCCATCCAGGCCTTGCATGCTGTACTGTCTCTGATGGGGGTGTGTCTGGCTTCCTTCCTTGAGAGATTGGTGACTCTGATGGAGAGCCAGATCCAGCCGACCAATCAGTGGCTGCCGGAGATGTGCGCAGACTTGCACTCCATCGCTTTGTCCATGAGCTCCATCCAGCGGTGACAAGGTGAGAGGGGGACGTGGCACCTGAACTCTTCACCAGGTCCACGTCCCTCTCAGGTCAGCAGCGAGGTACAAGTGTGTCTTATAAGGGGGAGGAGCAGCTGGCTGCTAAATCTGGGGTCCCCTCTCAGGGTGTTCCTGGTGTGGACAGTAGCTCCAAAGCCCCTCTGCGAGTGACACAAGTGATGCCAGTGCCAGCCTCCATCATCCTCGATGACAGAGTGGGGTCCCTGTACCTGTGCAGGAGGCCCTCAGTGTGCCGGGGCCCTCCAGGCCTCAGGCAGCAAGAGGACGGCCACCAATGTCATCCCAAGCCATGGGGCAGCAAGGTCAGCAGCCTGTCTCCATCTCAGTTGACAGAGCAGGGGGAGCACCACGTAGGAGCACCCGGAAAAGATTTAAGAAGAGCACCTAGATTCACTGAGGGGTTCACGGGTGAATGTACATTCCAGATGGATAGGGTTGTGTTTGGTGTCACACGGAATATAGAAATGATGTTCTCTCACTATGTCTCCTTCTTATTGTTGATACCCTTTGGGACTTCATTTAAACCCTTCCTCCCAAGGGGCTGGAAGTGAGGGACCAAGCCCTGAGTTTACAAAGCTTCGGCCTTGTCACTGTGCGATGTGTACCTGGACGCTGCAGAACAGAAGGAAGGAGGTGACAACAGGGCTGCTTAAAGCTAAGACTTTATTGCTGTGGTTCCAGAAGGTGGTAAGGCTCAAAGGAAACTTGAATGTATAAGGGTGTCTCATGTCTCCCTTGTGTGTATCTCATGGCCCCTTTCCTGCTGTGCCTGAGGTTTTTCATCTGGCACTGCTTGGGCAGCATCCTCCTCCACATCCTCATCATCAGAGGAGACACCACACTCCACGATATCCTCACTAGTCAACACCTCACCCCTCTGTAATGCCAGATTGTGCTGTGCACAGCAAACCACCACGATATGCGAGACCCTCGCTGGGACATACTGAAGGGCTCCACTGGATCGATCTAGGCACCTGAATCTCATCTTCAGGAGACCAATGGCCTCCTTGATGGTCGCTCGGGTTGACCCGCAGCAGGTGTTGTACCTCTCCTCTGCATCCGTGCGTGGGTTCCTCACAGACGTCAGTAGTCATGTCCTCAGTGGGTAGCCCTTGTCTCCAAGGATCCATCTCTGAAAGCGGATGGGGCCGCGGAAAGGTTCTGGCACCTGGGAGTGCCTTGGTATGCAGGCGTTGTGGCTGCTTCCCGGGATTTGTGCAAACACCTATGGGATCCATTTGCAGTGGTCGCAGACCAATTGCACACTGAGCAAGTGGAAGCCCTTCCTGTTGAAGGCTGCTGGCTGGTCTGCAGGAGCCTTGATGGTCACATGGGTGCAGTCAATGACACCCTACACCTGGTGGAATCCAGCGATGGCCCCGAATCCTATAGCTCTCTCAGCTTGACTGTTTGGATCAATGTGCACATAGTCACTGGCCCTCCTGAACAGGACATTGGTGACCTCCTTGATGCACTGATTCACTACAGACTGTGAGATTCCACACATATCTCCAGTGGATCCCCGCAATGATCTGGTGGTGAAGAAGTTCAGTGGCACGGTGACCTTCAGTGACACTGGCATCAGGTGCCCACCAAGTCGCATGGGGCACAGCTGCATCATGGCAGAGAGATCAGTGACGACCTCCGTGGAGAGGTGCAGTCTGCGGAGACATTGTCACTCGGACATCTGCAGGTAGTTGAACCTCGGCTGACGTGTTCCTCTGCCTCCTTCTCCAGCCTCATGTTCGAGGCTGGCCTTCCTGTGGGCCCCCAAGCTGCTGTGGTGCCCCTGCTGGTGCCTGCGCCTCCCTCCCTTCCTCTCTACTCCTCCTCCTCCTCCTCAATGGGAGCCTCGAATCCAATGAGAGCCTCGAATGAGGCCCATGACAGGTTGCCCCTCCCTGAGTGCAAGGCCTTCACAGTAAACAACACCCAGCCACATTTACCTCACTTGTCATCCTCAATGAGGTGGCACTGCCCCAATGACACCCTGGTGTGGCTCACCCTGCAGAGCTGGCACATTGGCCCCCACTCCTGACAGTGTTTCCCGATGCCCTATCCCCCTCCACCCTTGCTGCCAAGTTTTGCTGCCTCACCCGATAGCTTCCCAGTGAAGCCAACACTCAGCTCCCACCTCCCAGTCACCTCCTTTAACCAGGCGAGGCTCTGAAGCCCCAGGGTTCCCGTGTGCTATTAGTTCAATTGGATCCAGTGAATAAAATTGCTGACAATTGGACTCATAAATACTTTAAATGCCTTCTTGCCGTGTGGATGTGCGAAGTCTGCCCTCCATGTCAGCCGCCGACAGAAAAATCCGGTCCAACGTCTTCCATCCCTATTTTATACACCCCCCTCCCCCTCCCCAGCCTCCATTCCCGTCTCCAACGGTCCCATAAAATTCTGGCCCATGTCTCTAAGACTAATGGGAGTGAAACTACAGCTGCTCCTTAGACTGAACAGGGAGAGCTGCTCTCTTTGTGTTTAAAGTGAATGAATCTGCTCTTTACCTTGTCTTACTGGAACGTTCACTGTCTGGAGATGTCTGTTTGAAAATGTTTTCCTGTTATATTAATGGAGCAGAGGAGCAGATGTGAGGTACTGTTGAACAGAGAGGTTTGGAAGTGGGTGAAGGGGTGGAGTGACGGTGTGAGTGAGAGGTGCAGTGAGTTGGCCATTCTCAATAGAGTGTCAGGAATGAAGGTCAGCGGAACAGACCAGGCAGGAAACACAAAAAGAGCGAGGAGAATCTGGTGTGAAAAACAGAGATTAAACAACGGGCTTGTTCATTTGGTTTGGGTCTGGTGTTTAGAATACCTGGAATCTGGGTTCACTTCCCTTCCAACTCAGCGAATTGTATCAACATTATGTTCATAAAACCATAGAATGATACCCAAAGAAGGAGACCATTTGGTCCATTGTGTCAGTGCTGTCTCCTGTAATCTGTACATTTTTCCTTCCAGTATTTATCCCTATCGCTTTTCAAAGTTACGACTGAATCTGCTTTCAAGTCCTGATCAGACAGTGCATTCCAGATCACAACACATCACTGTATAAAAAATCATTCCTCATTTCGCCTCTGGTTCTTTTCTCAATCACCTGATGAATACATCCTCTGGTTACTGACCCTTTTGCCACTGGAAACAATTTCTCCTTATTTAACTTATTGAAAACCTTCTTGATGATGTCACATACTAGACTGCCAGTAAAACTGAAGCCCATGGAATAAAAGGGACAATGACAGCATGGATATGAAGTTTGCAGACTGATGGGAACATAGGAGCAGGAGTAGGCCATTCAGCCCGTCGAGCCCACCCTGCCATTCAATATGATGATGACTGATCGTCCACTTCAATGCCTTTTTCCCACACTATCTCCATATCCCTTATGTCATTTGCATTTAGAAATCTGTCAATCTCTGCTTTAAACATACTCAATGACTGAGCTTCCACAGCCCTCTGAGGTAGAGAATTCCAAAGATTCACAACCCACTGAGTAAAGAAATTTCTCCTCATCTCTGTCCGAAGTGGCTTTCCCCTTCCGTTGAAATTGTGTCCCCTGGTTCCAGACTCCTCAACCGGGGGAAACATCTTAGCTTCATCTACCTGTCTATCCCTTTAAATATTTTGTAAGTTTCAATGAGATCACCTCTCATTCTTCAAAACTCTAGAGAATACAGGCCCAGTTTCCCCAATCTCTCTTCATTTGACAGTCCCGCCATCCCGGGAACAAGTCTGGTGAACCTTCGTTGCACTCCCTCTCTGGCAATGATATCGTTCCGAAGGTAAGGGGAACAAAACTTCACACAGTATTCCAAAGTGCAATCCAACCAAGGTTATATACAAATGAAGCAAGACTTCACTACTCCTGTACTCAAATCCTCTTGCGATAGAGGCTAACATATCATTAGCCTTCCTAATTGCTTGCTGCACCTGCATGTTAGCTTTCAGTCACTTATTGACAAGGACACCCAGGCCCCTTTGTACATTCACACTCTTACCATTTAACAAATAATCTGCACATCTGTTTCTCCTACCAAAGTGGATAACCTCACATTTGTACACATTATATTTCATGTGCCACTTTCTTGTCCACTCACTAAGTCTGTCCAAATTCCCTTGAAGCCACTTTGCAACTTCCTCACAACACACATTCCCACCCAGTTTTGTGTCATCTGCAAACTTGGAAATACTACATTTGGTCCCCACATCCAAATCATGTGAACAGCTGGGTCACAGTGTGGTGGTGAACAGTTGTATTTCTGTCTGGAGGAAGGTTTACAGTGGGTTCCCCATGGTTCCTCATAACCTCAGTTATGTGCAGAGACTGGAAAAGCTGGGGTTGTTCTCCTTGGAGCAGAGCAAGTTCAGAACAACTTTGACAGAGTTAGAATCAAGGAATCAAATGGTTACAGTACAGAAGGAGACCATTCAGTCCATCATGTCCATGACAGCTCTTTGCAAGAGCAGATCAGCTAATTCCACTCCTCTGCCCTTTCATTGTAGCCCTGCAAATTTTCTCTATTCAGGTGTTTATCCAATTCCCTTCTGAAAGCCACGATTGAATCTGCCTCCAGCACACTCTCAGGCAGTGTATTCCAGATCCGAACCACTCACTCTGTCCCACACCCCGGTACCATTGCAGAAAATCTTTTCTGTTCATTTCATCCCTCATAAATAATTGAAATGAAATGTTTATTAGGAAATGCACAACATAAAAAGGAGAGAGAAATAAATGCTGAGTAAAATAGAAGTCAATGTTTGGAAGGTAAAAAGAGCAAAAGATGTAACTTTTATTCTGAATGAGTGAGAGGAATATATCACACTTTGGGGCTTTTGTAAGAGGATTTACTGATAAACCTGGGATATGAGAGGAAGCTGGTTCATGGTTTACACAACAAATTCAGCCCCTGGGGTGGAGCCAACAGCTGCACCGTCCAATAACAGACAGGACGGGGACACTGTCTCAGGCCTGGTGAGCTCAGTCGATGAAAGCATGAAACTCTGAATCTCAAGTTTTTGAGTTTGAGCCCACGGTGGGTGTTTTCTATTTCCTTTTTAGGCTGATTTTACAGGCATTCTCCAGCTCTGAATTCCTCGGCAGAGAGTTCAAGGAGTGTTTGAAATGAGATTCAACAGCAGTATGAGAAAGCCTGTCCTTGATTCAGGACTCTTACCTCTCTGCAGCATCTCGCTGCTGAAGATTGAACTTTTTCTCATTTCATTCTCAGCTCAGGGTCAGTGTGGATCACTGGGACTTCTGTCTGTCTCCCACTTCACAATCCATCAGTGCTGAGAAATCAATGGGGAATATTACTCACATGTTGTAATGTTTTATAAATACTTGAATGCATTTCACACTGTGTCCAACAGTGTGAATCTCCCCTGGTATATCAGCGCACCAACACTTCAACAGAACATTCACATAATGTGAGCTCTGAGATCTGTTCAGATCCCATTCCCAAGACCTGGAAAGTGGGATTGGGCTGGATCACTCTTTTTCAGCTGGCACAGACACGATTGCTAAATGGTCTCATTCTGTGCCATAAATTTTCTCCATTTTCTATGTTCTATGAAGTGAGGTGTGATTGGGAGGGGCAATTCCACCAGGGTTATATTTTCTACCAAAGGAATGACACAAGGGATACTTCACATTTTTATTCATTCATTCATGCGATGTGGGCATCGCTGGCTAGGCCAGCATTTATTGCCCATCCCTAATTGCCCATGAGAAGGTGGTGGTGAACTGCCTTCTTGAACCGCTGCAGTCCATGTGGGGTAGGTACACCCACAGTGCTGTGAGAAAGGGAGTTCCAGGATTTTGACCCAGCGACAGTGAAGGAACGGCGATATAGTTCCAAGTCAGGATGGTGTGTGGCTTGGAGGGGAACTTGCAGGTGGTGGTATCCCGTGCATTTGCTGCCCTTGCCCTTCTCGGTGGTAAAGGTCGCTGGTTTGGAAGGTGCTGTCGAAGAAGTCTTGGTGCATTGCTGCAGTGCATCTTGTAGACGGTTAACACTGCTGCCACTGTGTGCCGATGGTGGAGGGAGTGAATGTTTGTAGATGGGGTGCCAATCAAGTGGGCTGCTTTGTCCTGGACGGTGTTGAGATTCTTGAGTTGGAATTGCACCCATCCAGGCAAGTGGAGAGTATTCCATCACACTCTTGACTTGTGAATTGCAGATGGTGGACAGGCTTTGGGGAGTCAGGAGTCATGGATGAGTGAGAGGAATATATCACACTTTGGGGCTTTTGTAAGAGGATTTATTGATAAACCTGGGATTTGAGAGGAAGCTGCTTCATGGTTTACAGAAAAAATTCAGCCCCTGGGGTGGAGCCAACAGCTGCACTGTAATTACTCATCTCAGGATTCCAAGCCTCTGACCTGCTCGTCTAGTCAAGTTATTTGTATGGCTCCCCATGGTAACCTCCATGATGTTGATGGTGGGGGATTCAGTGATTGTAATGCTATTGAATGTCAAGGGGAGATGGTTAGATTCTCTCTTGTTGGAGATGGTCATTGCCTGGCACTTGTGTGGTGCGAATGTTACTTGCCACTTATCATCCCAAGCCTGTGAGACTGAAATAGCTCAGTTGGGAGTGTGTTAGACTGAAGATCCCTGGTTCAATCTGGGGTTTTGGCAGTTCTCCTTTATTCTGCATCGCCCTTTGGTTTTGACTCTTGAGCTGCACAATTTACACTGAAATTATTTACCCAACTCTGAAGGTTGGATTGGAATAGAGAGATATCAAGGATGGGAAATATTTACATTGTCTGCTTTTGCTTATTCTCTATCTCCTTGTGTCCTTTTCCCCAGTTTTTGAATCTTTCGGGGCCGGGTGAACATTTGATTTGCTGCACATGTCCCAAACTGAAGCCTTTTCCACATCTCTGTTCGGTCAGACCTGCTCTGTCTGTTTTTGCTGCTCGTGACCATTAACGAGAACAGGCCACGAGTTCAATGTTTATCAGCAAACGGAAGATAATTGGAATGAATTCTGTGTTACTCCAGACCAGTGACAAAGATGCAATGGATGTTATTCAAAATAAATTCCCTTTGACATTTGATGTAAAGTTGTTTGCATCTAAAAGTTGGATTTTAAGTGTGACAAAAATGTGTCAAATTAATGACTGACCATGTGACAGCGCACATGGGGATCAAATCCACAGCCTTGTTGTTATCAACACTGCGTCCGAACCAACTGAACTAAACGGCCTATAGACAGAGCCAGGTATGGGTTTGAGCTGCACGCTGTGCGGTTTGTGTTTTGTTTCTCACGCTGGGTGACAGAGCGATTGTCCAAACAATGGACACATCACATCCCTGAAACATTGTTCTGATAGAAAACAGTGTGAAATAAGAATTGAGCATGGAAATGGAACGGAACCAGAAATCAGGACTTTAATCTATTAAAGTTGATCTTGAAATTCCACCATGCACGAACATTCCAAGAGAACGAACTCTCTTCTGAGAGAAAATCCAGGAACATGAGCTGCTGTAAAATATAAGTGAGCCTGACATGATTTGAACACGCAACCTTCTGATCTGGAGTCAGATGCGCTGCCGTTGCGCCACAATCTCACAGGTAAAGCAAAGTTTTACATTCCTTGCAGATTTACTTCTTGTTTAGATTCAGTGATTGAAATTAATTCACTCCTCATCTGACCTCCGCTCTGAAAAGGCCTGCCACCCCGACCTGAACCCAACGGGACCCGACGACCTGTGTCGGGTCCGGGTCGTGTTGGGTCGCTCTTCCGGGTCTGGCTTTCGGGCTCGGGTCAGGTCGGGCCAGGTTCGGGTCGGGCTGGGTCCAGGTCGGGCTGAGTCCGTGTCAGACACACACAGTAAGTATTACATTTAACTCTGCTGGGAAGTTGAGTTTAATAAGTGTCAAAAGTTGAAAAGCCAACCTAAGCTGGGAGTCCGGGTCATCAAGGAGGGAAACTCTGAGTCTGCTCAGTGAGCAAGTGAGCATCTCTATGACGTCATTGCGCTCATGCTGCAGCTTCCTGTAGATCCGGAATCGGGAGGTAGGTAAAGTGAACATTCCGGTGGTCGGGTAAGGCTCGGGTCGGTTCGGGCGCGGGAATAAATGGAGATACTCGGGCCGGGTCGGGCTCGGGTCCAATGTGGTTCTGTCAGGTTCGTGTCGGGTTTTTTTTCCTGACAGTTCAGTGCCTTATTTAAACTATTACTTGGAGTTCTGTTTTACAGGGTCTCGGCAGTTTAAGTGTTTCCCAGACCCACTACTCTGATTAATCAGACATTTTGCTGCTAACTGCTGCTGCTACAATTGAAATGTAAAAAAGAATTTCCAGTGACCTGCAACCAATGGACAAATACATTTCAGAAAGATAAAGCTCATTCACCAATCCACAAATGTGTTTTTCTGCTTATATTTATAAACAACTCCTTCTCTCCACTATGAGAACTATACAATCACTACAGTTATTTGAAAGTTAGTATAAGATGTTCCAGTTCATCAATTTTAAAACTGCAGCAGGTATTTTCCAGAAAACTTCTCTGTTGGAACCTCAGTCCCATTTCGATTGAAAGTGGACAATTAATGTATTCACTTGTTCATTGTGGACAGGTTCTGACTTAGAATAAATCTCATTAACTTTCAATGAGGTGGCAGTATTTCTGTGCTCCCATTTTACACAGTCTGTCCTGTTCATGCACCATGTTTTTGTTCTCCTCTCCCATTCTCCACAGGATACAGATTGCAAGCATCATCAATCTAGCTGTTGAAAAGCATTGGAAGAATCTGGTCACACAGGTATTGAAACGTTCATTTTCTGCCATTTTACAAGTTGGTTGCTTTAAACACAGTACGATGTGCAATCATCTTGAAAAGAGATTCTCTTCAATATCCAATACAAACTGAATTACAAACCTGACAGACAAACACAGGAGAACAAGTGACCAGTGAACACAAACCTCATGGTGCTCATTTTCAGATTTATTGCAGTCATCCGAGAAAACAAGTGAAAGAATATTCCAATGAAATGATTTGGAAAGTAGGTGTGACTTTTGTTGGTGTTTTCTTTGCTCTGTTGGTGAAACTTTCTTGCACCTGACTCCTGTTCATTTCTCTGTTTCCTCTATTGAATGAGGAAGGAGGTATTTGATCAGAAATCAACTGGATTGTGTACCTTTGAGAGGGGATTTCTGCACCATCAGGGCTGGAAACAGGAGTGAGTGAAAGACAATGTGTGGAGTTTGATTTTGTACAGAGGGAGAGCAAATCTAACAGGACTGTGAGATATTGGCCTGGATTTTACAGCCCCAATAGCGGTGAATTCTGAGACTTTCACTGCTATTGAGGGTCTGAACAGCACTGCAACTGCTGGTACATGCACACACTAACACCAGCATCTGGAAGTTGTGGTGGTGAGAAATGTGCTTAGAAGGAGCCTCTGATCATAATCGCACCAGCCCACTCTTTAAAGTGACAGGGACCTGTAGTTCAGCAATTTGGGCTCATTGCCCACAATGTACCCTGATTTTTACCTGGGTTGGATTAAAGCCGGTACCAACAGGCTGCTCGGGAAAGACTTTTCTGTTGACACAACAGCTCCACTATTCCAGGAAGACACCGGCAGCAGCAGTGGTCAAATTTCAGTGGGAGTTCAGACATTTTAAATGTTGTATTTTATTTCTTAATTGTATGTAACTTTTTAGCATAGCCTGATCAGAGTTCTTAAATTTACATCTTACTTTTTATTAACAAGATTGAAGTGCTTTTAAAAGATCTCTAAATGAATACGACTTTTTATCAAGATTTACTTGGCTTCTTTGTAAAGACTCTTGAGCAAGATTGAAGTGACTTTTAAAAACTACATCTTATCCTTTAAAATCCTGCTTCCATGTAGATGACATTGGAAGATGACTTCAGAATAGCTTAGACTATCTTTCTAACAGGTACTGCAACAGCTTAAGACCTACTTTTCTGCAAAAGCTGGTGAATTACCTTCCGGGAGCGGAGAGGAGCGGAGCGGAGCAGACCTATATTGACCGATATGAGGAGAACGTTGAGAGCAGAGCCTATAAATCCAATCCGAGGATCGAGGCCCAGTCTCTTCCCTTCCAGGAGTGGAGTGGAGCTCTTCCAGTGTGCTGGAGTTTTGAAAAAAAAGAAGCCAACTGTGATGTCAGAGGAGAGCTGCAAGGTGATTGGTTGGTGAGTCACTGCTGTTCGTGTATTTAAATATCATAAAGAAAAGGGCAAAGTTTTTTACTTGAAAAAAAAACCTCTGCTGATAAGATGAGTACTACTAAAGTGTTTTTTTAAATTCAGTGTCGCTTATGAAGGACTTGAGATTGTAGTGGGTAGAACAAGGCCCCTAGTGTCATTAGTATTTTTTAATTAAGGGAGTAACTAATTAATCTAAGGGTAAGTCATGGCAGGAGAGCTCAGCCCCGTGATATGCTCCTCCTGCGCTATGTGGGGATTCAGGAACCCTCCCAGTCTCCATGACGACCATGTGTGCAGGAAGTGTATCCAGCTGCAGCTACTGGCTACTCGCATTATGGAGCTTGAACTGCAGGTGGTTTCACTGTGGAGCGTCCACGAAGCTGAGGGCATCATGGATAGCATGTTTAGTGAGGTGGTCGCACCGCAGGTCATGGATGCACAGGCAGAAAAGGGATGGGTGACCACCAGATGGAATAGTAGGAGCAGGCAGGTAGTGCAGGAGTCCCCTGTGGCCATCCCCCTCTCAAACAGAGATACTGCTTTGGTTACTGTTGGGGGGATGACCTCCCAGGGGAAAAGAGCAACAGCGCGGTCCGTGCCACCACGGAGGGCTCTGCTGCACAGCAGGGGAGGAAAAGGGGTGGAAGAGCTATTGTGATAGGGGATTCTATCATAAGGGGTGCAGATAGGCGTTTCTGTGGCCGCAAACGAGACTCCAGGATGGTATGTTGCCTCCCTAATACTAGGGTCAAGGATGTTTCGGAGCAGCTGCCGGAAATTTTGAAAGGGGAGGGTGTGCAGCCAGAGATCGTGGTCCATATTGGTACGAACGACATAGGCAGGAAGAGAGATGAGGTTCTGCAAAGTGAATATAGGGAGTTAGGCAGAAGGTTAAAGAGCAGGACCTCTAGGGTTGTAATCTCAGGATTACTCCCTGTGACACGTGCTAGTGCGGGTAGGATTAGGAGGATTAGGCAAATGAATGCTTTGCTGAAGACTGGCGAAGGCGGGAGGGCTTCAGGTACTTGGATCATTGGGATCTCTTCTGGTGCAGAGGTGACCTGGACAAGAGGGACGGGTTGCATCTGAACTGGAAGGGGACCAATATCCTTGTAGGGAGATTTTATAGTAATACACTGGAGGGTTTAAACCAGTCTTGCAGCGGGGGTGGGACCCAAAGTAGTAGTCTCTCCGATGAGATAGTTGAGGCAAATGGAGAGGTTAAAGCAAGCAAGTCCAGTAGGCAGGCCAGGAAGGGGCAGGACAGGGAGCGTGGAAGGTCTGGTGGGCTAAACTGAATTTACTTTAATGCAAGTATCCTTACAGGTAAGGCAGATGAACTCAGAGCATGGATAGGTACATGGGATTGTGGTATTGTAGCTATTACGGAAACGTGGTTGAGGGATGGGCAGGACTGGCAGCTCAATGTTCCGCGGTACCGATCCTTCCGGCGTGACAGAGGTGGAGGTAAGAGAGGAGGGGGAGTTGCACTATTGATTAGGGAGGGCATCACGGCAGTACTTAGAGAGGATATCCCGGGGTGAATGTCCAGTGAGGCCATACTGGTAGAACTTAGAAATAATAAAAGGGTGATCCCTTTGATGGGATTATACTATAGGCCCCCCAATAGTCAGAGGGAAGTGGAGGAGCATATATGTAGGGAAATCACAGATCGGTATAGGAATTATAGGGTTGTAATAGTAGGTGATTTTAACTTCTCTAATATTGACTGGGACTGCCTTAGTGCTGAGGGATCAGATGGGGAAGAATTTGTTAAGTGAGTCCAGGATAGTTTTCTGAAGCAGTACGTGGATGGCCCGACTAGAGAAGGGGCTACACTCGATCTCCTCTTAGGAAATGAGGATGGGCAGGTGGTTGATATGGCAGTGGGGGAGCACTTTGGGACCAGTGACCATAACTCTATTAGCTTCAAGATAGTTATGAAAAAGAATAGGACTGGTCCTCAGGTTGAAGTCCTAAATTGGGGGAAGGCTAATTTCCATGGCATCAGACAGGAACTCTCAAAAGTTGAATGGGAGAGGCTGTTTACAGGTAAAGGGACGTCTGGCAAGTGGGAGGCTTTTAAAAGTGAGATAGGAAGAGTTCAGGGCCAGCATGTTCCTGATAGATGGAAGGGCAAGGCTAGCAAGTTTAGGGAACCTTGGTTGACGAGGGATATTGAGGGTCTGGTCAGGACAAAGAAGGAGGCATACGTCAGGTATAGGCAGCTGGGATCGAGCGAGTCCCTCGAGAAGTATAGGGGATATAGGAGTATACTTAAGAAGGAAATTAGGAGGGCGAAAAGGGGCCATGAGATTTCCCTGGCAGATAAGATAAAGGACAATCCTAAAAGATTCTATAAGTGTATTAAGAGTAAAAGGGTAGCTAGGGAGAGAGTAGGTCCCCTTAAGGATCAGTGTGGCAATCTATGTGTGAAGCCACGCGAAATGGACGAGGTCTTAAATGAATATTCCTCGTCTGTATTTACCGTGGAGAAGGTCATGGAAGCTAGTGAGTTCAAGGGAGGGAACAGTGATATCCTGCAGCATATCAACATTACAAAGGAGGAGGTGTTGGAGGTTTTGAAGCGCATTAAGGTGGATAAATCCCCAGGGTCTGATCAGATGTATCCTAGGATGCTATGGGAAGCAAGGGAGGAGATTGCTGGGGCGCTGGCAGAGATTTTTGTATCATCGTCAGCCACGGGTGAGGTACCGGAAGACTGGAGGATAGCTAATTTGTTAATTAATAAATTAAATAACAAATCATGTCGCCTCTTTCTCTTCTAAACTCTGGTGGAGACAAGCCTCGCTTGTCCAATCTTTCCTCGTAAGACAGCCCACCCATTCCATGTATTAGTCTCGTAAACTTTCTCTGTACTACCTCCAATGCATTTACATCCTTCCGCAAATAAGGAGACCAGTACAGTACTCAGTACTGCAGAAGAGGTCTCACCAATGTCCTGTAATGCTGAAGCATAACCTCCCTACTATTGTAATCAATTCCCATGGTGATAAATGATAACATTCTATTAGCTTTCCTAATTACGTGCTGGACCTACATACTAACCTTTTGCAATTCATGCCCTCGGTCACCCAGATCCCTCTGCATCTCAGAGCTCTGCAATCTCTCACCATTTAGATAATATGCTTTTTTATTCTTCCTGCCATAATGGACAATTTCCGACTTTCCCACATATACTCCATTTGCCAAGTCTTTGCCCAATCACTTAACCTATCTATATCCCTTTGTAGCCCCCTTATGTCCTCTTCACAACCTACTTTCCTACCTATCTTTGTGATCAGCAAATTTAGCAACAATACCTTCGGTCCCTTCATCTAAGTCATTTGTATAAATTGTAAAAAGTTGAGGCCCCAGCACAGATCCCTGTGGCACACCACTCGTTACTTCTTGCCAACCAGAAAATGACCCATTTATGCTGACTCTCTGTTTCCTGTCAGCTAGCCAATCTTCTATCCATGCCAATATGTTACCCCCGACACCATGAGCTTTTATTTTCTGCAATAACCTTTGATATGGCACCTTATCCTTCTGGAAATCGAAATACAATACATCCACTGGTTCCCCTTTATCCACAGCACATGTAACTCCCTCAAAGAACTCCAATAAATTGGTTAAACATGATTTCCCTTTCAAAAAACCATGTTGACTCTGCCTGATTACCTTAATTTTTTCTAAATGCCCTGCTATAACATCCTCTGTAATAGCTCCAAACATTTTCCCTAAGACAAATGTTAAGCTAACTGGCCTGTCGTTTCCTGCTTTTTGTCTCCCTCCCTTTTTGAATAAATGAGTTACATTCACTCTTTTCCAATCTAACGGAACCTTCTCGAATCTAGGGAATTTTGGAATATTAAAACCAGCGCATCAACTATCTCACTAGCCAATTCAGGACCTGGCGACTTGTCAACCCGCAGCTCCAACAATTTGTTTAGTACCACTTCCCTGGTGATTGTAATTTTCTTGAGTTCCTCCATCCCTTCAATTTCCTGATCGCCGGCGAATACTGGGATGTTATTTGTATACTCAATAGTGAAGACCGATGCAAAGTATCTGTTCAATTCATCTGCCATCTCTTCATTATCCATTATTAATTCCCCAGACACACTTTCTATTGGACCAACAGTCGCTTTGTTAACTCTTTTCTTTTTAAAATATCTATCGAAACTCTTACTAGTTGTCTTGAAATTCCTTGCGAGCTTTCTCTCATACTCTAATTTTACCTTCCTTATCAATCTTTTAGTAATTCTTTGCTGTTTTTTTTATATTCTGTCCAATCTTCTGACCTGCCTCCCACCTTTGCACAATTATAGGCTTTTCCTTTAAGTTTGATAGTATCTTTAACTGTTTTCGTGAACCATGGATGGTGAGTCCCACCTTTGGAACTTTTCTTTCTCGTTGAAATGTATCTATTCTGTGTATTCTGAAATATCCCCTTAAATGTCTGCCACTGCATCTCTATTGACTTATCCCTTAACCTAATTTGCCAGTTCACTTTAGCTAGCTCTGCTTTCATGACATTATAATTGCCCTTATTTACATTTAAAATACTAGTCTGGGACCCACTCTCCTCTCCCTCAAACTGAATGTAAAATTCAATCATATTATAATTGCTACTACCTAGGGGCACCTTAACTATGAGGTCATTAATTAATCCTATCTCGTTGCACAATGCCAGGTCTAGTATAGCCTGCTCTCTGGTTGGCTCCAGAATGTATTGTTCCAAGAAATTATCCCCAAAACATTCTATGTACTCCTCATCTAGGCTACCTCTGCCCATCTGAATTTTCCAATCTATATGTAGATTAAAATCCCCCATAATTATCACAGTACCTTTCTGACAAGCTGCCATTATTCTTCCTTTATATCCCATCCGACAGTGTGGTTAATGTTAGGTGGCCTGTACACCACTCCCACAAGTGACTTCTTGCCTTTATGATTTCTCATTTGTACCCAAACTGCTTCTACATCCTGATCTCCAGAACTCAGGTCATCCCTCTCTATTACGCTAATACCATCATTAATTAACAGAGCTACCCCGCCACCTTTTCCAAGCTTCCTGTCCTTCCAAAATGCCATGTCACCTCCAATATTCACATCCCAATCTATGTCGCCCTGCAGTCATGTCTCTGTAATGACTATCAGATCGTACTTATTTATTCTATTTGTGCTCCCAGTTCATCTGTTTTGTTTCAAATGCTCCATGCGTTCAGATACAGAGCATTTAGTTTTGTCCTTTTATTATTTTTGTCACCTCCAGCCTTATCTGTCGATATACTCTTAGATTTGTACATTCTGTCCCTTCCTGACACAGTCTGTTTATCATTTCCCATATTTATACCTTTCTCTCTTGCCTTGTCTCTCCTCCTTGATTCACCATATCTTCCCAAATTTGATCCCTTGCCCCCACTATTCGGTTTAAAACCGTCTCTACTTCCCTCGTTATGTGGCTCGCAAGAACACCGGCACCAGCACGGTTCAGGTGTAGACCGTCCCAATGGTACAGCCACCTCTTTCCCCAGTACTGGTGCCAACGCCCCATGAACCAGAACCCACTACTACCACACCAGTCTTTCAGCCGCACATTACTTTCTCTAATCTTATTTGTCCTATGCCAATTTGCACATGGCTCAGGTAATAATCCAGAGATGATTAACTTTGAGGTTCTGCTTCTTAATTTGGTACCTAGTTCCTCATACTGACTTTGCAGAACCTCTATCCTTGTCCTGCCTATGTCGCTGGTACCGACATGGAACACGACGACTGGATCCTCCCCCTCCCATTGTATGTTTCGCTCCAGCCCTGAGCAGATGTCCTGAATCCTGGCACCGGCAGGCAACACAGCCGTCTGGACTCTTGCTTTTGCTGCAGAGAACAGAGTCAATCCACCTGACTATACTGTCCCCTACTACCACTACATTCCTTTTTTCTCCCTCTTTGAGCTGCAAACACTTACTGCAGACGTGTTTGCCCTGGATCACACTGGCATCCAGGAACTCCCACATGCTGCAGCTGTGACACATCACCTGTCCTGTCATCCTTAACGTGTTTCAATTAACTACTTAAATATTTTATTCAATTATTCATTTTATTGCATATTTTATTAAACTTACCACTAGTTTGTTTACTATTTTAAACGTTAGGACTGAAATGGATCTTAATCACTTACCAGATGCGCATCAAACATGCAGCTTTTTCCAAACCAATCAACTACCTGCTTGCCTGTGATGTCACAGCTCAACAGATCCTCACCAAACAGCTCCTTCCACTGCACCGAAGCAAGAACCAAATTCTGTAAGACCGCAATTGTTGACAACGCGATCGGTAGGTGGCGCTGTTTTGGCACATGCGCAGATGCAGCATGTGCCACGAAAACGTCATAGCCAGCGACTGTTGCAGCTGCCAGGACCAAAGATGGCGCTATTCAAAAAATCACAGAGATGAAACCTAACAAACACGTGGCAGAATACAATGGCCGGAGTGAGAGAGTGGAGCGGGCCGGGGAGATCAGCGCGGGGGCCGGGGAGATCAGCGCGGGGGCCGGGAAAGGCAGCGCGGGGGCCGGGGAGATCAGCGCGGGGGCCGGGAAAGGCAGCACGGGGGCCGGGGAGATCAGCGCGGGGGCCGGGAAAGGCAGCACGGGGGCCGTGGAGAGCAGCGCGGGGGCCGGGGAGATCAGCGCGGGGGCCGGGAAAGGCAGCACGGGGGCCGGGGAGATCAGCACGAGGGCCGGGAAAGGCAGCACGGGGGCCGTGGAGAGCAGCGCGGGGGCCGGGGAGAGCAGCGCGGGGGCCGGGGAGAGCAGCGCGGGGAGACCAGCGGTAGCGGTGCCGGGGAGGTGGGGGGGAGAAAGAGGGAGAGGGAGGGGGGGAGAAAGAGGGAGAGGGAGGGGGGGAGAAAGAGGGAGAGGGAGGGGGGGAGAAAGAGGGAGGGGGGAGGGAGAGGGAGGGGGGAGAAAGAGGGAGAGGGAGGGGGGAGAAAGAGGGAGAGGGGGAGAGGGAGGGGGGAGGGGGAGAAAGAGGGAGGGGTGGTGAAAGAGGGAGAGGGAGGGGTAAGGAAGGGGGAGGGGGAGAGCTGGGGGGAGAGGGAGGAAGGGGAGAGAGTGGGGGGGGAGCAGCGGAACGGAAGAGGAGTGCAGCAAAAGACTTACTGGCCAGTCCCTGGACCCGGTGACACCAAGGTCTTCGCACGCTCGCTCCCCGCGGCTCTCTACGGCCTCTCGCTTCCGGCCCTCTCCATTCAGCCGTTCCCTCCAGCTGCGGATGCGCAATCCAGTTGCTTTCTCCCCTACCCAGTTGCTTTCTCTAAATCTCCTCAGTACTTCAGGCATTGCAACTGTTTGGTCCCTGCATTTTGCATGCTCCCTCTCCCCACCCCTCCCCGCACTCCCCACCCCTCCCCCTCTTCAAACACCCCTCCCTATGCCCCCCCCCCACCATAGTTGAATATCTGAAGTGCAGTTGCAAAGTCGGGGAAATAGCATGCAAAACAAAACCTCAACAATTCTGGGTTTAATTATTGAAAAGTTTTATTAAGTTCATTAAGTATCTGAGGAACTGCTGTGCATGGATACATGAGTGTTGTGTCCAGCATTCCCGTTAGACAGACAGGCCGATTCTCTGCTATGCACAGCTGAAGAGATTGTTCCTGGAGAGCCTTGTGGTGAATAAAAGCTTGGCTCTCTATTCCACTACTGTATTGTCCATGTGAAGAAGGCAAAGTCACAAGAGTCTGAGCTCAATCTATTCTTGGTGAATGTTCCCCAAGTGCATCCCAATGTTCATTCCCAATTCATCCATAAATGCAATGTTCCTTTTCACATCGTGATGAGCTCCGCAGCATGATCCAGTTGCCTTCGTTGCTTGAATGCTGACCGTAAGTCTCGAGGATTGTTTTCTCGACGGCATGTTTTACATGAAAACAAGAAAAGCAAATCAGAGTCAGAGCTTGCCTCCCTCCATCCACTGAAATTACTGTTGCGCACACCTTTTTAAGTTCTGCAGTGAAGGCACCAATTGATAACGTCGCCAATGAAGCACTTATTACCCACCTCAGATGCAGGAATCATCACATCCTTGCGTCCTCTCCCGCACTGCCTCCTTTGCTTGAATGCCGTCCTTAAGTGTCAAGGATTGTTTTCTCAAGGGCACGTTTTACATGAAAGAAAATAAGGAAAGAACATCAGTGTCAGAGCTTCCCTCCCTCCAATGAAATTACTGTTGAGCATGCTTTGTGTTCTGCGGTTAAGGCATGTACTGATAACACCGCCAATGAATCACTTAGTACCCACCTCAGCTGCAGGAGGCAGGATGATGTTACTGCCCCTATCTCGTGATGGTTCAATGCTGCTCTCAGGGAAAACATAAATGATGTGAGGGTGCTGGAAAAGAAGCACATTTCTTTTGGGCTATGAACATAAAGCTGGCCATTTAGCCCAGCAGTTCCCTGCCAGTGGTTATGTTACTCGTGCGTCTTTCCATCCATTCCCATTTAATCCTGCCTACTACTATCACCAGTTGTGTTCACAGCAAGAGCATTCACATTTCTGCTACCACTGGACACGGCATGCTTGTTTCTTTTAGTGCTCAGTCTCTTCTTGCTGAATGTTCCCCAAGTGCTTGACCCCTTTGGACGCCCTCTCTGCTTGACAGGCAGCAACTGGCAATTGCGGAGACTCACAAGGCTCTGCATGGTTGTTTCAACGTCGGATGGGGTAACAGGTGGCTGTGTGTCCATGAGCACTGCCCTGATGGGTGTAGGAGCAGGTAACTGTGTGCCCATGAGCACTGCCCTGATGGGTGTAGGAGCAGGTAACTGTGTGCCCATGAGCACTGCCCTGATGGGTGTAGGAGCAGGTAACTGTGTGTCCATGTGCACTGCCCTGATGGTTGTAGGAGCAGGTGGCTGTGTAACTGAGCAGCAAGGAGAGGGTACCGCAGGTAGGGGAAGTGGAGATTTGAACAGGTAGGCATATGTATGGTCCATCAGATCATTAGGCCAGGGGGTGAGACGCTCAGGATCCAGGGTTTGTGACACGTGACTGATGTCCAGCGCGCGGCCACCTCCATCCGAAGGTGCTTCCGGGCAATTGTTGGGCATAGTAAATGGCTCCATCTCATCAGCCAGTCCTTGCTGCCAGCGGAGAGTCTGTTGCCGCAGCCAGTCCAGTCTCCTCATGAATGCTGCCGTTCCACTCTGCAGAACGGCCTGTTGCAGCTGGTACAATTGATCTGAAAGCAAGCGGTATTTTTCATTGTGGCTGAGGGGCCTTGGCTGTTCCTCTGTAATCACAATGGCAGCAGCCATGCCTGTCGTCGTTGGTGTCTAAGATGCACGCCAGCGACAATTGGGGGCGAGCCTGTCCAAAGGCAGACCCAGATGCCTCTGCACAACAACAGCACGTTTGCAGGGCAACAAAGTCTGAATGGAGAAGATGCAGCTGCAGGTAGCCTGGCCATCATGTATCTGCAGTGTGTACTGTTTGGCGCCAGAAATCACAGTCACTGTGCCTTCATCCTGCTACCTGCAGTGGCCCAGACAATGGAAATGTTTTCAGAGCAACTCTCAACAAGGGCTGGAGAACATGCGGTGGCCCAGACAATGGAAATGTTTTCAGAGCAACTCACAACAGGGACTGGAGAACATGCGGTGGCCCAGACAATGGAAATGTTTTCAGAGCAACTTACAAAGGCAGAGTAACTTACCTTGGAACAATCTCCTGTGTCAAATAAAAATGAAGCAAGTCTCCAAAACGAATAAATAATTCAGATAAGATGCCCGACGAAACCTCCGCTCCTTCCACTTTCAAAAAGTCGCGCCGAAGCTTTGACGCATGCGCAGAGGCCAAACTGGCGCGTCAGGAGGAAGACGAAATAACGCGATGACGTCATCTGCGCATGCGCACAACCTTACCGGCAGGTTGGTCCGCAGCGCATGCGCAGAGATGAATAGATTG
The DNA here is from genome assembly GCF_036365525.1 of Heterodontus francisci. Lineage (NCBI taxonomy): Eukaryota > Metazoa > Chordata > Chondrichthyes > Heterodontiformes > Heterodontidae > Heterodontus > Heterodontus francisci. The sequence continues at coordinate 439,610 of NW_027140132.1, forward strand.
TGTGCGCATGCGCGTACCGCGTCCTTTGCGCATGCGCAAATCAGTCCTGGAGAGTCGGACCGCAGCGCATGCGCAAGGGGCATGACACCGTCTGCGCATGTGCGCAACGCGGCGCATCCTGATGACGTTATCCGATGAAGTAGCGTTGTCATGAATTACTTTGATTCTGTAAACTCACCCCAGCGGCTCTCTGTTTCCCTGCTCTCACTCTCCATTGTGATGTCACTCCTTGATTTTTTTACCCCAGCTCTGCTCCTGCTGTGCTCCTCTCTCTCTCTGTCTCTGAGTCAGTGCTTTTGACACACTTGTTAACTCTCTGTTCCGTCGTGCTCTTCTGCCTCTGGTCCAAAATCTGACCCTGGTGGGATTTGAACCCACAACCTGCGAATGGCTTTTTTTTATCATTATTTAGAAGTCCAACACGCTATCCATTGCGCCACAGAGCCTCACCCATTTTTATCAACATCACTAAGGCCTTTGATCTTGTCAGCAGAGACGGCCTCTTCAAACTGCAATGGAACACAGGCTGCCCTCCTGACCTCTTGGGCATCATCTCTTCTTTCCACGAGAACATGCACAGTTCCATCAGTTACAATGGAGCAACATCAGACGCTTTCAAGATCAGCAGTGAGGTAAAGCAGGGCTGCGCGCTGGCGCCAACTCTCTTAGGAATAGAGGAACATAGGAGTAAGGTATTCAGCCCGTCGAGCCTGCTCTGTCATTCAATTCGATCATGGCTGATCACCTACCTCAAAGCCCCTTTCCCATGCTATCCCCATATCCCTTGATGTCATGAGTATCAAGATTTCTATCAATTTCTGTCTTGAACATGCTCAATGATTGAGCTGCTGCAGCCCTCTGGGGCACAGTATTCCAATGATTCACCACCGTCTGAGTGAAGAAATTCCACCCATCTCAGTTTTAAATGGCCTACTCCTTATTCTGAGACGATGTCCTTTGGTTTTAGACTCACCAACCAGGGCAAACATCCTATCTACATCCACACTGTCACGCCCTGTAAGAATTTTGTCAGTTTCAATCAGATCACCTCTCATTCTTCGAAACTTTAAGGAATACAGGCCCAGTTTCCTCATAAGACAATCCCACCATCCCAGGGATTAGTCTGGTGACATAAAAACAAGAAATGCTGGAACCACTGAGCAGGTCTGGCAGCATCTGTGAAAAGAGAAGCAGAGTTAACGTTTCAGGTCAGTGACCCATCTTCGGAACTGACATATATTAGAAAGGTCACAGGTTAGAAGCAAGTGGGGTGGGGGTGGGGCAAGAGATAACAAAGGAGAAGGTGTAGATTGGACAAGGCCACATAGCTGACCAAAAGGTCATGCAGCAAAGGCAAACAATATGTTAATGGTGTGTTGAAAGACAAAGCATGAGTACAGATTAGGTGTTAATGGACTGAATATTGAACAGCAGGAAGTACAAACCTGAAAAAAAACAGTAGGTAAGCAAACTGAACAAACTGAGATGAAATGAAATAAATGCAAAAAAAAGATTAGTCTGTTGACCCTCTGTTTCACCCCCTCTATGGCAAGTGTATCCTTCATAAGATGAGGAGACTAAACTGTACACAATACTCCAGTGCGGATTCACCAAGGCTCTAGACAATTGCAGCAAGACATCTTTACTCCTGTACTCATGACCCCTCGTGTGGGTACAACATACCATTTGCCTTCCTAATTGATTGCTGCACCTGCACAAGAGCTTTTAGTGTCTCAGGAACAAGGGCACCCAGGTCCCTTTGGACATCGACACTTCCCAACCTCTCACCATTTAAGAAATACTCTGTCTTTCTGTTTATTCTACCAAAGTGAATAACTTCACACTTATTCACATTATATTCCATGTTCTTGCCCATTCACTTAGCCTCTCCAGGTCCCCTGGAAGCCTCTCTGCATCCTCCTCACAACTCACACTTCACCGAGCTTTGTGTCATCTGCAAACTTGGAAATATTACATTTAATCCCCACATCCAAATCATTTATATAGGTTGTTAACAGCTGTGGCTCCAACACTGATCCTTGCAGTACCCCAATAGTAACAGCCTGCCATCCTGAGAAGGACCCGTTATTCCTGCTCTCTGTTTTCGGTCTGTTAACCAATTCTCAATCCATATCAGTATATTATCCCCAAGCCGATGTGCTCTAATTTTGTTTACTCACCTCCTGTGTGGGACCTTACCAAAGGAAAATACAAATACCACACATCTACTGGTTCTCCTTTATCTGTTTTATAGGTAACATCCTCAAAAATCTCAACAGGTTTTTCAAACCTGTTTTCCTTTTCATAAATCTCTCTTGACTCTGCCCAATCATGTCATCATTTTCGAACTGTCTAGTTATCACATCCTTTATAATTGGCATATTCTTCTCCATGCTGCTATTGTCCACTTTCAATTACTCAGATATAGGTGTTCACCTGCACATCAGAGCTGACGACAAGCTGTTCAAATTGGCAAGACTGTGCGCCAAGACCAAAGTGGGTAAATTCCTAGTCTGTGAGTTGCTATTTGCTGATGATGCTGTGCTGACATCCCATAATGAAGTTCAGTCACAGCAGCTTGTAGATCGGTTCTCCCTGGCCTGCAAAGAGTTTGGACTGACAATCAGCATCAGGAAGATGAAAGTTACGGGCCAGGACGAAGAGACTCCACTTTCCATCAACATCGACAACCTCACTTTGGCGGTTGTCAACAGCTTCACATACCTTGGATCAACAATCACCAGCAATCTGTCCCTTGATGCTGAAATCAGCACCAGGATTGTCAATGCTGCAGCTGTCATGTCAAAGTTGAGAAGAAAAGTGTGAACCGACAGCAAACTGACCGAAAATACAAAGCTCCACGTGTTCCAGGCTTGTGTTCTCAGCACCCTCCTTTATAGTAGAGAAGCATCAACAACTTATACAAGCCAAAAAAAGCGGCTGAACAGCTTCCACCTCCACTGCCGCAGATGGATACTGGGCATCTCCTGGCAGGACAGAGTGCCGAATGCGGAAGTACACCAGAGTGCAGGGATCCGCAGCATGTTTGCCCTCTTGAGTCAGCGGTGACTCTGTTGACTGGGCCAAATGGATGACGGTCACATTGCCAAATACATGCTCTGTGGTGAACTTGCTATCAGCATGAGATCAACAGGTCAGGGAAAAAAATCAAGTCCTTTGGAGAGGTTTGAGTTAATTCAGGAGAGTGGGCATGGATTTATCAATGGGAGTTCATGCTTGACGAATCTAACTGCATTTGTTGATAAACTATCTGAGAATACTGATGAAGGGAATGCAGTGGATGTTGTTTATATGGATATTACGAAAGCATTTTATAAAGTACCACATAAAAGGGTGGTTAACAAAATTGGGGTTCATGGATTAGGAGGGTCAGTGTCCATTTGGATAGTAAATTGTTTTAAAGACTGAAAACAGCGAGTCTTATTAAATGGTTCTTGGTCAGACCGGAGGATAGTCGACAGTGGTGTTCCCCAAGGGTCAGTGCCAGAACCACTGTTTTTTTTGCTAAAGGTAAGTGACTTGGATCTTGGAATACAGAGTAGAATTTCAAAATAAGCCGATGACACCAAACTTGGAGGAGTGGCAAACAGTGAGGATGATATGAACTGCCTGCAACAGGACAGTGATAGGCTAGCAGAATGGGCAGACAGGTGGCAGATGGAATTTAATAGTGACAAGTGTGAGGTGATGTATTTTGGCATAAGGAATAGGGAGAGGCAATATATACTTAATGGCACAGTTATAAAGAGTGTGCTGGAATAGAGGGACTTGGGGTTCATGTGCACCGATTTTTGAAGGTGGCAAGACATATTGCGAGAGTGGTTCGCAAAGCATATGGGATCTTGGGCTTTATAAATAGAGACATTGAGTACAAAAGCAGGGAAGTTATGCTGAACCATTCTAAAACTCTGGTTAGGCCCCAATTGGAGTGTTGCTTCCAGTTCTGCTCAGCAGACTTTCGAAAGAATGTGAGGGTCCTTGAGAGGATGCAGAGGCGATTTACCAGAATGGATCCAGGGATGGGGGATTTTAGTTACAAGGTTAGGTTGGAAAAGCTAGGATTATTCTGCCTATATCAAAGGAGATTGAGTGGAGAATTGATAGAGGTGTATAACACCTCTAGAGAACAGGCCATCCTGGACTGGGTATTGTGTAATGAGAAAGGATTAGTTAACAATCTTGTTGTGTGGGGTCCCTTGGGGAAGTGCGCCCATAATATGATAAAATTCTTGATTAAGATGGAGAGTGAGAGAGTTGATTCCGAGACTCGGGTCCTGAATCTAAACAAAGAAAACTATGAAGGTATGAGGCGGGAGTTGGCTATGATAGATTGGGGAACGTTACTTAAAGGGTTGACAATGGATAGGCAATGGCTAGCATTTAAAGAGCGCATGGATGAATTACAACGATTGTTCATTCCTGTCTGTGCAAAAGTAAAACAGGAAGGGTGGCTCAACTGTGGCTTACAAAAGAAATTAAGGAAAGTATTAGATCCAAGGAGGAGAAATATAAAATGGCCAGAACAAGCAGCAAACCTGAAGATTGTGAGCAGTTTGGAATTTAGCAGAGGAGGACAAAAGGATTGATTAAGAAGGGGGAAATAGAGTATGAGAGTAAGCTAGCAGAGAACATAAAAACTGACTGTAAAAGCTTCTCTAGATATGTGTCGAGAAAAAGATTAGTGAAGACAAATGTGGGTCCCTTAAAGTCAGAAACGGGGGAATTTATAATGGGGAACAAAGAAATGGCAGACCAATTAAATACATACTTTGGTTCAGTCTTCACAAAGGAGGATACAAATTATCTCCCAGAAATGTTGGGGAACATAGGGTCTAATGAGAAGGAGGAACTGTATGAAATCTGTATTCGTAGGGAATGTTTGGGAAATTGATGGGAATGAAGGCCGATAAATCCCCAAGGCCTGATAATCTGCATCCCAGAGTACTTCAGAAGGTGGCCCTTGAAATAGCAGATGCATTTCTGGTCTTTTTTCAAAATTCTATCGACTCTGGAACAGTTCCAATGGATTGGACGGTAGTTAATGTAACTCCACTATTTAAAAAAAGAGGCAGAAAGAAAACAGTGAATTATATACCGGTTAGCCTGACATCAGTCGTGGGGAAAATGCTGGAGTCCATTATAAAAGATGTAATAGCAGAGTGCAATAATAACTCGTCTCCACTCCTAGTATTTCTAAATCCCACACATTCACTATAATGTGAACAATTATTTCCTGTTGTGTCTCTCTCAGATTTGTAAACTTCACTGTTTTGGAGTGAGGTGACATCTACTGGCGGGAAGCAAGAACTGCAATCAAGCAGCAGAAACTCCACAGTCTGTCAGGGTTAAAGAAACATTGCAATGTGAGGATCCAGCAAAGTGGTTTGATTGGGTAGATGGAGACATGATTCCACTTGTGGTGGTGTCTGAAGCAAAGGCCAGAAATACAAAATTGTCATTAATAAAAGAAATGAGGAATTCATGAAAAATGTAGCAACGTAGTGAATGGTTAGAATGTGGATAGAATAGAAAGTGAGATTGGATGGACAGAAGCAGTCTGAAAGGATGGCTGAAACAAAAGGTGAGTGCCCAGAAACGTTAACTGTGTTTCTCACAGCACAGATGCTGCCAGAGCTGCTGAACATTTCCAGCACTTTCTGTTTTTATTTCAGCATTTGCAGGATGTTGCTTTGATCTGAAAAAAAAAATGGATGATTGGCTGGGGGGTTCCAGTGAAATTCCACAGCAGCTAAAACAACCTGACTGGTCAGTGGCTCGTTGGTCTAGGGGTATGATTCTCGCTTGGAGAATGTGGTTGATTAACATTTAAGAAATCCAGGGTTCTTATCCCAGATGAGCCCTGGCCTGCTGGCATTTTTAGATTCAGGTTATCTATTGATTTCAGCCTTGCAGAAGGTGGATTTGACTTCCAAACAGAGCTGGCATGAGGACCAGACAACTGGATTCAAAGAGCTTGTCGACAAAATTGCAATAAACTAAATGTACAGATAGCCAAGTGGGAATATCAAGTTGTTGCTGGAATTGTGACCTGACTCCAAAAACAACAGGACTGGGTTCTGGACTGGAATAGAATGGAATTCTTCAGTGTTTCTGTTGTTTGGCTTGCATTGAATCATCGATTTTCTTGTTTTTCACTTTGTCCATGCCTTTGAATAATTGTGGATCCTTCTTCAGGGTGTCTTCTTTCACCAGGTAGTTCTGACCTCTGATGATGTTGATTGTAATCAGCTTCAATTCGCTGATAGTTTTGGAAGTGAGCAGATTTCCTTTGCTTGAGTCTACAACATGGAACTCAGTCTGACATGTGGACCCATGGGAGGATTTGAATGCCATCCCTGCGTTGGAGTTGCATCCATCCAATAAGAGACCGAGTAGAAGTGACACTTCTGTCAGTCGAATATGAGACTTTTAATGGCAGGGTTGTGAGTTTGAGTGCCATTCTGTTATTCCCTTTTTTAAGGCTTCATGAGCAGAGAGTACAGGGAGTGTTTGACATGAGCAAGTCTCGCTTTGATTCAGGACTCTAACCTCTCAGCAGCATCTCACTATGAAAGATTGAATTTGATCTCATTTCATTCTCAGCTCGGGGTCTGTGCGGCTCAGTGGTACTTCTGGCTGTCTCCCGCTTCACAATCCATCAGTAATGAGAAAGCAATGGGAAATATTACTCACATGTTGTGTTCTTTAATATTTTGGAAAACTTGAATGTATGCATTTTCTTCCAAAACAAGGACACCAAGCTGCTGTTAATGCAGGTTTGAAATAGCTCAGTTTGGAGAGCGTTAGACTGGAAATCTAAAGGTCCCTGGTTCAATCCCGGGTTTGAGCAATTTTGCTTCCTTATGCGTCCCTTGCCTTGGTTCTGATTTTCCAGTTGCACAATTTACTTTGAGATTATTTCCCAAGCACCAGTGGATTGAATTTGAGAAACAACACAGAGTCATTTACAACATAGAAGGTGGTCATTTGGCCTATCACGTCCATGCTGGCTCTCCCCGGAGCAATCTAGTCAGTTCCACTCACCAGCTCGATCCCTTTCCTCCTGCAAGTTTCTTTCCTTCAAGTATCCATCCAATTTCCTTTTCAAATCATTGATTGTCTCTGCTTCCACCACACTCGTGGGCCAAGACATTACCACCCACAACATAAAAAATTCCAACTCATCAAGGATGGGAAATACTTACATCTTCTATATTTGCTTATTCTCTATTTCTATGAGAATAGACTGGCAGTCAACATGAAAGGAAACCCAAAAATCTTCGAGCAGCATGTAAATGATAAGTGGGTAGTAAGAGGTTGAGTCGGGCCTATTAGGGACAAAAAGGATAATATAAGCTGAGAGGTGCAGGGCAATGTTAATCTACTTAATGAGTACTTTGTATCAGTGATCACTAAGGAAGTGGAATTTGACAAAATATCAGTCGAAGTGAAGAGAGTAGAGTCAATGGAGAGGGTACAAATTGAGAGAGGGAGGTACTAAAAAGGCTGGCTGTGCTTAGGGAAGATAAATCACCTGGTCTGGATGGCTGGCATCCCAGGTTGCGAAAGGAAATGCGGATGCAGATAATGGAAGAGTTTGCCATAATCTTCCAATCTTCCCTGGATACGGGGGAGGTGCCAGAGGATTAAACAGCAGCAAATGCGACACCCTTATTCAAGAAAGGGTGTAAGGACAGTCCAGGTAACTACAGGCCAGTTAGATTAACAGCAGCGGTGGGTAAGGTTTTAGAAAGAATAATCAGGGTAAAAAATCAACAGTCACTTGGAGAGGTTCGAGTTAATTAAGGAGAGTGAGCATGGATTTATAAATGGGAGTTCATGCATGACTAATCTAACTGCATTTTTTGATGAACTAACAGAGCAGGTTGATGAAGGGAATGCAGTGGATGTTGTTTATATGGATTTTAAGGAAGCGTTTGACAAGGTACCACATAAAAGGGCGGTTAACAAAATTGAGGTTCGTGGTATAGGAGGGTCAGTGTCCAATTGGATAGAAAATTGGTTTAAGGACAGAAAACAGCGAGTCTTATTAAATGGTTCTTTGTCAGACTGGAGGATAGTCGACAGTGGTGTTCCCCAAGGGTCAGTGCTAGAACCACTGCTTTTTTTGCTCAAGGTAAGTGACTTGGATCTTGGAATACAGAGTAGAATCTCAAAATATGCCGATGACACCAAACCTGGAGGAGCGGCAAACAGTGAAGATGATATGAATTGCCTGCAACAGGACAGTGATAGGCTAGCAGAATGGACAGACAGGTGGCAGATGGAATTTAATAGTGACAAGTGTGAGGTGATGTATTTTGGCATAAGGAATAGGGAGAGGCAATATATACTTAATGGCACAGTTCTAAAGAGTGTTCTGGAATAGAGGGACTTGGGGTTCATGTGCATCAATCTTTGAAGGAGGCAAGTCATATTGCGAGAGTGGTTCGCAAAGCATATGGGATCTTGGGCTTTATAAATAGAGGCATTGAGTACAAAAGCAGGGAAGTGATGCTGAACCATTATAAAACTCTGGTTAGGCCCCAATTGGAGTGTTGCTTCCAGTTCTGCTCAGCAGACTTTAGAAAGAATGTGAGGGTCCTTGACAGGACGCAGAGGCGATTTACCAGAATGGATCCAGGGATGGGGGATTTTAGTTACAAGGTTAGGTTGGAAAAGCTAGTATTATTCTGCCTTTCTCAAAGGAGATTGAGTGGAGAATTGATAGAGGTGCATAACACCTCTAGAGAACAGGCCATCCTGGACTGGGTATTGTGTAATGAGAAAGGATTAGTTAACAATCTTGTTGTGTGGTGTCCCTTGGGGAAGTGCGCCCATAATATGATAAAATTCTTCATTAAGATGAAGAGAGTTGATTCCGAGACTCGGGTCCTGAATCTAAACAAAGAAAACTATGAAGGTATGAGGCGGGAGTTGGCTATGATAGATTGGGGAACGTTACTTAAAGGGTTGACAGTGGATAGGCAATGGCTAGCATTTAAAGAGCGCATGGATGAATTACAACAATTGTTCATTCCTGTCTGTGTAAAATTAAAACAGGAAAGGTGGCTCAACTGTGGCTTACAAAAGAAATTAAGGAAAGTATTAGATCCAAGGAGGAGAAATATAAAATGGCCAGAACAAGCAGCAAAACTGAAGATTGTGAGCAGTTTGGAATTTAGCAGAGGAGGACAAAAGGATTGATTAAGAAGGGGGAAATAGAGTATGAGAGTAAGCTCGCAGAGAACATAAAAACTGACTGTAAAAGCTTCTATAGATATGTGTAGAGAAAAAGATTAGTGAAGACAAATGTGGGCCCCTTACAGTCAGAAACGGGGGAATTTATAATGGGGAACAAAGAAATGGCAGACCAATTAAATACATACTTTGGATCTGTCTTCACAACGGAGGATACAAATTATCTCCCAGAAATGTTGGGGAACATAGGGTCTAGTGAGAAGGAGGAACTGTATGAAATCAGTATTAGTAGGGAATGTTTGGGAAATTGATGGGATTGAAGGCCGATAAATGCCCAGGGCCTGATAATCTACATCCCAGAGTACTTAAGGAAGTGGCCCTTGAAATAGCAGATGCATTTCTGGTCTTTTTTCAAAATTCTATCGACTCTGGAACAGTTCCAATGGATTGGACGGTAGTTAATGTAACTCCACTATTTAAAAAAAGAGGCAGAAAGAAAACAGCGAATTATATACCGGTTAGCGAGGCCTGGACAAGGTATGCCAGCCAAGAGCGACGTCTCAATTCATTCCATCTTCGCTGCCTTCGGAGAATACTTGGCATCAGGTGGCAGGACCATATCTACAACACAGAAGTCCTTGAAGCGGCCAACACCCCCAGCTTATACACACAACTGAGTCAGCGGCGCTTGAGATGGCTTGGCCATGTGAGCCGCATGGAAGATGGCAGGATCCCCAAAGACACATTGTACAGCGAGCTCGCCACTGGTATCAGACCCACCGGCCGTCCATGTCTCCGCTATAAAGACGTCTGCAAACGCGACATGAAATCGTGTGACATTGATCACAAGTCGTGGGAGTCAGTTGCCAGCATTCGCCAGAGCTGGCGGGCAGCCATAAAGACAGGGCTAAATTGTGGCGAGTCGAAGAGACTTAGTAGTTGGCAGGAAAAAAGACAGAGGCGCAAGGGGAGAGCCAACTGTGCAACAGCCCCGACAAACAAATTTCTCTGCAGCACCTGTGGAAGAGCCTGTCACTCCAGAATTGGCCTTTATAGCCACTCCAGGCGCTGCTTCACAAACCACTGACCACCTCCAGGCGCGTTTCCATTGTCTCTCGAGATCAGGGGGCCCAAAAGAAGCCTGACTTCAGTCGTGGGGAAAATGCTGGAGTCCATTATAAAAGATGTAATAGCAGAGTGCAATAATAACTCGTCTCCACTCCTAGTATTTCTAAATCCCACACATTCACTATAATGTGAACAATTATTTCCTGTTGTGTCTCTCTCAGATTTGTAAACTTCACTGTATTGGAGTGAGGTGACATCTACTGGCGGGAAGCAAGAACTGCAATCAAGCAGCAGAAACTCCACAGTCTGTCAGGGTAAAAGAAACATTGCAATGTGAGGATACAGCGAAGTGGTTTGATTGGGTAGATAGAGACATGATTCCACTTGTAGTGGTGTCTGAAGCAAAGGCCAGAAATACAAAATTGTCATTAATAAAAGAAATGAGGAATTCATGAAAAATGTAGTAATGTCGTGAATGGTTAGAATGTGGATAGAATAGAAAGTGAGATTGGATGGACAGAAGCAGTCTGAAAGGATGGCTAAACAAAAGGTGAGTGCCCTGAAACGTTAACTGTGTTTCTCACAGCACAGATGCTGCCAGAGCTGCTGAACATTTCCAGCACTTTCTGTTTTTATTTCAGCATTTGCAGGATGTTGCTTTGATCTGAAAAAAATGGATGATTGGCTGGGGGGTTCCAGTGAAATTCCACAGCAGCTCATGAAGCCTGACCTGTCAGCGGCTCTTTGGTCTAGGGGTATGATCCTCGCTTAGAGTGTATGGTTAATTAACATGCGAGAGATCCCGGGTTCAAGTCCTGGGCGAGCCCTGGTCTGCTGCCATTTTTAGATTAAGGTTATCTATTGTTTTCAGCCTTGCAGAAGGCGCAATTGACTTCCATGCGGAGCTGGCTTGAGCACGAGACAACTGGATTCAAAGAGCTTGTCGACAAAATTGTAATTAACTAAATGTACAGATCGCCAAGTGGGGATATAAAGTTGTTGCTGGAATTGTGACCTGACTCCAAAAACATCTGGACTGGAATGTAATGGAATTCTTCAGTGTTTCTGTTGTTTGGCTTGCATTGGCTCATCGATTTTCTTGTTTTTCACTTTGTCGATGCCTTTGAATAATTGTGGATCCTTCTTCAGGGTGTCTTCTTTCACCAGGTAGTTCTGACCTCTGATGATGTTGATTGTAATCAGCTTCAATTCGCTGATAGTTTTGGAAGTGAGCAGATTTCCTTTGCTTGAGTCTACAACATGGAACTCAGTCTGACATGTGGACCCATGGGAGGATTTGAATGCCATCCCTGCGTTGGAGTTGCATCCATCCAATAAGAGACCGAGTAGAAGTGACAGTTCTGTCAGTCGAATATGAGACTTTTAATGGCAGGGTTGTGAGTTTGAGTGCCATTCTGTTTTTCCCTTTTTTAAGGCTTCATGAGCAGAGAGTACAGGGAGTGTTTGAAATGAGCAAGTCTCGCTTTGATTCAGGACTCTTACCTCTCAGCAGCATCTCACTATGAAAGATTGAATTTGATCTCATTTCATTCTCAGCTCGGGGTCTGTGCGGCTCAGTGGCACTTCTGGCTGTCTCCCGCTTCACAATCCATCAGTACTGAGAAAGCAATGGGGAATATTACTCACATGTTGTGTTCTTTATTTTTTTGGAAAACTTGAATGTATGTATTTTCTTCCAAAACAGGGACAACAAGCCACTGTCAATGCAGGGCTGAAATAGCTCAGTTGGGAAAGCGTTAAACTGCAGATCTAAAGGTTTCTGATTCAATCCCGGGTTTCAGCAATTTTGCTTCCTTCTGCGTCCCTTGCCTTGGTTCTGATTTTCCAGTTGCACAATTTACTTTGAAATTATTTACCAAGCACCAGTGGATTGAATTTGAGAAACAACACAGAGTCATTTACAGCACAGAAGGTGGTCGTTTGGCCTATCACATCCATGCTGGCTCTCCCCGGAGCAATCTAGTCAGTTCCACTCACCAGCTCGATCCCTTTCCTCCTGCAAGTTTCTTTCCTTCAAGTATCCATCTAATTTCCTTTTCAAATCATCGATTGTCTCTGCTTCCACCACACTCGTGGGCCAAGTCATTACCACCCACAACATAAGAAAGTTCCACCTCATCAAGGATGGGAAATACTTACATCTTCTATATTTGCTTATTCTCCATTTCTATGAGAATAGACTGGCAGTCAACATGAAAGGAAACCCAAAAATCTTCGAGCAGCATGTAAATGATAAGTGGGTAGTAAGAGGTTGAGTCGGGCCTATTAGGGACAAAAAGGATAATTTCAGCTTAGAGGTGCAGGGCAATGTTAATCTACTGAATGAGTACTTTGTATCACTGTATGGGAGTGAAGTGACATCTACTGGCAAGAAACAAGAACTGCCGTGATGAGATCAGCCATGATTGTATTGAACGGCAGAGCAGGCTCGAGTGGCTGACTTGCCGACTCCGGCTCCTCGTTCTTATGTTCGTAGAATCATGCAGCACAGAAGGAGGCCATTCGGCCCCATTGTGCCTCTGCTGACTCTCTGACAAAAAGATGCAATTAGTCCAACCCCCTGCCTATTTCCCCATAATCCTGGAGAATTTCACTTTGAAATATTTGTCCAATTCCTTTATGAAAGTTATAATTGAATCTGTTTCCACCACCCTGTCAGACAATTCATTCCAAATCCGAATCAGTTACTGGGTAAAAAGATCTATCCTCACCTCCCCTTGACATTTTTGGCCAATTATTTTAAATCTGTGTCCTCTGGTTACTGACCCCCAGGACAGTGGAAACAGTTTCTCCCTCTCTACCCTATGAAAATCCTTCATGATTCTGAACATCTCTATTAAATCTTCCCTTAACCTTCTGTACTCTGAGGAGAACAATCCCAGCTTCACCAGCCTGTCCAGAGAACTGACACCCCTCATCTATGGTATCATTCTAGTAAATCTCCTCTGAACTGTCTCAGAAGCTTTGATGTCCTTTCTAAAGCCTGGTGCCGATAACTGGACACATTACTCGAGCTGAGATCGAGCCAGCGACGCCCACATCCCACGAACGAATAAAAAAACGCTCCCGAACCAGTCCCCAATTCTGAAGCATTTATTACGTTCCCTGCCCAGTCCCCAAATCTTATTCATTTAGAAACGCTCCCTGCCCAGTCTCCAACTCTTATTCAATTATCGACACTCCCTGCCCAGTCCCCAATTCTTATCCATTTACAGACGCTTCCTGACCAGTACCCAAATCTTATTCATTTAGAGACGCTCCCTGCCCAGTCCCCCAATTCTTATCCATTTGCAGACGCTCCCTGCCCAGTCCTCAATTCTTATCCATTTACAGACGCTCCCTGACCAGTACCCAAATTTTATTCATTTAGAGACGCTCCCTGACCAGTCCCCAATTCTTATCCATTTATGGACGCCGTTTCGGGAAGCCTCACCGGGAAAAGCTTCACCACCGCCATCCGCAGGGATACAGATGGGATTGTTCCATCTTATTGTGGCCCTGAGGCCCTGCTCCAGCTGTGTGAGCCCGCAAAGTCTTCTCGCACTTTGTGAATATCCCGCTCCAACTCCGAACCCGCAGCTCGAGCTGCTGACAAAGCTCCCTACCGAGCCTGCGCACCCCGCTCCTGTCACAGATAGGGCGGATTCTAGGCCGCTGAGCATTCTGGGTATCACACCTGTCATCAATGCTATTCTTTCAGCTGAAAGGTTTTATTACGTACATTTCATGACCTGGAATCGTCGTGAGTGTTTTCTTTTGCACCTGTCAGTGCCTGGCAGGATAGAGTCAGCTTCACTTTGCAGCCATGAGTTTCTGGAGTGAGAAAGTGGTGTTTAACTCAGTATATTTCAGTTTTTGGTCTGTGACTGTGGGTATTATTCAGTACTTGTTTGTTTCTGCTATCTTTCAACAACTTGTATGTGAGCATCAGCTTTTGTCGATATCTATCAGTTTCTGAGAAGTGAGAAAGGGTTTGATTCTATCCCTATTAGTTTCTGTTACATGCATGTGTCTTTAATCTGCACCTCCTCTGAGTGTGTCTTCGTCTCTGTACTTGTAGGTGAGTATGTGTTTTGCTTTGTATCTCTCAGTCTTTGAAGTGTGAGCCTGGGTTTGTACCTAATTTCCTTTGTACCTTGCAGTTGGGATATGAAAGAAAGATTTTTACACGTTACCTGCCAACTGCTGCTACGTGACTGTGGGTTTCACACTGCATCTGTCAATTTCTTGTCTGGTAATGCGAAGTTTACAGTGTACCTGTCAGTTTCTTGCATGTGAGTGTTGATTTCACTCTGAAAAGAATCATAGATCATAGAATAGTTACAGAACAAAAGGAAGCCATTCAACTCATTGTGCTTGTGCTGCTTCTATGCACGAGCAACTCAGCTCATGCCACAGACTCATGTATTCCATGAAAACATGCAATCTTTCCACTTCAGATATTTATCTTATACCATTTTGAAAGCCATGGTTGAATCAGCCTCCATCACACTCTCAAGCAGTGCATATCAGATCTTAACCACTCGCTGTGCAAAAGAAGTTTTTCCTCATGTTGCCTTTGGTTCTTTTGCCATTCACCTTAAATCGGTGTCCTCAGGTTACAGAGCCGTGAATAATATTCCCCATTGCTTTCTCAGCACTGATGGATTGTGAAGCAGGAGACAGCCAGAAGTCCCACTGAGCCGCACTGACCCCGAGCTGGGAATGAAATGAGATGAAGTTCAATCTTTCACAGCGAGATGCTGCAGAGAGATGAGTCCCGAATCAAAGTGAGACTTTCTCACACTTTTGCTGAATTTCATTTCAAACACTCCTTGTACTCTCTGCTAATGAAGCCTTAAAAAAGGGAAAAACAAAATGGCACTCAAACTCACCACCCTGAAATTAAAAGTTTAATGTTTGACTGACTGAACTGTCACTTCTACTCGGTCTCTTATTGGATGGATGCAACTGTATTCTCCAACGCAGGGGTGGCATTCAAATCCTCCCATGGGTCCACATGTCAGACTGAGTTCCATGTTGTAGACTCAAGCAAAGGAAATCTGTTCAGTTCCAAAACTATCAGTGAGTTGAAGCTCATTACGATCATCATCATCAGAGGTCAGAACTACCTGGTGAAAGATGACAATCTGAAGAAGGATCCACAATTATTCAAAGGCATCGACAAAGTGAAAAACAAGAAAATCGATGAGTCAATGCAAGCCAAACAACAGAAACACTGAAGAATTCCATTCCATTCCAGTCCAGAACCCAGTCCTGTTGTTTTTGGAGTCAGGTCACAATTACTGCAACAACTTTATATTCCCACTTGGCTATCTGTTCATTTAGTTAATCAAGCTCTTTGAATCCAGCTCTCTGGTCCTCAAGCAGGCTCCATATGGAAATCAATTCCGCCTTCTGCAAGGCTGAAACCAATCAATGACCTGAAACTAAAAATGCCAAAGAAGTAGGACTTGTCCAGGATTTGAACCCAGGATCTCTCACACATTAATTAATCACTCACCCTAAGCAAGGATCATACCCCTAGATCAACATGCCACTGATATCAGAACTTCCTTTTAGCTCCTGTGGAATTTCACTGGCAGCCAAAGCCGACCATCCATTTTTTTTTCAGAGCAAAGCAACATCTTGCAAATTCTGAAATAAAAACAGAAAGTGTTGGAAATGTTCAGAAACTCTGGCAGCATCTGTGGAGAGAGAAACAGAGTTCACCTTTCAGGGCGTTTACCTTTTGTTTGAGCCATCCTTTCACACTGCTTCTGTCCACCCAATCTCACTTTCTATTTTATCTAGATTTCACCCACTCACTACCTAAATACATTTATCATGAATTCCTCATATCTTTTAATAATGACAATTTTATATTTCTGGCCTTTGCTTTGGACTCCACCACAAGTGGAACCATGTCTCCACCAACCCAATCAAACCCATTCACTATTTCCTCAAATTGCAATGTTTCTTTCACCCTGACAGACGATGGAATTTCTGCTGCTTGATTGCAGTTCTTGCTTCCTGCCAGTAGATGTCACCTCACTCCAGTACAGTGAAGGTGACAAATCTGAGAGCACACAACAAGAAGTAATTGTTCACGTTGTTCATTGTTCAGTGAACAGGTCCCTCTATTCCTGCACACTCTTTAGAACTGTGCCATTAAGTATATATTGCCTCTCCCTATTCCTTCTGCTAAAATGCATCACCTCACACTAGTCACTATTAAAATCCATCTGCACCTGTCTGCCCATTCTGCTAGCCTATCACTGTCTTGTTGCAGGTGGTTCATTTCATCCTCACTGTTTGCCACTTCTCCAAGTTTTGTGTTATCGGCATATTTTGAGATTCTACTCTATATTCCAAGATCCAAGTCATTTATCTGTCGCAAGTAAAAAGCAGTGGTTCCAAACGTGACCCTTGGGGAACAGCACTGTCGACAACCTTCCAGTCTGAGAATGAATCATTTATTGCGACTTGCTGTTTTCTGTCCTTAAGCCAATTTTCTATCCAATTGGACACTGACCCTCCTATTCCATGAACCTCAATGTTGTTAATCACCTTTTATGTGTCGTTTCTTAAAATCCATATAAAGAACATCCACTGCATTCCCTTCATAAACCTGCTCTGTTAGTTCATCAAAAAATGCAGTTAGATTAGTCAAGCATGAACTCCCATGTATAAATCCATGCTCACTCTCCTTAATTAACTCAAACCTCTACAAGTGACTGTTGATTTTTTCCCTGATTGTTCTTTCTAAAACCTTACCCACCACTGCTGTTAATCTAACTGGCCTGTTGTTAGCCGGACTGTCCTTACACCCTTTCTTGAATAAGGGTGTCACATTTGCAACTGTTTAATCCTCTGACACCTCCCCCGTATCCAGGGAAGCTTGGAAGATTATAGCAAGCCTTTCTGTTATCTGCATCCACATTTCCTTTCGCAATCTGGGATGAAAGCCATCCGGACCAGGTAATTTATCTTCCTGAAGCATAACCAGCCTTTTCAGTACCTCCCTCTCTCAATTTGTACCCTCTCCATTGCCTCTACACTCTCCACTTCTCCTGATATTTTGTCAAATTCCACTTCCTTAGTGATCATTGATACAAGGTACTTATTAACTAGATT
The DNA here is from genome assembly GCF_036365525.1 of Heterodontus francisci. Taxonomy (NCBI): domain Eukaryota; kingdom Metazoa; phylum Chordata; class Chondrichthyes; order Heterodontiformes; family Heterodontidae; genus Heterodontus; species Heterodontus francisci. Next base: position 457,037 of record NW_027140132.1, read on the forward strand.
AACATTGCCCAGCAGCTCTAAGTATATATTACCCTCTTTGTCCCTAATGGGGCCCACTTCACCGCTGACTACCTGCTTATTATTTATATACTGCTCGAAGATTTTTGGGTTCCCTTTCATGTTGACTGCCATTCTATTCTCGTAGAGATAGGGAATAAGCTAAATAGAGAAGATATAAATATTTCCCATCCTTGGCTGAGGTGGAATTTTTTTATGCTGTGAGTGGTAATGTCCTGACCCACGAGTGTGGTGGAAGTAGAGACAATCAATGATTTGAAAAGGAAATTGGATGGATACCTGAAGCAAAGGAACTTGCAGGAGGAAAGGGATCGAGCAGGTGAGTGGAACTGAGTAGCTGGCTCCGATAATTGCTGCAGTCACTGCGATCCCCCTTAATTTTGTACAAGGTGACAATGTTTGCATCACGCATGTTTTGAGCCCTTGTTGAGCTGGACTATGGTGGGCTCACTGTCCAGTTCCTCCATGACAGGGAAGTCTGGAATGGCACTGAGAGCTACTTCAATGACAATGTTCTCCGTTATGTAGAGTTCAAGATAATGCTCCACTCACCTTTCCATCTGCTTGTTAGGTTCAGTGATGATCACCCCTCTCTTTGTCTTCAACAGGTGCTGATTTAGTTACTACTTGGCCCATTGCTTTCTTAATTCCTTCAAACATAGCATCCCCGGATTCATCAGCAGAGTTTTAACCAGTATTGATTGGTGCAGTGCCGAGCAGTCTGCAGAGACTTGTTTCTGGCAGCTCTGAGAGCATTTAAATGTTGTTTGCTGGGGACTTGTTTGTAGTTCATGAGGGCTCTCCTCTTAGTTGCAGTAACTGACTCCATTTCAGTCCAATAAGCCTCAAACCAGTCAGCATTCCTCCCATCTCTTCTCCTATACACAGTGAGTGCAGAGTTATAGATGGTGGTGTGCAGATGATTCCACTTTGACACTGCACTGAGGCCTTGAGCATTGTTGTCTGAAAGAGCCTGATCGAGGATGTTGAGGAACTCCTGGGTCCTTTCTGGATCAGTGGTTCGGCAAGTGTTGATCAGAAGACGAGCTTTTATCATGGATGGATGAAGCTTCCTTGGCTGAAGCCTGACCTTGTTACACACCAGGGAGTGCTCAGTGTCACAGTCAGCGCTGTGATAGCTGCGAGTGATGAGGACACTGCTGAGGGTGTTATGTCTGGTGAAGATAAGGTCTAGCTGGTGCCAATGGCATGATCTCGGATGTCTCCAGGACACCTTGTAGCACAGCTTGACCTGGAAGTAGCTGTTCATCACACAGAATCCATGGTGACAGCATAGCTCCAGCAACCTCTGTCCATTTTCACTCATCTTGCCAATCCCCTGGTGCTCTATGCACATTGGCAAAGCTGTGTAGTCTGTACCCAAGCTTGTGTTGAAGTCTCCTAGAAGGTACAGTCCCTCAGTGCTGGGAATTCTACTGATGGCAGTGTCAAGTGTCACATAGAATTGATCCTTGACATCTGGGGTGGAGGTGAGTGTCGGGACATAGATGCACATGAGATTAACTGGGCCCACACTTGTTGACAAGTAAGAAGTCTCTCTGAGCCTACTGTGGGTGGTTCACTCATTTGAAGTGGCGTGTATTTTACTGTGAAACCCACTCCATGCTCACGAGTTGCCTCTTGGGCTTTCCCCTGCCAGAAGAAGGTGTAGTGTTTCTCTTTGAGGGATCCACTTTGAACGAGTCTAGTTTCTTGCAGCACAGCAATGTCCACATTGAGCATTCACAGCTGTCTTGTGTGTGTCATCAACCTGCAGAAGGTTGTCGGTAAGGCCAGGACACATGGTCCTCACATTCCAGCTTGTGATGCGAAGGACTGGTGTCTTCTTTGTTGAGTTTGTTTTTCTTGGTGCATAGATTATCAATCCGTCTGTTGAGAGATGACTCTCCAAGCTCCAAGCACCCATTGAAGCAAGCAGGTCGTGGCTTCACAGCACCTAACTGACTGGGGGCTGCCCAGCTTGGAGTGAATGGTAGCTATCCAATGAGACACTAAGAGCTCTCCCACTGTCCGAAGTAACCCCTGGCGCTCATACTCTACACCAATTGAATGAGAGCTTATAATCAGTAACTGTTTATTCCCGGGTTGTGCTCATGTTTAACCACGAAGCTGGAGTGTCCTCTCTCGGGCACAGGCCTGGGCAAACAGTATGGAGACCGTGAGCATCAGGACCCCCTCTCAGCATTGCTCGTATTGTCCAAAGGAAAGGAAAAACCAGTACTGTTTGTTACCAGTTCTGTTGCAGGAGTTGCTGGAAAACTGCCTGATAAGTCACAGGTAACCGCCCCCAGGACTCCACTCCGGATTTACTGTCCAGGTTTACTGCCTCAGCCTTCTTATTTATTTATTTAGAGATACAGTACTGAAACAGGTCCTTCCAGCCCACCGAGTCTGTACCAACCATCAACCACCCATTTATACTAATCCGACATTAATCCCATATTCCTACCACATCCCCTCAATTCCCCTACCACCTACCTACACTAGGGGCAATTTACAATGGCCAATTTACCTGTCAACTTGCAAGTCTTTGGCTGTGGGAGGAAACCAGAGCACCCGGCAGAAACTCACGCAGTCACAGGGAGAACTTGTAAACTCTGCACAGGCAGTACCCAGAATCGAACGCGGGTCACTAGAGGTGTGAGGCTGCGGTGCTAACCACTGCGCCACTGTGTCTTCTCCAGACACCCCTTGAGAAGTGAGACTTTTTGCCCAGAGATGGGGCTCTGTTTCTTGGCATCAGGATGGAACCACACACCAGTGGGCCTGTATGACATGCACAAGGATATCACACACTGCCCCATCTCTGGTACAGATCAGAGTCAGACACTGAACAGATTGCAACCCACAAGGACATCACAACATTCCCGTTCTCTGGGACAGGTCAGTGTGATACACCAAACAAACAGCACCCCACAGGGACCTCATAAATGCCACGTCCCTGTGACAGATCAAGGTCAGACACTACAAATATTGCAACCACAGGAACATCACAAATTGCCCCATCCCTCGGACAGCTCGGGGTCTGACATTGAACATATTGCAACAACAAGGACATTACTGTATTACTCCCTCCATTCTGAAAAACAAGCATTCACCCTACTTTTTACCCTGCAGCCAATTTTGGATCCACACTGCCACTGCCCCTTTAATCCCATCTGCTTGAATTTTGTTAGCAAGTCATAGAGAGATGCAAAACTGAAACAGGCCCAACGGCCCACTGAGTCTGTGCTGACCAACCACCACCCATTTATAGTAATCCTACACCATAATCCCATATTCCCTATAACATCCCCACCATTCTCTTACCTACACGAGGAGCAATTTACAACAGCCAGTTTACCTATCAACCTGCAGTCTTTGCTTGTGGGAGGAAACCGGAGCACCCAGCAGAAACACACAGTCACAGGGAGAACTTGCAAACTCTGCACAGGCAGTACCCAGAACTGAACCTGGGTTGCGAGAACTGTGAGGTTGCAGTGCCAACCACTGTGCCATTGTGCTGCCCCAAGTCTAGTTTATTGTACCTTTTCAAACACAATTTTGACGTCCAGACACGTACCATTAACCTCACCACCCTCGTCAACTCTCTCTGAAACTTCATCAAAGAAATTAATTCATTAATTATTTCAGACACAATCTTCTGTTAACCAATCTGTACTGGCTGTCATTTATCAGCCCATGTTCTACCAAGTGACAGTTAATTTCCTCCTGGATAATTGTCTCTAAAAGCTTCCCCACCACCGACATTAGGCTAATTGGTCTGTAGTTCCTGGGTTTATCTCTCTTTTTAAACAGGGCTGTAATATTCACAACCCTTGCAGACTTATCTTTTAATTCTGAAAAGTCTATTGCAGACAATCACTTTGGGCATGACTTTAACCAATTAAAGCAACAGGATACTTGATTAATAAGTCCAGAACTTTTATTGAGAGTAAAATAGTACTTAATAATTGAAAGTAAAATTATACTTAACAAACTTGGGGAATATAACTTTACAGCTCTGGGGACTGGTCGAGCTTGGTCTCAGAGTGTCACGGTCCTCTTTGTCCAGTCTAGATCCCTCGTCAGATGGAGAACTTGGTTGATGATCTGAGTCTTTACCCCTGAGATCTTCTAGTGTTCCTGCACACTGAAACCTTACAAGATCTCTACTTTTAACCCCTGGATGGCCATCACACCACCATGTAAAATAATAATTGGTCCTAGCTGTTGCGAGGTACATTTAATTGGTTCTTAATAATGTCTTCCACTAACAGTCACCTGTCCTCAGAATCTCAGACAAGAGTACAATGGAGTGGTTTCACACTGTCTCCCAATCTGATCTGAAACAAGTTTCCTGTTCATTAAATCTAGACTCTTGAAGGTCACGATGTACCATACCATGGGTTTTATCAGGGGTCCGAGAAAGGTCCATTGTTTGAATACATTTAGCTGAAACTGTCCTTTCCCACACAGACCCAGAAACTCACAGTAATTAGATTGAACTAACTTTAAATGAAAACCCATTCTCTCTAAAATGTTTATTGATTCATTAATTATAACTCAATCAAGGTTCATTACGTTTACAATCATCTGTTTCAGGATGGGTAGCTACTCATTAATTATACAGGATATAAACGTTAGTACTGAACACAAAATGGTTCCTTTGGTCATGTGTTCATTATAAAATGGCTTTCTTAACGTTGTTAGTTATGACAATGGATACATGATAAAAATGGTCAAGTTAAACTGAGATCGAACTACCCAAGCTTACCTCCATCCTCCAGTCCTCTGGCATCATTCCCACATTCAAGGAGGATTGAAAGATTGTGGTTCGAGTCTCTGCTATTTCCACCCTGACTTCCCTCAGCAACCCAGGATGCAGCCCATCCAGACCGGGTGACTTTTCTACTGTGAGCACTGCAAACCTTGTAATTGTCTCCTCTTTAACTATTTTCATCCCCTACAAATTCTCCACTTCCTCCTCCTTTACTGTGACATTTGCAGCACCCGTTTGTTTTGTGATGACAGATGAAATGTACTTAATTAGTACCTCAGCCACACCCTCTGCCTCCACAGGATCTCCTTATTGACCCACCCTTTCATTGACTGTCCATATGTTGGTAAAAGACTTCAGTGTTCCCAGTTATGTGACCTGCTAATCTTTTCTCATACATTCTCTTGCTGATCTCATTTCCTTTTTCAGCTCTCCTCTGTACTTTCTGTATTCTGCTTGTTTCTCTACTGCATATGAGTCCTCACATGATTTTTCAGTGAATGGTTTTTGAACTATTTTGTAAAAGGATTTAGTTTTGTAAATTTCTCCCTCGCTCCCCTCATGGTCAGGCAGAAAGTTGAACTGCTGTGTTTTCAAACAGCAACAGCTTTATTTGAAAAGCCATTGGGACAGGATTCCGGGTTTTAATCCAGTCACAAATCTGGTTCTGATGTCTTGTGGCTCCAGCTGTCACATGACCTGTCAGAGGATGACCTCATAATTGACCCAGTCATGGAGCTGTGGGTTGATGTTTAAATTGCTTCAAAATAATTTTCCAGAAGGACAATCAAAATGAATCGATATATAAAAGGTAGATTTTGTGAATTTGTGCTCCCAGTGGAAATTCCTGCAGAGTCTGCTGGTTTTCATATCCCCAATTCCCCACAGGACGCTCTGTGCTCGGAGTCTGTATTCATTACATCAACATTATACAGAATCATTTCATGGGAGACCCCAGTGTGAATTGTAGACAGGTGGGTCAGTTTCAACTTTCAAAGTAACACAGAAGCAAAATACTGCTGATACTGGAAATCTGAAATAAAAACAGAAAATGCTGGAAATACTCAGCAGGTCTGGCAGCATCTGTGGAGAGAGAGACAGAGTTAACTTTTCAAATCTGTGACCTTTCATCAGAACTGAGCTGAAATTGTCTGAGGGACTGCGATTGTGGAATCAATTTCAGGGTCAAAGACATTGTACTTGGTAAGGATAGGAAGATGGAGATTATTAAGTACAGTGCAAAAATATAGATGCTTTTACATTATTTTAATCAAAATTGATTTAAACTTTGTGCTCATGAATCCTATCTTTTGATCACAATGACACTGATAACAATGGAAAAAGCAAGACTTGCATTTCACGACCACAGAACATGGCAAACCCTTTTACAGCCAATGAAGGAAGGACTTTTAAAGTGTAGTCACTCAACAGTACAATAGAGTACCCTACAATAAAGATGTATAAGATTCTCACCACACAACTGCCAGACAATGACCATCCCAAACAAGAGAGAATCTAACCATCTCCCTTTGACATTCAATGGCATTACCATCGCTGAATCTCCCACTCTCAACAACCTGGGGGTTACCATTGAGCAGAAACTGAACTGCAGTAGCCATATAAATATTATGGCTACAAGAGCAGGTCAGAGACTATGAATCCTGCGGCAAGTAACTCACCTCCTGACTCCCCAAAGCCTGGACATTAGTCAGGGGTATGATGGAATACTCTCCACTTGTCTGGCTGGGTGCAGCTCCAACAATACTCAAGAAACTCAACAGGACAAAGCAGCCCGCTTGATTGGCACCCCATTTACAACATTCATGCCCTCCATCACTGGCACACAGTGGCAGCAGTGTGTACCATCCACAAGATGCACTGCAGCAATGTGCCAAGGCACCTGAGACAGCACCTTCCAAACCCGCGACCTTTATCACCTAGAAGGACAAGGGCAGCAGATGCATGGGAACACCACAACCTGCAAGTTCCCCTCCAAGCCACACACCATCCTGAATTGTAACTGTATCACCGTTCCTTCACTGTTGCTGGGTCAAAATCCTGGAACTCTCTTCATAACAGCAGCACATGGTCTGCAGTGGTTCAAGAAGGCAGCTCAGCACCACCTTCTCAAGGCAATTAGGGATGGATAATTAATGCTGGCCTAGCCAGCGACACCCACCTCCCATGAATGAATTTAAAAAATGATAATATCCTGTAATCCTCCAAAGTAGAAAATACAGATGGAAATGAAAAATAATAAAACAGTCAGCATGGATTTCATAAAGAAAGACTTGATGAACCTTATCTTTGAAAAAGCAACAGCAAGAGTAATATAGCAGATGTAGAAGAGTTTAAGTTAATAAAGCCTCATCCATTTATGTGCTTGAACCATCAAATTGTGGGTTAACAAACAAACATACTAACTGACAGAGCTGCATGTTGTGCTTTCTAAATTACCCTAAAGTAGGGTGTTAATGAGTTAAAGCTTCAGGTTGCTGGAACCAGAATAGCCATTGTCCACTATCAGTTTTACTGTTATAAATAAAGATGGAACATTCATTGTGAATCTATAGAAACAGTCTGGTCCTGCACACTGCAGACACATCCACGTCATCACCAACCAGCTCTCCTATAATTGGTGCAGTTATTTGACTTTGCCCCATTCGCTCCATGGAATGACTTTTAAAAGATTTTAAATTACAAGCAGTTTTGTTAATGTTCAGCCTTTGAGAAGAAATCATTCCCTGGCCACAGTGGAAACAGCATTGAATATAAAACAGTAGACTACCAGGGAACACAGTGAAAGCTGATCAGCTAATCTATAATTACTTACATTTCTTAATTTTGCTCTTGCTATTCGGTTTTTCATCATTTTCAGCTACTGACTGTGGATATTATTGTGATTAAATGTGAAAAGATTCACTGTGTCTCAGCCCCGGTATATTGGCTCTTTCTCTGTACAGTGCTGTATGCACTCAGATACTGACAGTGTCTCTCCCTCCCTCAACTTTCCAGCCCTGACGGTGCAGAAAGCGCTGCTCAAAGTTACACATTCTGACTGTTTGCAGTTGATTAGTGAGAGATTATTAACGTATCCTTCTGCAGCGCTGCCTCGGTTAATAACAGCAGATCGAAGTCACATTTCAGATACAGAAACAGATGCATCAATTATTCACTCTTTCCCAGAGTTAGTGAGGCCGGGACAAGCAGCAACATTCCGGCCCCACACTCTGCAATTACCCAGCACCAGTGGAAAGCAGTGAATACAGATTCAATCAGTGGGTTAATGTCCATTACAGGGATGCAAGATTCCACAGCCCAGGATAAACATCCCCATACACCGAGAACAAGCTCAGGAAAACCCGGGGGAGTTAATATCCCAGTCACTGAGCATTCCAGCAACATTGAACAAGTTCCTGAACTGAGTGAACCTTTCAAAGTACAGAAGTGCGGACGAGGTCAAAAAGGTCTGAACAGTTGAGGTGACTGAGCGGTTTCAGCTTCTCTGTTCAGGTTGCAGCTTTCACTGGAGGCATGTGTTTAAATTCCACTTCTGACAACTTGATTTTCAGTTACTTTGCAGAGCTTCCTTGAAGGTTTGAGGTAGAGTAAATACTGAGGAACTGTTTCTAACTGCTGAAAGGTCAATAACCGAAGGTTATAGATTTAAGGTGACTCACAAAACCAGAAGGAACTTGAGGAAAAATCGATTTCTGAAACATGTGGTTAGGATTTCAGTTATGTGGATAGATTGGAGAAGCTGGGGTTGTTCTCTTCAGAGAGGAGATTTGAGAGAGGTGTTCACAATCATGAGGGGTCGTGACAGACCCGATAGAAATTGTTGGTAGAAGGATTGAGACTCAGGTAAAAGCTGTGGCTCAGTTGGTCACACTCACCTCGAAATCACAAGCTTCTGGGTTCAGATTTCACAGCTGACACTCCAGTGCAGTACTGAGGGTGTTGAAGGTGCTGCCTTTCAGGTGTGATGTTAAACCAAGACCTGGTCTGCATGTTTGGGTGAATGTAAAAGATCCCATGCTGCAATTTCAAACAAGTGAAGAGCAATTCTCCCTTGTGTTGTGATCAATATTTGCCCCTCAATCAGATCAGTTGGTCATTATCACATTGCTGTTTGTGGGTATTAGCTGCTGCATTTCTGACATTACAACAGTGATAACACTTCAAAAGTATTTCATTGTCTGCAAAGGGCTTTGATATGTCCAGTGGTCTTGAAAGGTGCTATATAAATGCAAGTCTTTTCTTTCTTAATCACAACACCTTGCTGTGTAAACAATGGTTCTTCATGTCACCTCTGGTTCTTCTGCCAATCACCTGATATCTGTGTCCTCTGCTTACTGACCCTTTTACCACTGGAAACAGTTTCTCCTGATTTAAACTATTGAAGAACTTCATGACTTTGAACAAATGTGTCAAATCTTTTCTGAATTTTCTCTGCTGCAAGGAGAACAACCCCAGCTTCTCCAATCTCTCCACATAACTGAAATCCCTCACCCTGCTACCATTGTGGTAAATCTCTTTTTTATTCTTTCATGGGATGTGGGCACTGCTGACACAATGTGATTCCTATCAACGGAGCGGCCCGCTGACATCATCGGACTGTGCCAAGCTGTGCATAGGCACAGCTACATCTTGCCAGGATTAAGTGGCACATGTGGAGGATGATGTCATTGCGCAGCGCCAACATCATCGCATATCCGCGCTTGGCCCATCTTCGCACATGTGCGCTAAAGCGTCATTCAGGTATCCAGCCCCTCACTCAGCTGGAGGAAGCGGCTGAATAGGAGACTTTGAGGCTGGAGCTCTCCCCCGTCGGCAACTCGCTCCAGGCCTCGACGCTTCCTCCCCTCAGCCGCTCGCTGTGCACCTCGATGCTCCCCTGGACAATTGTTCCCCACTCGCGTCATCCAGCTCTATGGCCGCTTGCTCTCTGCCCCCCAACCCCCGCTCCAGCCGCCAGCTCTAGGCCATGCCACTTCCCTCCTCTGGGCCACTCACTACTCACTTCTACGTCACACTTTGCAGCCCACCTTGCTTCTTCGGGCGGCGCGTGGAGACTGGACAAACGTGGGAGCAAGTGGCCGAGAGAAGGGAAGCAGCGCAGCCTAGAGCTAGTGGCTGGAGGGGAGGGGGGTGGGGAGGGAGCGAACGACTGGAGAATGGGGTGACATGATCGGGAGACAATCGGCCAGGGAAGTAGGGGGGGAGCAGCGAGGTCTGGAGCGAGCGACTATGGAGGGTGGAAGCGGCCGGTGCAAAGCAGGGGGAGAAAGCGAGTTGTGCCACCTAGTGGTTGCGTTGTCAGCAAACGCAGCCTTTATTGTCCATCCTTAATTGCCCTTGAGAAGGTGGTGGTGAGCTGCCTTTTTGGAGCTGCTGCAGTCCATGTGTTGTACGTAAACCCACAGTGCTGTTAGGAAGGGAGTTCCAAGATTTTGATCCAGTGACAGTGAAGGAATGGTGATACAGTTCCCAGTCAGGACAGTGTGTAACTTGGAGGGGAGCTTGCAGATGGTGGTGTTCCCATTCATCCAATGTCCTTCTAGGTGGTCGAGGTTGGAGGTTTGGAAGGTGCTGTCGAAGGAGGCTTGGTGAGTTGCTGCAGTGCATCTTGTAGATGGTACACACTGCTGCCACTGTTCACTGGTGGTGCAGGAAGTGAATATTTAATGTCGTGGATGGAGTGCTGATCAAGTGATCTGCTTTGTCCTGGATGGTGTTGAGTTTCTTTGGTGTTGTTGGAGCTCCACTCATCCAGGCAAGTGGGGAGTATTACATCACACTCCTGACTTGTGCCTTGTAGATGGTGGACAGGAGGTGAGTTCCTTGCAGCAGAATTCCCAGCCTCTGACCTGCTCTTGTAGCTACGGTATTTATATGACTGATCCAATTCAGTTTCTGCTCATTGGTAACCCCCCCGGATGTTGATTGTGAAGGATTCAGCAATGGTAATGTCATTGACTGTCAAGGGGAGATGGTTAGATTCACTCTTGTTGGAAATGGTCATTGCCTGGCATTTTTGTGGCGTGCATGTTACTTGCCACTTATCAGTCCAAGCCCAATCTTGCCCAGGTCTCTCTACATGTGGACACGGACTGCTTCAGTATCTGAGGAGTTACTAATGCAACTGAACATTTTGCAATCGTCAGTGAACATTTCCACTTCTGACCTTATGATGGAAGGAAGTTTATTGATTCTAGACAGATACATGAATGGGCAGGAAGAAAAGAGATACAGACCCTTAGAAAATAGGCGACATGTTTAGATAGAGGATCTGGATCGGCGCAGGCTTGGAGGGCCGAAGGGCCTGTTCCTGTGCTGTAATTTTCTTTGTTCTTTGTTTGTTCTTTGATGAAGCAACTGAAGACGGTTGGGGCCTAGGACACTACCCTGAGGAACTCCTGAGCGATGTCTGGTACTGAGATGATTGGCCACCAACAACCAGCACCATATTCCTTTGCGCAAGGTATGACTCCAACCAGTGGAGATTTTTCTCCTTGATTGCCATTGACTTCAATTTTGCAAGGGCTCCTTGATGCCCTTGGCAAGAGCAGTCACTGTCACCTCACCTCACCTCCTGAATTCAACTCTTCTGTCCATATTTGGGCCAAGGCCATAATGAGGTCAGGAACTAAGTGGCCCTGGCGGAACCCAAAATGAGCATTGGTGAGTAGGTTATGGCTGTGTAAGTGCTGCTTGATAGCACTGTCAACGACACCTTCCATCACTTTACTGATGATCAAGAGGAGGCTGATCGGGCAGGAATTGATCGGGTTGGATTTGTCCTGCCTTTTGTATACAGAACATACCTGGGCAATTTTCCACATTGCTGGGTAGATGCCAGTGTTGTAGCTTGGCGGGCGGTGTGGCTAGTTCTGGAGCACAAGTCTTCAGCACTGCAGCCAGGATGTTGTCAGTATCCAGAGCCTTCAGCCATTTCTTGATATCATGTGGAGTGAAGTGGATTTAGCTGAAGATTGGCACCTGTGATGCTGGGGACCTCAGGAGGAGGCCGAGATTGATCATCTACTTGGCACTTCTGGCTGAAGATGGTTGCAAATGATTCAACCTTGTATTTTGCACTGATATACTGGTCTCCCTTATCATTAAGGATGGGGATATTTGTGGAGCCTCGTCCTCCTGTTAATAGCTTAATTATCCACCACCATTCAGGACTGGATGTGGCAGGACTGCAGAGCTTTGATCTGATCTGTTGGTTGTGAGATCACTCAGCTCAGTCTATTGCATGCTGCTTCCGCTATCTGACATGCAAGTAATCCTGTGTTGTAGCTTCACTCATTTTTAGGTCTGCTTGGTGCTGTTCCTGACATGCCCTCCTGCACACTTCATTGAACCACTATTGTTCCCCTGGCTTGATGGTAATGGTAAAGTGAGGGATATGCCAGGCCATGAGGTAACATATTGTGTTTAAATACAATTCTGCTGCTGCTGATGACACACAGTGCCTCATGGATGTCCAGTTTTGAGCTGCCAGATCTGTTCATTTCTTCCCTCAGATATAATTGAAAAAAAAATTCTGAAGAAATGCATGAACTAAATAAAAATGAGAGAGAAATAAATACTGACAAAATGGATGGCAGAATTTGGAAGGTAAAAAGATTTCAGTTTTATTATTGATGAGTGAGAGGAATATATCACACTTTGGGGCTTCTGGAAGTGGATTTACTGATAATCTGGGGAATTGATAGGAAACTGCTTCATAGTTGGTGGAACAAATTCCCGCCCTTGGGGTGGAGCCAAAAGCTGCATCCGTCCAATAACAGACAGAGTAGAAGTACTGTATCAGGCCTTGTTAACTCAGTAGGCAGAGCATGGGACTTTTAATCTCAGGGTCTTGGATTTGAGACCCTTGTTGTGTGGTTGTTCTTCCCTTTTTCAGTCTTCATCAGCAGAGAGTTCAAGGAGTGTTTGAAATTAAATTCAACAACATCACCAGATTTCAACTACTCTCATCCCGCCCCCTCCCAGTGTAGTTGACAGGACTCTCAACCTCTGCCTTCCCCCTTCCCCTCCCTCCCAGATCTGCGACAGGGTTCCCCTTGTCCTCACTTTCCACCCCACCTGCCTCCACATCTAAAGGATCATCCTCCACCATTTCCGCCACCTCCAGCGTGATGCCACCACCAAACGCATCCTCCCCTCCCCTGTCAGCATTCCGAAGGGATTGTTCCCTCCGCGACATCCTGGTCCACTCCTCCATTACCCCCAATACCTCGTCCCTTCCCAAGGCACCTTCCCATGCAATCGCAGGAGATATAATACCTGCCCTTTTCCCTCCTCTCTGCTCATTATCTAAAGCCCCAAACACTCCTTTCAGGTGAAGCAGCGATTTACTTGTACTTCTTTCAATTATGTATACTGTATTCACTGCTCACAATGCGGGCTCCTCTAAACTGGGGAGACCAAACGCAGATTAGATGGAACACCTCTGCTCAGGCCGAAAGCATGATCCTGAGCTTCGGGTTGCTTGCCATTTCAACACTTTCCCCTGCTCTCATGTCAACATTTCTGTCTTTGGCCTGTTCCAGTGTTCCAGTGAAAATCAACCCAAGCTCGAGGAGCAGCACCTGACCTTTTGATTCGGCACTCTACAGCCTTGTGAATTGAACATTGTGTTCAATAACATCAGAGCATGACTGGTGTCAGGCAACCACAAGCATTAACACACTCTTTGCCTTTGTCCCAGGACAGCTTTGTTATTTAATCTCTCCTTCCCTCTGCACTATCAAACACCTTCCCCTTTGTTCTCTCCCACATGCCCCTCCCCGTCACTTGTTTAAAACCTAATTCTTTTCTAACCTGTGTCAGTTCTGATGAAAGGTCACAGACCAGAAACGTTAACTCTGTTTCTCTCACCACAGATGCTGCCAGAGCTATTGAGTATTTCCAGCACTTTTTGTTTTTATTTCAGATTTCCAGCATCTGCAGTATTTTGCTTTTATTGTGTCAGAAAGTCTTTCCTTGATTCAGGACTCTTACCTCTCTCCAGAATCTCTCTGCTAAAGATTGAACTTTATCTCATTTCACTCACAGCTCAGGGTCAGTGTGGCACAGTGGGACTTCTGGCTGTGTCCCACTTCACAAACCCTCAGTACTGAGAAAACAATGGGGAATATTACTCACATGTTGTGTTCTGTAACTTTTTACAAACACTTTCATGTATATATTGACTTCCAAAGCAGTGACAGAATGGTGGCTTTAGTGTGTTGTTGAAATAGCTTTGTTGAGTTCGTGCTGTACTAACAGTTAAACAGTTCTTGGTTCAATACCAGGTTTTGGCACTTTCAACCTCTCCTGTGTCTTTTTCTTTGGCTCCAATTGTCAAGCTGCATGATTTACTCTGAAATTAGCACCAGAGAACCAAGGCACCAGCGAGCACGAGGAGCTGAAATAAGCACAGATCAAATCCACTTAATATTTCTGACTGAAGATGGTTGCAAATGCTTCAGCTTCATCTTTTGCACTGACGTGTTCAGCACCACCATCATTGAGGATGTGAATGTTTTTGGAGCCTCCTCATCTTGTTAGTTATTTAATTATCCACCACCATTCACGACTGGATGTGGCAGGACTGTGGAGCTGTGATCTGATCCTGAGGGAGATATCCGTGTGTGGAGTGGCGGGATGTATGGAGAGTGATCCTGAAGAGGGTGTCCGAGCCTGGAGTGGAAGCTTTCCGTGGAGGGACGGGAGTAGGTCATTCAGCCCCAGTGTTTTATAAAGGTTTAGCATAACTTATTTGCTTTTACTCTATGCCTCTATTAATAAAGCCAAGTGTCCTGTTTGCTCTTAGCAACCTTTTCAAACCTTGATCAAAAAAGATTGGTGTACATTGTCTCATTCTTCCTCCCAAACTGTATCACTTCACAAGTCTCTGTGTAAAATTTTATCTGTTGTGTGAAAGCCCATTTTACCAGTGTGTTTAAGTTCCTCTGAAGTGTGTTACTGTCATTGGCATAGGATGAAATTCACGAGCATTCTTTGATGCTATCTCCGTGGAAAGAGCAATCTTACACACTAGATCAAATTGGGATTTTGTGCGTTCAGTATCTTTCCTCATCCACCAATATAAGCACAAATCTGTCTCATAATGTACGGTCTAAGAATGTGCCAATGTTGCAATGTGGTGATAAATTCTTCAGTGTCACAATGTACTCACCAACTGTTTCACTACTTTTCTGATTTCTGGATCCAAGTCTGTAGCTTTCCGCGATCTCTAGTGGCTTAGGGTTGAGCCTCACTTCAACGAAGAAACGGAAAATTATGATTTAAAGATTACACTGTCAATCATTCACATCTCTGTCTTCTCCTGAACTTCGAGTTCAAATTTGTTTGTGAAGTTGATTCACACGTTAAGACAGCACAGTCTTTGTCTTTGTGAAGGAAGTGATTTGGGAATGGCTGTTTGAAACTGTCCCTTCTTGCACAGAAATTCAGTGCAAATACTTGATCACTCACAATTTCCTTGAGAGAAATTTGTTCACAATCGCATTCGACACAGAAACGGCCTCAGCATTAATCTCACTGAAGCAGAATGTGACCGTGTTGTTTGTTTCAGAATGTTGTTGCCGTTATTTTCGCTTTTAACCAAGACTGGGAGACAGGGCAAGGTTGATCCGAGGTTGGAATATATTATCATTCAGGAGCAAGAAAAATCAAAAGGAACAAAATAAGAAAACCCAGTCTCCGGATTTGAGAATCTGTAGATCCGCTTTGGGAAAGTGAATCAGAGCAGAATGAAGGGTGAACTGTCCAGAAGAGATGAAGACACAGCTCAGTCAACACGTTCCCCTGGTTTATGATGCTGGAACATTCCTCACACAGAAATGATTCAACCCAATGACAAACATTCTTCCAGATGATAATTTATGCTGCTGATTTATGGACTGTCTCATGTGGTTACCGAGTGACGACGAGAAGATATTAAACTTTGTTCTATTCAATCTAGCTGTGATAAAGTTTGAATTTTTCTCCCTTTTATAAACAGTATTTGAAGGGTCTCGGTAACAATGTTCAGTGTTGATGAGAGTGGGGTCTGGGTGAGAAGCTGCTGAGTGTGACAGGGTCAGGACTGGATGCAGGAAGTTCTCTGACAGTCTCCCTCTATCTCTCTAATGGGTTTGAGTTGATTTACGACTGGTAGCTTTTATTTTACTTTTCTTATTTAGAGATATAGCCCCTTCGGCCCACCGAGTCTGTGCCAACCAGCAACCACCCATTTATACTAATCCTACATTAATCCCATATTCTCTACCACATCCCCACCATTCTCCTACCACGTACCTACACTAGGGACAATTTACAATGGCCAATTTACCTATCAACCTGCAAGTCTTTTGGAGGTGGGAGGAAACCAGAGCACCCGGCGGAAACCCACACAGACATAGGGAGAACTTGCAAACTCCACACAGGCAGTACCCAGAACTGAATCCTGGTCGCTGGAGCTGTGAGGCTGCGGTGCTGCGGTTCTAACCATTGCGCCACTGTGCTGCTGTTGGTGTTTTGATAAATGAAGGAAGGTCCCTCCACCCATTTTTGTTGGACAGACAGTGTGGTATAAGGATGTAAAGGGTTAATGCTGAAGTTAGTGGGATCAACCCCTCCCACTGTCAGAGTGATGATAGAACAGTCACATGAGATGAAGTTTTGGAGAAGAGAGAGCAGCACCAAGGATGCTAGCTTAGCAGGCTTGATGAGTGTGTATAGAGTATTGTGCAAATTAGAAAAGAGTTCTTAGTTCTTTCAGCAGGAACTGTGTCCAGAAAATATCGAGAAACTCACAATTTTATTATTCAGGAGTCGGAACACAGATATTAATTGCAAGTGACAGTTCTGGGACCAATTAACAAAAAAAGTAGAGAATAATATTGCTCACTGATTGAAATCCCCTAGTGAGGAGACAGTTAAACAGGTGATCTTTTGGGGCATCCTTCGATCCAAGGTTTCAGCAACATTTAATCTCCCTTTTTGGTGAAATTCTCTGTTATTTGCAACTTTTTTTTATCAGCTTTGATGGGCGAGTGAAAAAACTGAAAAGATTGAACAGTTCCATCCTTTCTTTTCTTCCTTCTTCTCTTCTTTCCATCAGTTTCTCTTTTCTGTCCCAGATCAATATAATGATGAGAATGCCAATTTAATCTGCTGTTTCTGGTGTTTTATCCATTCCAATCAAAATTTCAACATTCCAATCAAATCTATTTGTTATTCCACAGTGTCTCTCCATGTGTTTTATTCTGTTGTATTCTCTCACAGTCTGTTTGATGATCAATGTTACATCTCACTCTCTGTTCTGGTGAAGATCAGAAGCAGTGATATCTGTTTACACCACCCGACAAGTCGGCCTGATGCTGTGGCTCGCTGATCATGTGGGGTTAAAGCAATTCTTCCAGTCAGTTAGTTCAGTTTTCATTTCATGAGAAATTCGGTCATCATGACTTCGTCAGTGACCTAATGGTTCAGGTGTCTGAGTGATGTTAATCATGATGTGATGAAATGATTGTATGTTCCAGTCTTTCCGTGGTGGGTTTTCACACTGAGTAGAAACGTGTTGGACATGGTCTGGAAATGTTTCACACTGCTCCATTCCCAACTTCATTTACTGACAGAAGATATATTTCCATCATTCCACAGCTGGCTGCACAGCCAGAAGCTGTGCTGAAGGTGACAGCTATATCTCTGCAACTGACAAGGTGGCCGAGAGGTTAAGGCGTTGGACTGCTAATCCATTGTGCTTTGCACACGTGGGTTCGAATCCCATCCTTGTCGCTAGTTTATGAGCTGTTTCGTGTATTGTTTATGTTGGGTGAGCTTATGAATCAAGTCAGCCTCGAAACCTGTTCTTGTCAATGTCCAGACAGTGATTCCAGAATTTGTTATACTTTATTAAAATTGAGACAGACAATTGGAATTCTTCACCCAAACTGCACTGGAATGAAGATCAAATAGGGATCACGAAACGGAGCAAGATTTTTCCTCCCCTCCTTCCTTCCATCATTACTTTCTCTGGATTTGCACCAAGTGAAAGACAAATGGGAAAAGCAAATGGCGAGGGAGCAGATGCAGAAAATTATCCTTTGGCAAGAAATTTATTTTCAAATCTTCTTGATAGATTAAGTGAGTGAGCAATGCTTTGGCAGATGGAGTTTAAAATGAGGGGTCATCTACTACCTACGATAGATCAGAGTGTTTTTTTGTAAGAGGTGAGATGTTAGAAACGGTTGAGGAGCAGAGACCCGAATACTGAATTGATAAAAGCTGGTAGAAAATAATGTGAAAAGTGAACAGAATCTGAAGTTTGGAACTCATGTTGTAGTGATATAAAGCTCTGTGCTCCTGAAGTATATGTCCAAGCCCAGATTGTGGGTAATCTGTGGAGAGTGATTTGGTTTTTATTCATTCTTGGGTGTGAGTATCGCTGATAAGGCTAGCATTTATTACCCATTCCTATTGCCGTTGAGAAGGTGGTGGAGAGCTGCCTTCTTGAACTGATGCAGTCCATATGGTGCAGGAACACCCACAGTGCTACTGGGGAGGGAGTTCCAGGATTGTGACCCAACAACAGTGAAGAAATGGCGATATCATTCCAAGTCAAGATGGTGAGTGACTTGGAGGGGAACCTGCAGGTAGTGAGTTCCCATGCATCTGCTGCCCTTGTCCTTCGAGGTGGTAGTGGTCACGAGTTTGGAAGGTGCTGTTGAAGGATACTTGGCGAGTTGCTGCAGTGCATATGGAGATGGTACACACTGCAGCCACTGTTTACTGGTTGTGGAGGGATTGAATGTTTAAGGTGGCGGGTGAGGTGCCGATCAAGTGCGCTGCTTTGTCCTGGATGGTGTTGAGCTTCTTGAGTGTTGTTGAGTGGGATGTATTCCATCACACTCCTGACTTGTGCCTTGTAGATGGTGGACAGGATTTGGGGTGTCAGGAGGTGAGATACCTGCTGCAGAATTCGTAATCTCTGACCTGCGCTTATAGCCACAGCATAGATGTGACTGGTCTTGTTACGTTTCTGGTCAAGATGTTGATGGTGGGGGATTTAACGATGATAATGCTTCTGAATATCAAAAGGTAGATTTTTTTTCTCTCTCATTGGAGATGTTCACTGCTTGGCACTTGTGTGGCCAGAAGGTTGCTTGTCACTTATCAGCTCAAGCCTGAATGTTGCTCAGGTCTTGCTGCTTGCAGGCACAGACTGCTTCAGTATCTGAAGAGTTGTGAATCATCATCTAACATTCCCACTTCTGACTTATGTTGAAGAGAAAGTCGTCAATGAAACAGCTGGGATGTTTGGGTCTACGACACTACCCTGATAAACTCCTGAGGCAATGTCCTGGGCTGAGATGATTGGCCTCCACTAACCACAACATCTTGTTTTGTGCTAGGTATGACTTCAACAAGTGGAGGGTTTTTCCCCTGATTCCCATTGACTTCAATTTTGCGAGGGATCCTTGATGCCACACTCACTCAAGGGCAATCACCCTCACCTCTCCTCTGGAATTCCAGTCTTTCGTCTCTGTTTGGACCAAGCTGCAATGAGATCATAAGAACAGAAGATCGGAAGAACTCATAGCAGCAGTAGGCCATTAGGCCCCTCGAGCTTGCTCCGCCATTCAATAGGATCATGGCTGACCTGATCATGACCTCAACCCCACTTTCTTACCTGCCCACATAACCCTTGGCTCTCTTGTAGATAAAAATCTTGAAGACATTCAATGACCCAGCCTCCACTGCTCTCTGCGGTAAAGAATTCCAAAGATTAATGACCCTCTGAGAGAGGAAATACCTTCTTAAATGAAAAAGCCCTAAATCTGAAACTGTGTCTCCTAGTTCTAGATTCAACCACGAGAGGAAACATCCTCTCAGCATCTACCCTGTCAAGCCCCCTCAGAATCTTATATGTCTCAATACGTTCTCCTTTCATTTTTCTCAACTCCAATGAGTATCGGTCCAACCTGCTCAACTTTCCTCATGAGACAACACCTTCATCACAGGAATTAATCAAATGAACCTTCTCTGAACTGCCTCCAATGCAAGTATATCACTCCTTAAATAAGGAGACCAAAACTGTACACAGTACTCTAGGTGTGGTTTCACCAGCACCATGTACATTTGTAGCAAGACTTCTCTACTTTTATACTCCACCCCCCTTGCAATAAAGGGTAACATTCCATTTGCCTTCCTAATTATTTGCTGTACCTGCATGGTAACTTTTTGTGATTCATGTACGAGGACACCCAGATACTTCTACACCGCAGCATTCTGTAATCTCTCACAATTTAAATAATATTTTCCTTTTCTATTCTTCCTACCAAAGTGGATAACCTCACATTTTCCCACATTCTACTCTATCTGCCAAATTATTTCCTGGAGTTGAGAGACCCTGGCAGAACCTAAATTGAGCATCGATGAGCAGATTATTGCTAAGTGTGTGGTGCTTGATAGCACTGTTGGTGACATCTTCCATCACTTTGCTGATGCTTGATAGTAGACTGATGGGGCGGCAATTGGTCAGATTGGATTTGTCTTGCATTTTTTTTGTGGAGAGGGCACACTTGGGCAACTTTCCACATTGTCAAGTAGATGCCCGTGTTGTAGCTCTACTGGAACAGCTTGGCTGAGGGCGCAGCTAGTTCTGGAGCACAAGTCTTCAGTACTAGTGTGGAAGTGAGCAGAAAGGCATGGCACTATGCTTAATGGGAAATATAGCCAAGTTAGGAATAGTAGCTTTGCTGAGCTTTGATTTTAAGTAGCAGAAACCACAATGAAATAGTTAAAAGTAAAGGCAGAGCGTGTGAGACTGTAAAGACTAGCCGACACTGGTAATTGCAAAGACATCTGTTCTTTATGGCCTGATTGTGTGACTCCCTGTGGTTTGGAACAAATGGACTCCTGTGAATCAAATGATGTCCATCCCTGTGTGAGTGATAAGGAGTGCTCGGCCCCTCTTATCTTCGTGAACTGCCACTACTTGATGTAGCTGCAGACTGCATGAAACACTCAGGAATGTACACCTAACAGAGATAGCAGGAAGCGCCGCAATTACTTGTCACAAGGTAGAGACAGACTCATGATCCATGTAGGGAGTGAGACTAGAATGATTATTGATGACTCCTATGCTCTTGCTAATTAGCTTGCTTGTCCGCTTTGTTTTATCTTGCTGGTACAAAACAATATTTTATTAGTAACAAGTATGTATTGAAAATGGAGTGTATTGGAACCTCAGTAACAGATGTACTGCATTTCACCACGTGGGTGAAGTCGAATTGTATCGCACTGATTGGTTAAACAAGGGGGTATAGCATGAATCTTAATGTATAAACAGTAGTACCTGTATCAAAAATCTTTACTTACTCTAGTGGACCAGACAGACTCTGGGTGGAGTCAGTGTCGTTGCATTAGAGGAAGTCAGCCGGCTAAATGCACAAATAAAGTAATTGATTTTACCTACACATCCGACTCAGTATATTTAATGAACCAGACTGAAGCCAAAAATAACTCAGATTTACACTAGAGCCGGAATGTTGTTCGGGCCCACAGTCTTTGCTGTATCGAGTGCTTTCAGCTATTTCTTGCCATTATGTGGAGTGAAGCAAATTGGCTGAAAACTGGAAGCTGTGATACTGGGGACCTCAAGAGGCCGAGATGAATCCTCCACTGAGCAATTTCTGACTGAAGATGGTTTCAAATGCTTCAGCTTCATCTTTTGCACTGACGTGCTCGGCTCCACCAACATTGAGGATAGGGATGTTTTTGGAGCCTCCTCATCTGGTTCGTTATTTAATTGTCCTCCACCTTTCATGACTGGATACCTAGTTTCTCAGGGCAGTGTCCAAGGCCCAATCATCCTCAGCTGTTTCATTGATGGCTTTCTCTTCAACAAAAGTCAGAAGTGGGAATGTTCGCTGATGATTCACAACTCATCAGATGCTGAAGCAATCTGTACCTGCAAGCAGCAAGACCTGAACAACATTCAGGCTTGAGCTGATATGTGACAAGCAACATTCTTTGATCTGATCCTGAGGGAGATATCCGTGCGTGGAGTGGCGGGATGTATGGAGAGTGATTCTGAAGAGGATGTCTGAGCCTGGAGGGCAGAATCTGTGGAGAGTGGTCCTCAAAGGATGTCCGTGTCTGGAGATTTAGGATCTCTGAAGAGGGTCTCCGAGCCCATAGTGCTGGGATCAATGGAGAGTGATCCTGAAGTGGGTGTCCGAACCTGGAATGGCGGGATCTGTGGAGAGTGATCCTGAAGTGGGTGTCTGAGCCTGGAGGGCAGAATCTGTGGAGCGTGATCCTGACGAGTGTGTGTAAACCTGGAATGGAAGCTTTCTGTAGAGGTACAGGTGGAGGCCATTCATTCCCAGTATTTTATAAAGGTTTAGCATAACTTATATGCTTTCACTCTATGCCTCTATTAATAAAGCCAAGTGTCCTGTTTGCTCTTAGCTACCTTTTCAATCCTTCTAACATTGGTGTACATTGTCTCTCTGCTCCTGCACCCAGTTTAGAATTGTAACGTTTCATTTATATGGCATTCTTCCTTCCAAATTGTATCACTTCACACTTCTCTGTGTAAAATTTCATCTGTTCTGTGAAAGCCCATTTTACCATTTTTTTTTAAGTTCCCCTGAAGTGTGTTACGATCACTGGCATAGGACAAAATTCCTGAGCATTCTTTGATGCTATCCCCATAGACAGAGCAATCTTTTACGCGAGCTCAAATGTAGGATATTGTGTGTTTAGTATCTTATTTCACCCACCAATATAAGCACAAATATGTCACGTAAATCCTGTTCACTGCAGTCCCTGCTGCTGTTTGCTGCCTATATTTACAGATTTTTATCTCAACCTCGTCACCATGTTCTCTAATATATTCAGGGGGCATCAGCAGAGAAAATGTTCAACAAGCATGGCAAGTGCAATGAAATGTTTATTTATTTCATTATGTCATGAACATAATATACAAATTTTTACATGTGTGAATCATCAATATGTGTCTTCATAAATGGAACCCCG
The DNA here is from genome assembly GCF_036365525.1 of Heterodontus francisci. Lineage (NCBI taxonomy): Eukaryota > Metazoa > Chordata > Chondrichthyes > Heterodontiformes > Heterodontidae > Heterodontus > Heterodontus francisci. Next base: position 479,889 of record NW_027140132.1, read on the forward strand.
TCACAATAAACACTGCCACCGTTCAATATTTAGCAGACAGGTTTGACGGCCTGATGTGTGTGATTCCCATATTAATGTGTTTGTACAAAGTTCGGGGAAAGATGGAGATACGAATAATTTACAGGGAAATCTTTTAAGCATATTACCACATCTCTCACTCATAAAGATCTGCAAACACATGGATTCCAAAAGAACCTGAGTACAAAATCACCTAAAATAAACACAGCCAGAGAGACTTGCAATAACCTGTAGCTCAGGGAAAGTACATGATGTTATGGAAGGGATTCTGTTTCTTCTGTTGAAATATTTTTTGAAGAAGTCATAATCAAACTGAATAAATGTAGGACCAGTTCTTTTTCAAGAGAGAACCAAAAGAGCCAATTTGGCAACTATGTTTACTGGTTGTCACATGATTCAAGTTAAATATAGAACAGAAACCCTGGTAACCCGGAGAAATATGGTTAGTGAAGTCAGTCATGCCCCTTGATTGGGCAACCTTGGCAGCAGCAGCGCAAACCTAAGACAGCAGAAAACTCACAACCTTTGGTTGTAGCAGTAAGTGTGTTTTACCTGCTGGAGTGAGCAGCTGATAAAGTTAACCTGAAGAATCGTCAAGGAAGGAGAGAAGACCACAACCCAGTTTGTTTTCCAGAAAATCTTTAAAAGACCCTGAGAAGTCCACTGAGTTAATTCATCTTGTCGCATGTCTTTGAAGAAGGCCTGCTAAAATTAATTCTCAATGCCTTCTGAAAAGAACGGATCTAAAATACCCTAGTGACCTGTCTACGTATACTCGGAAGTTAGACTGTATTCCAGTTTTGGAGCAACATATCTCATCTGATGATTTCTTCAAAAATGAGCAAATAAACAGCCCAAGAGGTTTTTTTTGTCTGCAACAGAGTGCTGAATTAAAAAAAAATCCCTTTTATTTTTTTCAGCTATCCGGTGTGTGTGTGTGCGTGTGGCTCGAAGATAAAAAAAAGGACTTTAAAAGTTGTTCAAGGTGAAAAAGGAACTTTTAAAATTTCCACCTGTGTGTTTATGCTTTACTTCATGACTAGTTAAAACTTGTTCGACAATAAATGGATAATTTTGTTGTTCATTAAAGAAACCTGGTCAGTGTCTTCTATTCTGGGAAAAATAGAGTATATGATTGACTGTATCAGTATGTGGGAAAAGTTCACATAGATGTTGTGACCTGTGGAGAAGTGGGATGAGAATAAAGAGTGCCCTCCTCTGCCCTTAGTTGTCACAGCACTTGTGATCTGGCTCAGCAGCTTAACTGGTTCGAGTGTTTGTCTAATAATCAGAAAATCATGGATTCATATCATGGCTTCAAAAGTTTAGCTATCAATCATTTACATCCATTTTCTTGTGAACTTTAACTTTTCTTATGAATTTCATTCACAAAAGAAAACAGCTCAGATGTTGCCTTTGTGAAGGATGTGAGTTTGAAATGGCTGTTCCTGCTCGTACAGATGTCCAGTGCTAATATTTCAACGGCAACTCAATCCCCTACAATTTCTTTGAAAGCAATGTGTTTGCATTTGCATTTAACCTGGAAAACAGCTCAACATTAATCTCACTGAAGGAAAGTGTGACCGTGTTGTATGTTTCAGAGTGTTTGTGTCATTTTGTGTCTCTTTTAACCAAGACTATAACACGACGCAAAGGGGAGGGTTGATCCGAGGTTTAGAATATATTATCATTCAGGAGCAAGAAAAATCAAATGGAACAAAATAAGAAAACCCAGTCGCCAGATTTGAGAATCTGTAGATCCGCTTTGGGAAAGTGAATCAGAGCAGAATGAAGGGTGAACTGTCCGACTGCCCAGAAGAGATGAAGACACAGCTCAGTCAGCACGTTCCCCTGGTTTATGATGCTGGAACATTCCTCACACAGAAATTATTCAATCAATATTCATCTGCCAAGTCGGTCTGAGGCTGTGCCTCTCTGATCATGTGGAATTAAAGCAATTCTTCCAGTCAGTTAGTTCAGTTGTCATTTCATGAGAAATTAGAAGTCATCATGACTTTGTCAGTGACCTCATGGTTCAGGTGTCTGAGTGATGTTAATCATGATGTGATGAAATGATTGTATGTTCCAGTCTTTCAGTGGTGGGTTTTCACACTGAGTTGAAACGTGTTGGACATGGTCTGGAAATGTTTCACACCGCTCCATTCCCAACAGGCCATGACATGATGTGATGGAAATTTCATTTACTTACAGAAGCTGCATTTCCATCATTGCACATCTGGCTGCACAGCCAGGATCTGTACTGTCCAAACAGCTGACAAGGTGGTCGAGAGGTTAAGACGGTGGCGTGCTAATGCATTTTGCTTTGCATGTGTGGGTTCGGATCCCAATTTTGTCGTTAGTGTATGTAGTGTCTAGTACATTGTTGTGGGGGAGCTTTTGTGGAAAGTTGGCCTGGAAACATGTTCTTATCAGTATATCGCTGGTGATTCCAGAATTGTTTATACTTTATTAAAATTGAGACAGACAATCGGAATTCTTCACCCAAATTGGACTGGAATGAAGATCAAATAGGGATCACGAAAAGGAGGAAGATTTTTCCCTCCCTCCTTCCTTCCATCTTTACTTTCTCTGGATTTACACCAAATGAAAGACTAACGGGAAAAGCAAACGGCGAGGGAGCAGAAGCAGAACATTATCCTTTGGCAAGAAATTTATTTTCAAATCTTCTTGATAGATTAAGTGAGTGAGCAATGTTTTGGCAGATGGAGTTTAAAATGTGGGGTCATCTAGTACCTACGAAAGATAGATCAGAGTGTTTTTTATAAGTGTTGAGATGTTAGAAACTGGAGAAGCAGAGACCCACGTGCTGAATCACTAAACACTAACGGACTGGTAGAAAATAATGTGAAAGGGGAATGGAATCTGAAGATTGGAAATCACGTTGTAGTTATATAAAGCTCTGTGCTCCTGAAGTAAATGTCCAAGCCTGGATTGTGGGGAATCTGTGGAGAATGATTTGCTTTTTATTTATTCTTGGGTGTGAGTATCGCTGGCAAGGCTGGCATTTATCGTCCATCCCGAATTGCCCTTGAGAATGTGGTGGGGAGCTGCCTTCTTGAACTGCTGCAGTCAATGTGGTGTAGGAACACCCACAGTGCTATTGCAGAGGGAGTTCCAGGATTTTGACCCAACAACAGTGAAGAAATGGTGATATCGTTCCAAGTCATGATGGTGAGTGACTTGGAGGTGAACCTGCAGGTGGTGGTGTTCCCATGCATCTGCTGCCCTTGTCCTTCGAGGTAGTGATCACGGGTTTGGATGGTGCTGTCGAACGTTACTTAGCGAGTTACTGCAGTGCATCTTGTAGGTGGTACACACTGCTGCCACTGTGCTCTGGTGGTGGAGGGAGTGAATGTTTAAGGTGGTGGGTGAGGTACCGATGAAGAGGACTGCTTTGTCCTGGGTGGTATTGAGCTTTTTATGTGTTTTTGGAGCTGCAGCTATCCAGAAAAGTGGAGAGTATTCCATCACACTCCTGACATGTGCCTTGTAGACAATGGAAAGGCTTTGGCATGTCAGGAGGTGAGATACTTGCTGCAGAATTCCCAATTTCTGACCTACGCTAAAAGCCGCAGCATAGATGTGACTAGTCCAGTTTAGTTTATAATCAATGATAACCCCCAAGATGTTGTTGGTGAGGGATTCAGTGATGATAATGCTGCTGAGTATTAAAAGGTAGATGGTTTGATTCTCTCTCATTGGAGATGTTCACTGCGTGGCACTTTTGTGGCAACCAAGTCGCTTGTCACTTATCAGCTCAAGCTGAATGTTGTTCAGGTCTCGCTGCTTGTGGACATGGACTGCTTCAGTATCTGAGGAGTTGTGAATCATCACCTAACATTCCCACTTCTGACTTAAGTTGAGGGGAAACTCATTAATGAAAGAGCTGAGGATGGTTGAGCCTAGGACACTACCCTGAGAAACTCCTGAGGCAATGTCCTGGATTGAGATGATCGGCCTCCAACAACCATAATCATCTTGCTTTGTGCTAGGTATGACTCCAACAAGTGGACAATTTTTCCCTGATTCCCATTGATTTCAATTTTGCGAGGGATCCTTGATGCCACACTCACTCAAGGGTAATTACTCTCACCTCTCCTCTGGAATTCCACTCTTTTGTCTCTATTTGGAACAAGCTGCAATGAGATCACAAGAACAGAAATAGTAGCAGCAGGAGGCCATTTGGCCCCTCGAGCCTTCTCCGGCATTCAATAGGATCATGGCTGATCTGATCATGGCATCAACCCCACTTTCTTGCCTGCCCCCCATAACCCTTGACTTCCTTGTAGATAAAAATCCAAAGATGAACAACTGTCTGAGAGAAGAAATTCCTCCTCATTTCCTTCTTAAATGGAAAATCCCGAATTCTGAAACTGTGTCCCCTAGTTCTAGATTCCACCACGAGGGGAAACATCCTCTCAGCATCTACCCTGTCAAGACCCTTCAGAATCTTATATGTCTCAATACGATCACCTCTCATGTTTCTAAACTCCAATCAGTATAGGTCCAACCTGCTCAATCCTCCTCACAAGACAACCCCTTCATCACAGGAATAAATCCAGTGAACCTTCTCTGAACTTTTTTTAAAATTTCCAACATATACTTTATTCGTTAAAAAAACTATAAAAAGATACATTACAAAACAGTTCAAAAACAGCACCAAGTCAACAATACAAAGATTGCAAAGGAGATCAGTTTCCTTCAGTACAGGAATGAATTGCCTCACAACCCTTCCATTTCATTTTACCTGCCATGTACTTTTTGCAGCAAACAAATATTTTCTGGAATAAAAACAAGAAATACTGGAACCACTCAGCAGGTCTGGCAGCATCTGTGGAAAGAGAAGCAGAGTAAACGTTTCGGGTCACTGACCCTTCTTCGGAACTGACAAATATTAAAAATGTCACAGGTTATAAGCAAGTGAGGTGGGGGTGGGGCAAGAGATAACAAAGGAGAAGGTGCAGGTTGGACAAGGCCACATAGCTGACCAAAAGGTCAGCAATATAAAAGGTTGTAAAAAATGTAAAAAAGCAAAAAAGAAGAAAAAAGAAAAAACAACTAAAAATGAAAGTAAAATGGGGGGCCGTCATGCTCTGAAATTATTGAACTCAATGTTCAGTCCGGCAGGCTGTAGTGTGCCTAATCGATAGATGAGATGCTGTTCCTCGAGCTTGCGTTGATGTTCACTGGAACACTGCAGCAATCCCAGGACAGAGATGTGAGCATGAGAGCAGGGGGGAGTGTTGAAATGGCAAGAATCCGGAAGCTCAGGGTCCTGCTTGCAGACCGAGCGGAGGTGTTCCGCAAAACGGTCACCCAGTCTGCGCTTGGTATCCCCAATATGGAGGAGACCACATTGTGAGCAGCGAATACAGTATACTACATCGAAAGAAGTACAGGTAAATCGCTGCTTCACCTGAAAGGAGTATTTGGGGCCTGGGATAGTGAGGAGAGAGGAGGTAAATGGGCAGGTATTACACCTCCTGCGGTTGCAGGGGAAGGTGCCATGGGATGGGGACGAGGTGGTGGGGGTAATGGAGGAGTGGACCAGGTTGTCGTGGAGGGAATGATCCCTTCGGAATGCTGACAGGGGAAGGGAGGGGAAGATGCATTTGGTAGTGGCATCACGCTGGAGGTGGCGAAAATGGCAGAGGATGATCCTTTGGATATGGAGGCTGATGGGGTGGAAAGTGAGGACAAGGGGAACCCTGTCACGGTTCTGGGAGGGAGGGGAAGGGTTGAGGGCAGAAGTACGGGAAATGGGCCGGACACGGTTGAGGGCCCTGTCAACAACAGTGGGGAGGATTCCTCGGTTGAGGAAAAAGGATGTCATACCAGAAGCACCGTCATGGAAGGTAGCATCATCAGAGCAGATGCGTCGAAGACGGAGAAACTGGGAGAATGGAATGGAGTCCTCACAGGGGGTAGTGTGTGAAGAAGTGTAGTCGAGGTAGCTGTGGGAGCCGATGGGCTTATAATGGATATTGGGAGACAACCTATCCCCAGAGATGGAGACAGAGAAGTCGAGGAAGGGAAGGGAAGTGTCAGAGATGGACCACGTTTGGGTGAGAGAAGAGTGGAAATTGGAAGCAAAGTTGATAAAGTTTTCCAGTTCGGGGCGGGAGCAGGAAATGGCACCGATACAGTCATCAATGTACCGGAAAAAGAGTTGGGGGAGGGGGCCTGAGTAGGGCTGGAACAAAGAATGCTCGACATATCCCACAAAAAGACAGGCATAACTAGGACCCATGCGGGTACCCATAGCGACACCTTTTACTTGAAGTGCGTGGAGTTGAAGGAGAAGTTGTTCAATGTGAGAACAAGTTCAGCCAGGCGGAGGAGGGTGGTGGTGGATGGGGACTGGTTAGGCCTCTGTTCCAGGAAGAAGCGGAGAGCCCTCAAACCATCCTGGCGGGGGATGGAGGTGCAGCGCGATTGGACGTCCATAGTGAAGAGGAGGCGGTTGGGACCAGGAAACTGGAAATTGTCAAAATGACGTAAGGCGTCAGAAGAGTCACGGATGCAGTTGCGAAGAGACTGGACCAGCGGAGAAAAGATAGATTCAAGATAGGAAGAAATAAGTTCAGTGGGGCAGGAGCAGGCTGACACAATGGGTCTGCCGGGACGTACCCGTTTGTGGATTGTGGGAAGGAGGTAGAAGCGGGCTGTCCGGGGTTGCGGGACTATGAGGTTGGAAGCTGTAGAGGGAAGATCTCCAGAGGAGATGAGGTCAGTGACAGTCCTTTGGACGATGGCTTGATGTTCGGTGATGGGGTCATGGTCCAGTGGGAGATAGGAAGAAGTGTCTGTGAGTTGGCACTGAGCCTCTGCAAGGTAGAGGTCGGTACGCCATACAACAACAGCACCACCCTTGTCTGCAGGTTTGATCACCATGTCGGGGTTAGACCTGAGAGAATGGAGTGCCTCAAGATCAGAGGGGGACAGGTTAGAGTGAGTGAGGGGGGCAAAGAAATTGAGATGACAAATGTCCAGCCGACAGTTTTCAATGAAGAGATCAAGAGCGGGTAAGTCGCCGGGGTGGGGGGGGGGTCCAAGTACAGGGAGAATGCTGGAGGTGGGAGAATGGGTCTGCTGGTCGGTAGGAGGACTCCTGGTCAAAGAAGTGAGCCTGGAGGCGGAGAAATATTTTCTGGATACAGCCCGAGGGGATTTCCATGGATCCAGTCCCTCACTTCACCTTGGTGGTGGTACCTTACACAGTGGTCTTCCCCAGTGAACCTTTGCAGCGGCTGCCCCAAGCTGTAGTGCGTCCCTCAGCACGTAGTCTTGGACCTTGGAATGTGCCTGTCTGCAACATTAGGTCGTGGACAACTCTTTGCGCTGGAAGACCAGCAAGTTTCGGGCAGACCAAAGGGCGTCTTTCACCGAATTGATAGTCCTTCAGCAGCAGTTGATGTTTCTCTCGGTGTGCATCCCTGAGAACAGCCTGTGGAGCACAGACCCCTGTGTTACACAGCTGCTTGGGATGAACCGCAATAAAAACCACTGCATCTTTTTCTACACCTGCTTTGCAAAGACAGACAGGGCAGTCCTCTCTCCTCTGTCTTGTTTGTTTGCTGTATTGAATCCTTTGCTGAGTCTATTAGGAAGGATGCAAGCAGAAGGGGCGGGTTACAATCCGAGGCAGTGGAGTCACTCAGGTTAAAACTTCCCTGTACCTGGATGACGTCGCCGTCTTTTGCTCGGATCTGCTGTCCGTTCGCAGACTGATCAGCATCTGCGACCAGTTCGAACTCACCTCGGGAGCCAAAGTTAACCACGGCAAGTGCGAGTCCATGTTCTTTGGGAACTGGGCTGACCGATCCTTTGTCCCCTTCACCGTCAGGTCAGACTACCTGACGGTGCTGGGGATATGGTTCGGAAGTGCCGGGGCGTGCACCAAAACCTGGAAGTAGCGAGTAGCCAGGATACACCATAAGCTGAGCATGTGGGAGCAGCGATCTCTCTCCATTGTGGGTAAGAACCTGGTGATCAGGTGCGAGGCGCTCACGTTGCTGTACGTGGTGCAGGTCTGGCCCATACGTCACTCCTGCGCTGTGGCGATCACCCGAGCCATTTTCCGCTTCATATGGGGTTCCAAAATGGACCAGGTCTGGAGGGACACGATGTTCAAACCCCTGGATAAGGGCGGGAAAAATGTACCCAACGTCGCCCTCATCCTGATGACTACCTTCGTGTGCGGTTGCATCAAGCTGTGCGCAGATTGCCAGTGCACAATCTCCAAGTGTCACTACGTGCTGAGGTTCTATCTGTCCCCAGCGTTGTGAAGGATGGGCCTGGTCACATTGCCGCGGAATGCTCCATCCAGTTGGACCGTGCCGTACCACCTATCCTTCGTGGGAAAGTTTCTGTGGAAAAATATCTTTGACCACCAATCCTTCAGGTAGTGGTCTGCACGGAATGTCCTCAAGGCCCTACAGGAAAAGGAGATGGTGGATCCAGTCGGATGGTTCCCCGAGCAAACTTCCAAAGTCATTTGGCGGAATGCCTCATCACCAGAACTTTCAAACAAGCACCAAGATGAAACTTGGCTGGTAGTGAGAAGAGCCCTCCCCATCAGATCCTTCCTGCACGCCCGAAGTCTAACCCCCTCCGCACAATGCCCTCGAGGTGGCTGTGGTGAGGAAGAGACAGTTGCCCACCTCTTTCTCTGAATTGCCTCCAATGCAAGTATATCCATCCTTAAATAAGGAGACCAAAACTGTGCACAGTACTCCAGGTGTGGTTTCACCAACACCCTGTACATATGTAGCAAGACTTCTCTCCTTTTATACTCCATTCCCCTTTGTAATAAAGGGTAACATTCCATTTGCCTTCCTAATTATTTGCTCTAGCTGCATGCTAGCTTTTTATGATTCATGTACGAAGACACCCAGATCCTTCTATACCGCAGCATTCTGTAGTCTCTCGCAATTTAAATAATATTTAATTTATCTGTTCTTACTACCAAAGTGAATAACCTCACATTTTCCCACATTATACTCCAGCTTCCAAATGTCTGCCTGGATCTGAGAGGCCCTGGCGGAATCTAAACTGAGCATCGATGAGCAGATTATTGCTAAATGCGTGGTGATTGATATCACTGTTGATGACATCTTCCATCACTTTGCTGATGATTGATAGTAGACTGATGGGGCGGTAATTGGTCAGATTGGATTTGTCCTGCTTTTCTTTTATGGACAGGACACACCTGGGCAATTTTCCACATTGTCGAGTAGCTGTTTGTGTTGTCGCTCAAAAAAAAATTATCTTAATAAATTATCGGCTGTAAGCACGTTTGTCATCGGGTTGAATAATTTCTGTGTGAGAAATGTTCCAGCATCATAAACCAGGGGAACGTGCTGACTGAGCTGTGTCTTCATCTCTTCTGGGCAGTCGGACAGTTCACCCTTCATTCTGCTCTGATTCACTTTCCGAAAGCAGATCTACAGATTCTCACATCTGGAGACTGGGTTTTCTTGTTAGGTTCCTTTTGATTTTTCTTGCTCCTGAATGATAATATATGCCAACCTTGGATCAACCTTGCGTTGTGTCCCAGTCTTGGTTAAAAGCGACACATAACAGCAGCAACAATCTGAAACAAACAACACAGTCACACTTTCCTTCAGTGAGATTAATGTTGAGGCGGTTTCCATGTCGAATGCAATTGTGAACAAATTTCTCACAAAGAAATTGTGGGTGATTTGAGCATTTGCACTGAATTTCTGTGCAAGGAGGGGCAGTTTCAAACAGCCATTCCGAAATCACTTCCTTCACAAAGACAAAGACTGTGCTGTCTTAACGTGTCACTCAACTTCACAAACAAATTTGAACTCGAAGTTCAGGAGAAGACAGAGTGGTGAATGATTGATCGTGTAATCTTTGGATGAGAAAAGATACTTAACATACAAAATCCAACATTTGAGCTAGCGTGTAAGATTGATCTTTCCATGGAGATGATCACTGGAACACTGGAACAGGCCCAAGACAGAAATGTTGACATGAGAGCAGGGGGGAGTGTTGAAACGGCAAGGAACCAGAAGCTCGGGGTCATGCTTTCGGACTGAGCAGAGGTGTTCGACATAATCTGCGTTTGGTCTCCCCAGCTTGGAGGAGACTGCAATGTGAGCAGCGAATACAGTACACTAAATTGAAAGAAGTACAAGTAAATCGCTGCTTCACCTGAAAGGAGTGTTTGGGCTTTCAATAATGAGCAGAGGAGGGAAAAGGGTAGGTATTATATCTCCTGCGATTGCATGAGAAGATGCCTTGGGAAGGGGACGAGGTGTCAGGGATAATGGAGGAGTGGACCAAGGTGTCGTGGAGGGAACTATCCCTTCAGAATTGTGAGAAATGTAGCCCACTTAATAATAATTTACACCAAGTCAAACTCTGAAGAAGTAAGTTTATTTAACGTTCTTGCAAGATCGGGTGTCCTACAAGCAGGCACACCGATCAACATATTCAGTTCATGTTTATACAATACAAATCCATTTGTCCACGCCTTTATTTTACATTATTTGTTATAACGTATTATGACACTAACCTATCCTATGGTTGCTACAGTCTCCTCCTCTGTTTACTTCTCCCCCTACTCTAACTTTCTAGCCCCTAACTCTTGTTTTTGTTTTACCTTATTTGGCTCTCCATTGTGTGTTTTAACTTGCAGCTGTCAGCCTTTATCTTAGTGGGGCAGTTTCTTATTCACTACATCCTTTGTTCTAACTCTTGCTGTTTCTCTTTTATCTGCCTAAGCACAATTTTTAAGTGATGTACTGTCCCAAGGTCTGTACTTACATTCCCTTATCAGTTCTCTTTTTCAGTGATGTACTGTCTTAAGGTCTCCACTTACATACCCTTATCAGTTGTCTTTGTCAGTGATGTACTGTCTTAAGGTCTCTACTTACATACCCTTATCAGTTCTCTTTTTCAATGATTTCATTATGTTGTGTACAAATGACTTCTTGGTAATTTTCCACAAGCTGTAGAAACAACATTTCAGTATTTCTTATTCTCACAATTCCCCCTTTTCTTTTACTTAATCCTTGTTGTTTTCTACATACTGCGGAGGTTTCTCATATGTCCTCTCAAATCCTCTGAGCATTATTTCAGCCGCCTTTTCAATGTCTGTATTTCCGTTGATACTATCCACTTTGTCATTACCTAACAGGTACATACTCTCTTCCTGGCCTCTTTGTATTGACATCTGCTTCGTCAAAGCTGTCTCAATCAATCGCTGTGTCAGCCCTCTTACACAAGGAATAATACAACACCCGATGGCTATTAGTATTCCGACAACCATGATCAGGGAGGTAAAAACCGAGATTATCATGCCTTTCCATTTTCCAAACCAGGATTCAAGCCACCCCGTCAGGGAAGTGTCTGCTCCTGAATTTTCGGCCATCTCCTCTGCTAAATTTGTTAACCCTTGCAGTGCTCGGGTGATTGAACCATCGGGTGCTGTGTTATTTGGGATAAGTGTGCAACATTTCCCTCCTAACATTATACACACACCTCCTTTTTCTGCGAAGATCATATCTAGAGCCAGTCGATTTTCCCAAGCCATTCTACTAGTGGCGTCTAATTGTTCAGCTATACCTTTTACCGCATCTCTAGTATAATTTATAAATCTTTGTTGGTTGTAATAAATATAATTTATCCAATCTACATTTTTGTTAATAGTGACCCACCAAAACAAAGACTCGAAACCGGCGGTTATTTGGTTTCGGGCCTTGAATTCATCAGGTACCCCTCTTGGGACCCCTATGAAATCCATGTATACCTGGTCGTCAAAAGAGTTCGCTATCGCTTCCCTTTTACCCCTTTCCCTCGTTATTATCTTTTGTTTCTCAAATGCCAAGGTGAATGGTATTGCCAATTGAACAATTGCACACGTCCCCTTCCACTGGGAGGGTAGGGTCTGTCTCAGGATTTTTCCTCCGCAATACCACCATAAATCCGCTCTGGGAACATTCAATGATGAGTAGTTCCCTCCGCTGACTCTTCCAGTTACGTCCACAGTCTCCATGCATGACTTCAACTCTCCCATATTGCTGGTTAGCTCCGCACCGTGTCGACATACGCATGATGTGTGATTCACACTGGTGGCTAAAAATGAAGGGGGAGTCCTTGAATCTTCTTTCTCTAGGGGAGGGAACATTATTGACAAGGATATGCAAGTTTGAATACCCCAAGCCGTCTTATCCTGATATTGGGCTAACATGCATTCCATGCCCTTTCGGTCACGCTCCCACCCCAGCGGGAAAGGTACTACTTGAGCTATCGGTCTACCAGATGCACAAGCATAGCAATTGTTTTTGTTCAAACTTTTTACAGTATATTTTATCCATTCTACCCAGGCATTTGTGTCCCCGTAACCGGTTTCTATCTCAATTGTCTTTCTCAAGTCTTTTACCGCTATTATTTTTACTATGTTAGGATCGTTATGAGAGGTCCCCTTTAGTTTGTTAGCTGGTTTACCAGTCTTATCTATTGTTACCTGAAAACAACATTTTAATTCACCTTTCTTTTTCCCTTCTCTAACTGTTACTCCAAACACCTTGTTGTCTCATTGGAAGTGGGTAATACAAAAACATCCAACCCATTTTATTTCCTGGCTACTTTTGAAAAGAAAGAAAGAAGGCACACAATATTACAGACAGTATTTCCGCGCTCGCGCCGTTATATTAAAAAAAAGTTTGTTACTCAAAATCTTTTTAGCTTTATTTTCAATGGTTCTTCTGTTAATTCGGTTGTCCAAGTTCCTTCCTCGGCCGGGGTTTGTACCGGCCCCTTGATTCTTGTGTAGTGGGTCCAACCTCTTTCTGCCGTTCTTATGGCTGTTTCAGTGGTTAGGAGAGTCTGGTATGGTCTTTCCCAGTTCAGTTGTAGTTTAGTCTCTTTCCACGATTTCACCAGAACCCAATCTCCTGGTTGGATCTTGTGCACTGCAAATTCGAGAGGTGGGGTCTGTGCTAACAGGCCTTGCTTCCTGAGGAATGACAATGAGGAAGACAACGCCAGTATATAGTTCTTTAGAAACCAATCTTTAGTTTCTAAGGTTGGCATCTTGCCCCTGGTTCCCATATAGGGTAATCCGAATAGCATTTCATAGGGGGACAGTCCCACATCTTTTCTAGGGGCTGTCCGAATTCTGAGTATCGCTGTAGGTAAACATTTTGTCCAGGGTAACCTTGTTTCAAGTATCAGTTTGGACAGGTGTTTCTTTAAGGTCTGATTCATTCTTTCCACCCGCCCTGAAGAGGGAGGGTGCCAAGGGGTATGGAAGTCCCATTGGATTCCCAATCCCCTAACTATTTCTTGTTATAGCTTCGAGGTAAAATGGCTTCCTTGGTCTGAAGTGCTGTGGCTGCCACAGCTTGCACACACTCTGGCCATCCCTTTTAGCTATTTCATTGTGGTTTCTGCCACTTAAAATCAAAGCTCAGCAAAGCTACTATTCCAAACTTGGCTATATTTCCCATTAAGCATAGTGCCATGCCTTTCTGCTCACTTCCACATTCCCCCCTTTTATCATTCTATGATAACCTTCTCTCTCTACTGATCAACGTATATATGATTATATATATTCACTAGGATTATATGGATCTATTTGCTCAAATAACATTTAAACAGTATAAGATAAAAGCAAATATAAAAAACTCAGCCACTGCTGAATCAGAAGGGTAGGCTGAGCCACCCTCTAACAAGGGGGTGTGTATTCGCCTGGTCGGTATGTTTTTCATTCTAACTTTTCCCTAGGATTGTCATGTCTGGGTGATAAGAAGAGTGCTGTTGAAATACAATGTCTCTTTCTCTCTCTCTCGCTGTACCAGCTGCAAGGCCAAGTTGCCTCTGCAGCCCTGAAGTTATGAAGTCATTTCTGATAAGCTGTCCCTCCCTGCAGCACTGAAGCTAGCTTGTTAGCAGTACATGACTGATTAATTGTTTCAGGGTAGGCTGAGCCACCCTCTAACAAGGGGGCGTGTATTAGCCTGGTCGGTATGTTTTTTATTCTCGCCTTTCCCTGGGATTGTCATGTCTGGGTGATAAGAAGAGTGATGTTCAAGTACAATGTCTCGCTCTCTCTCTCTCTCGCTGTACCAGCTGCAAGGCCAAGTTGCCTCTGCAGCCCTGAAGTTATGAAGTCAGCTAGCTTGTTAGCAATACATGACTGATTAATTGTTTCATCTTAAACGTTCCCATGTAATTCTGTTCTTAAAAATTCTAAAATCTAAATTCTGTTCTCACAGTCCCCCCTTTTGATTCTTCAAAACATTTTTAAAAATCAATCCCTTGATCCCACCTAGGTGCCTTTAATGGTCTCTATTTGTCTAGAAACAGCCTTCAACACCCAGAGGGGTCGCACTCAATACGTCGCCTGCTTGTGCCATAAGAGGGGCCTGCGGTAACTCTGTAAAGGCATAAGTTTTGCAGGGGCTTCAACTACTTGTTTACAACAATGCCTTTTACTATCAGATTTCTAAGGTCTTTCATCTGGCCCCTATGGCCGATATTATTGTTCTGCCACTGCGGGTCTTGATTAGGGTATTTTTGTTCAGCTGGTTCGTTTCCCCCTACCCCGGGAGGGTTTTCTCTTTCCCAAATTTTCAGGGGTCTTCTACGAGGACTTTCATTTCCTTTTTAAACACTCTTACCTCTCCTGACGTTAATGGTGCACTAACAAATCCAATTTCATTATTTCCTATTGGTACCTCTCTCAAGGGCATCATTGTCTTAGGAGACTCTCTGTCTCTATCGTCGTCGTTATCGTCGGGTTTAGGGGTGGTCCTTCTTGCTGTCCTTAGATCATATTTGGGTCTTTTTCTCCTTGGTTTTTGACTCTAAATCCCAATACTCCAACATCCGTCCCAATGGACTTTCTGGAGGGATGTTGCCGGCAGACTTTCCTTGTCTCCCATCGTCTTCCTTTTTAGACGATTTATTTCCCATGGTTAACTGAAGGGTCTTGTACCCTACGGTATTCACCTCCTAGCTGAAGGGTCTTATACCTTACGGTATTCACCTCCTAACTGAAGGGTCATATACCCGACAGTATTCACCTCCTAACTGAAGGGTCTTGTACCCTACGGTATTCACCTCCTAGCTGAAGGGTCTTATACCTTACGGTATTCACCTCCTAACTGAAGGGTCTTATACCATACAGTACTCACCTCCTAGCTGAAGGGTCTTATACTGCAGGACTGTAAAATTCACTCCTCAAGGACATTTGGTACTTCGAAGGTCTTTTCCTACAGTTAACCATAAGTCACCAAGATAATACTTAAAAGTCGTTTTTCCTACCTTGGTCCGTGCACGGAGTTGCCTGACTTCACATGTGTACCTGCCGCACGAAATACTCGTTCAGAGTGACTTCCCTAGGATCGTTTTCAGTCAATTACTCGGGTCCGCTACCAACGAGAGAAACGAGACCGTTTTTAAATTAACGGGACGCCTCTTCTCGTCTGTCGTCGGCCGCGGTCCCGGCAATGATGAAGAGATCCCGGACGAGCCCCCAATTGTGAGAAACGTAGCCCACTTAATAATAATTTACACCAAGTCAAACTCTGAAGAAGTAAGTTTATTTAACGTTCTTGCAAGATCGGGTGTCCTACAAGCAGGCACACCGATCAACATATTCAGTTCATGTTTATACAATACAAATCCATTTGTCCACGCCTTTATTTTACATTATTGGTTATAACGTATTATGACACTAACCTATCCTATGGTTGCTACAGTCTCCTCCTCTGTTTACTTCTCCCCCTACTCTAACTTTCTAGCCCCTAACTCTTGTTTTTGTTTTACCTTATTTGGCTCTCCATTGTGTGTTTTAACTTGCAGCTGTCAGCCTTTATCTTAGTGGGGCAGTTTCTTATTCACTACATCCTTTGTTCTAACTCTTGCTGTTTCTCTTTTATCTGCCTAAGCACAATTTTTAAGTGATGTACTGTCCCAAGGTCTGTACTTACATACCCTTATCAGTTCTCTTTTTCAGTGATGTACTGTCTTAAGGTCTCCACTTACATACCCTTATCAGTTCTCTTTGTCAGTGATTTCATTATGTTGTGTACAAATGACTTCTTGGTAACTTTCCACAAGCTGTAGAAACAACATTTCAGTATTTCTTATTCTCACAGAATGCTGACAGGGGAGGGGAAGATGAGGTAGGTGGTGGCATCACGCTGGAGGTGGTGGAAATGGTGGAAGATGATCCTTTGGATGTGGAGGCAGGTGGGGTGGAAAGTGAGGACAAGGGGATCCCTGTCGCAGTTCTGGGAGGGAGGGGAAGGGGGAAGGCAGAGGTTGAGGGTCCTGTCAACTACACTGGGAGGGGGGCAAGGGGTGGCGGTTGAAATCTGCTGATGTTGTTGAATTTAATTTCAAACACTCCTTGAACTCTCTGCCGATGAAGACTGAAAAAGGGAAGAGCAACCACACAACAAGGGTCTCAAATCCAAGACCCTGAGATTAAAAGTCTCATGCTCTACCAACTGAGCTAACAAGGCCTGAAACAGTACTTCTACTCTGATACAGTAAATCCACTGACAGAAGCCCCAAAGTGTGAGAAATTCCTCTCACTCATCAATAATAAATCTGAAATCTTTTTACCTTCCAAATGCTGACATCTATTTTTTCAGTATTTATTTCTCTCTCCTTTTTATTTAGTTCATGCATTTCTTCAGATTTTTTTTTTAAATTATATCTGAGGGAAGAAATGAACAGATCTGGCAGCTCAAAACTGGGCATCCATGAGGCACTGTGGGCCATCAGCAGCAGCAGAATTGTATTTAAACACAATATGTTACCTCATGGCCTGGCATATCCCTCACTCTACCATTACCAGCAAGCCAAGGGAGCAATAGTAGTTCAATGAAGTGTGCAGGAGGGCATGTCAGGAGCAGCACCAAGCAGACCTAAAAATGAGGTGTCAACCTGGTGAAGCTACAACACAGAATTACTTGCATGTCATATAGCGGAAGCAGCATGCAATAGACAGAGCTAAGCAATCTCACAATCAACAGATCAGATCAAAGCTCTGCAGTCCTGTCACATCCAGTCCTGAATGGTGGTGGATAATTAAACAATTAACAGGAGTCACAGAGAGTCATAAAGTCGTACAGCATAGAACCAGGCCCTTTGGCCCACCGCGTCCATGCCGACCATAATGCCTATCGAGACTAATCCGACCCGCCTGCATTTATTCCATATCCCTCCATGCCTTGCTCATTCAAGTACCTGTCCAGGTGCCTCTTAAATGTGACTACTGTTCCTGCCTCCACCAGGCAGCTCATTCCAGATACCCACTATTCTTTCTGTGAAAAATTTACCCCTTTGACCCCCTTTAAACCTCCTCCCTCTTAGATTAAATCTATGCCCTCTAGTTTTAGTCACCCCTACCATGGGAAACAGAGTCTGGCTATCTACACTATCTCTGCCTCTCATAAAGCGTGACGTAGGAGTGAAGAACGAGTGACCAAGAGGAGGAAAGTGGCACGGCATAGAGCTAATGGCTGGAGTGGGGGTTGGGGGGCTGGGAGCGAGTGGCAGGAGAGCTGGGTGACGCGAACAGGGAACAATCGGCCAGGGGAGCAGCGAGGTGGAGAGCGAGCAGCTGAGGAGAAGAAGCGTCAAGGCCGAGTGGGGAGAGCTCCAACCTCAAAGTCTCCCATTCAGCCGCTTCCTTCAGCTGAGTGAGAGGCTGGATACCCGATGACACTTTAGCGTGCATGTGCGAAGATGGACCAGGCGCTGATTTGCGATGATGTTGGTGCTGAGCCATGACATCATCCTGTGCATGTGCCACTTAACCCTGGCAAGATGTAGCTGTGCCCATGCGCAGCTTGGCGCTCTCTGATGATGTCAGCAGGCCGCTCCGTTGATAGGAATCACATTGTGTCTGCAGTGCCCACAACCCAGGAAAGAATAAAAAAGAGATTTACCACAATGGTAGCAGGGTGAGGGATTTCAGTTATGTGGAGAGATTGGAGAAGCTGGGGTTGTTCTCCTTGCAGCAGAGAAAATTCAGAAAAGATTTGACACATTTGTTCAAAATCATGGAGGTTTTCAATAGTTTAAATAAGGAGAAACTGTTTCCAAGTGGTAAAAGGGTCAGTAAGCAGAGGACACAGATATCAGGTGATTGGCAGAAGAACCAGAGGTGACATGAGGAACCATTTTTTACACTGCAATGTGTTGTGATAAAGAAAGAAAAGACTTGCATTTATATAGCACCTTTCCTGACCACTGGATATATCAAAGCACTTCGTAAACAATGAAATACTTTTGAAGTGTAATCACTGTTGTAATGTCAGAAATGCAGCAGCTAATACCCACAAACAGCAATGTGTTAATGACCAACTGATCTGATTGAGGGGCAAATATTGATCACAACACCAGGGAGAATTGCTCTTCACTTGTTTGAAATTGCAGCATGGGATCTTTTACATTCACCCAAACATGCAGACCAGGTCTTGGTTTAACATCACACCTGAAAGGCAGCACCTTCAACACCCTCAGTGCTGCACTGGAGTGTCAGCTGTGAAATCTGAACCCAGAAGCTTGTGATTTCGAGGTGAATGTGACCAACTGAGCCACAGCTTTTACCTGAGTCTCAATCCTTCTACCAACAGTTTCTCTCTATCGGATCTGTCACGACCCCTCATGATTGTGAACACCTCTATCAAATCTTCTCTCTGAGGAGAACAACCCCAGCTTCTCCAATCTATCCACATAACTGAAATGCTAACCACATGTTGCAGAAAGGAATTTTTCCTCATGTTCCTTCACTGCTTTCCACTGGTGCTGGGTAATTGCAGAGTGTGGGGCCGGAATGTTGCTGCTTGTCCCGGCCTCACTCACTCTGGGAAAGAGGGAATAATTGATGCATCTGTTTCTGTATCTGAAATGTGACTTCGATCTGCTGTTATTAACCGAGGCAGCGCTGCAGGAGGATACGTTAATAATCTCTCACTAATCAACTGCAAACAGTCAGAATGTGTAACTTTGAGCAGCGCTTTCTGCACCGTCAGGGCTGGAAAGTTGAGGGAGGGAGAGACACTGTCAGTATCTGAGTGTACACAGCACTGTACAGAGAAAGAGCCAATATACCGGGGCTGAGACACAGTGTATCTTTTCACATTTAATCACAATAATATCCGGAGTCAGGAACTGAAAAGGATGAAAAACCGAATAATAAGAGCAAAAGTAAGAAAACTAAGCAATTATAGATTAGCTGATGAGCATTCTCTGTGTTACCTGGTCTACTGTTTTATTTTCAATGCTCTCTCCACTGTGGCCAGGGAAGGATTTCTTCTCAAGGGCTGAATATTCACAAAGCTTCTTGGAATTAAAAATCTTTCAAAATTAATTCCATGGAGCTAATGGGGAAAAGTCAAATAACTGCATCTATTATCGGAGAGCTGGTTGGTGATGACGTGGATGTGTCTGCAGTGTGCAGGACCAGACTGTTTCTATAGATTCACAATGAATGTTCAACCCTTTATTTGTAACAGTAAAACTGATCGTGGACAATGGCTATTCTGGTTGCAGCAACCTGAAGATTTAACTCATTGACACCCTGCTTTCGGGTAATCTAGAAAGCACAACACCCAGCTCTGTCAGTTAGTGTGCTTGTTTGTTAACCCACAATTTGTTGGTTCAGGCACTTAAAAGGATGAGGCTTTATTAACTTAAACTCTTCTACATCTGCTGTATTACTCTTGCTGTTGATTCTTCAAAGATAAGTTTAATCAAGTCTTTCTTTGTGAAATCCATGCTGACTGTGTTTTATTATATTTTCATTTTCATATGTATTTTCCACTTTTGGGGATTACAGGATATTGTCATTTTTTATTGATTTTATTTTTATTTATTGCACTTATTGCCCATCCCTAATTCCCTCGAGAAGGTGGTGGTGAACTGCCTTCTTGAACCACTGCAGTCGATGTGGTGCTGTTCGGAAGGGAGTTCCAGGATTTTGACCCAGCCACAGTGAAGGAACGGTGATATAGTTCCAATTCCAGGATGGTGTGTGGCTCAGAGGGAACTTGCAGGTGATGGTGTTCCCATGCATCTGCTGCCCTTGTCCTTCTAGGTAGTAGAAGTCACGGGTTTGGAAGGTGCTGTGTAAGGAGGCTTGCTGCCTTGCTGCAGTGCATCTTGTGGATGGTACACACTGCTACCACTGTGCGTTGGTGATGGAGAGAGTGAATATAGTGAATGAGGTGCCAATCAAGTGGGCTGCTTTGTCCTGGATGACGTTGAGCTTCTTGAGTGTTGTTGGAGCTGCACCTATCCAGGCAAGTGGAGAGGATTCGATCACACTCCTGACTTGTGCCTTGTGGATAGGGGACAGGCTTTGGGGAGTCAGGAGGTGAGTTACTCGCCGCAGGATTCCTAGTGTCTGACCTGCTCTTGTAGCCATGATATTTATATGACTACTGCAGTTCAGTTTCTGGTCAATGGTAACCCCCAGGATGTTCATCGTGGGGGATTCAGCACTCGTAATGCTGTTGAATGTCAAGGGGAGAGGGTTAGATTCTCTCTTGTTTCAGAAGGTCATTGCCTGGGACTTGCGTGACTCGAATGTGAAATATCCTTATTGTAGGGTATTGTATTGTACTGTACAGTGACTACACTTGGAAAGTACTTCATTGGCTGTAAAAGGCTTTACAAATTCCTGTGGTCGTGAAATGCATGTGTTGCTTTTTCCATTGTTATCAATGTCATTGTGATCAAAAGATAGGTTTCGTGAGCACAAGGTTTAAATCAATGTTGATTCAAATAATGTAAAAGCATCTATATTCTTGCACTATACTTAATAATCACCATCTTCCTATCCTTACAGAGCACAATGTTTTTGACCCTGAAATTGATTCCACAATCTCAGTCCCTCAGACAATTTCAGCCCAGTTCTGATGAAAGATCACAGATCTGAAACGTTAACTCTGTTTCTCTCTCCACAGATGCTGCCAGACCTGCTGAGTATTTCCATCATTTTCAAGAGTCTCGATTTAATGAATAGGAAACTTGTTTCAGATCAGATTGGGAGACAGTGTGAAACCACTCCATTGTACTCATGTCTGAGATTCTGAGGACAGTTGGCTGTTAGTGGAAGACATCATCAATTAAATGTACCTAGCAACAGCTCAGACCAATTATTATTTTACAAGGTGGTGTGATGGCCATCCAGGGGTTAAAAGTAGGGATCTTGTAAGGTTTCAGTGTGCAGGAACACGAGAAGATCTCAGGGGTAAAGGCTCAGATCATCCACCAAGTTCTCCACCTGATGAGGGATCTAGGCTGGACAAAGAGGACCGTGACACTCTGAGACCAAGCTCGACCAGTCCACACACCTGCTAGAGCTGTAAAGTTATATTCCCCAAGTTTGTTCAAGATAATTTTACTTCCAATTATTAAGTACTATTTTACTCTTAATAAAAGTTCTGGACTTATTAATCAAGTATCCTGTTGATTTAATTGGTTAAAGTCATGCCCAAAGAGATTGTCCACAATAGACTTTCCTGAACTGAAAGATAAGTCTGCAAGGATTGCTAATTATACAGCCCTGTTTAAAAAGAGAGATAAACCCAGGAACTACAGACCAGTTCGTCTAATGTCAGTGGTGGGGAAACTTTTAGAAACAATTATCCAGGAGAAAATTAACTGTCACTTGGTAGAACATGGGCTAATAAATGACAGCCAGTACAGATTGGTTAACAGAAGATTGTGTATGCATTAATTAATGAATTAATTTCTTTGATGAAGTTTCAGAGAGAGTTGACCAGGGTGGTGAGGTTGATGGTGTGTGTCTGCACTTCAAAATTGTGTTTGAAAAAGTACCATAAAATAGACTTGTTAACAAAATGTGAGCAGATGGGATTAAAGAGGCAGTGGCAGCGTGGATACAAAATTGGCTGAGAGACGGAAAGCATAAAGTAGGGTGAATGCTTGTTTTTCAGAATGGAGGGACTAATCCAGTAATGTCACTGTTGTCGCAGTGTGTGCAGTGTCTGACCCTGAGCTGTCCTAGGGAGGGGGCTGTTTGTGATTTTCCTGTGGGGTATATTATCATCAGGGTATCTCTCTGAGCTGTCCCAGGGATGGGGCAGTGTGTGATATCCTTGTGCATGTCATGCAGGCCCACTGGCGTGTGGTTCCATCCTGATGCCAAGAAACAGAGCCCCATCTATGGGCAAAAAGTCTCACTTCCCCGTGGGTGTCTTGAGAGAGAAGAAGGCTTAGGGAGTAAACCTGGACAGTAAATCCGGAGTGGAGTCCCATACCTGTTACTTATCAGGTAGTTTTCCAGCAACTCCTACAGCAGAGCTGGTACCAAATAGTACTGGTTTTTTCCTTTCCTTTGGACAATACTAGCAATGCTGAGAGGGGGTCCTGATGCTCAGTGTCTCCATACTATTTTCCCAGGCCTGTGCCCTGGAGAGGACACTCCAGCTTCATGGTTAAACATTAGCAAAACATGGGAAGAAACAGTTACCGATTATAAGCTCTCACTCAATTGGTGTAGAGTATGAGCACTAGGGGCTACTTTTGACAGTGGGAGAGATCATCGCGTCTCAATGGATAACTGCCACCTACTCCAAGCTGTGCAGCCCCCAGTCAGTTAGGTGCTGTCCTGCCACGACCTACTTGCTTCAATGGGTGCTTACAGCTTCGAGAGATATCTCTCAACTGGCGGATTGATAATCTATGCACCAGGCAAGACAAACTCAACAAAGAAGACACCAGTGCTTCGCATCACAAGCTGGAATGTAAGGACCATGTGTCCTGGCCTTACCGACAACCTTCTGCAGGTTGATGGCACACACAAGACAGCTGTGATTGACAAGGAACTCACAAGGCTCAATGTGGACATTGCTGTGCTGCAAGAAACTAGACTCATTCAAAGTGGATCCCTCAAATAGAAACACTACACCTTCTTCTGGCAGGGGAAAGCCCAAGAGGCAACTCGTGAGCATGGAGTGGGTTTCACAGTAAATAACATGCTACTTGTGATGAGTGAACCACCCACAGTAGGCTCAGAGAGACTTCTTACCCTTCACTTGTCAACAAGCGCGGGCCCAGTTAATCTCATATGCATCTATGTCCCGACACTCACCTCCACCCCAGATGTCAAGGATCAATTCTATGAGACACTTGACACTGCCATCAGTAGATTTCCCAGCACCGAGGGACTGTATCTTCTAGGGGATTTCGACGCAAGCTTGGGTACTGACGACAGCTTGGCCAACGAGCATAGGGCACCAGGGGATTAGCAAGATGAACGAAAATGGACAGAGGTTTCTGGAGCTATGCTGTCACCATGGACTCTGTGTGACGAACAGCTATTTCCAGGTCAAGCTGTGCCACAAGGTGTCCTGGAGACATCCGCGATCATGCCACTGGCACCAGCTAGACCTTGTCATCACCAGACGTACCACCCTCAGCAGTGTCCTCATCACACGCAGCTATCATAGCGCTGACTGTGACACTGACCACTCCCTGGTGTGTAGCAAGGTCAGGCTTCAGCCAAGAAAGCTTCACCCATCCAAGAAGAAAGGTCGTTCTCGGATCAACACTTGCCGAACCACTGATCCAGAAAGGACCCAGGAGTTCCTCAACATCCTCGATCAGGCTCTTTCAGAAAACGCCCAAGGCCTCAGTGCAGTGTCAAAGTGGAATCATCTGCACGCCACCATCTATAACTCTGCACTCGCTGTGTATGGGAAAAGAGATGGGAGGAATGCTGACTGGTTTGAGGCTTATTGGACTGAAATGGAGTCAGTTACTGCAACTAAGAAGAGAGTCCTCATGAACTACAAACAAGTCTCCAGCAAACAAACTCTAGATGCTCTCAGAGCTGCCAGAAACAAGTCTCTGCAGACTGCTCAGCACTGCACC
The DNA here is from genome assembly GCF_036365525.1 of Heterodontus francisci. Lineage (NCBI taxonomy): Eukaryota > Metazoa > Chordata > Chondrichthyes > Heterodontiformes > Heterodontidae > Heterodontus > Heterodontus francisci. The sequence continues at coordinate 503,829 of NW_027140132.1, forward strand.
AATCAATACTGGTTAAAACTCTGCAACAGCATACAAACTGCCACTGAATCTGGGGGATGCTAGAGGGACATATGAAGGAATTCAACACACCAAGGTTCCTTAGACAGCACCTTCCATACCCGCAACCTCTACCAACTAGAAGGACAAGGGCAGCAAATTCATGGGAACACCACCACCTGCAAGTTCCCCTCCAAGCCACACACTATCGTGACTTGGAACTATATCGCCTTTCCTTCACTGTTGCTGGGTCCAAATCCTTGAACTCCCTTCCTAACAGCACTGTGGGTGTACCTACCTCACACAGACTGCAGCGGTTCAAGAAGGCAGCTCACCACCACCTTCTCATGGGAAATGAGGGATGGGCAATAAATGCTGGCTTAGCCAGTGATGATCACATCACATGAATGAATAAAAAAAAAATTATGAAAGCAATGGGAGCAGCAGTAACTAAATCAACACCTTTGAAGACAAAGACAGGGGTGATCATCACTGAACCTGACAAGCAGATGGAAAGGTGAGTGGAGCATTGCCTTGAACTCTACATAACGGAGAACATTGTCATTGAAGTAGCTCTCAGCACCATTCCAGACTTCCCTGTCATGGAGGAGCTGGACAGCGACACCACCATAGAGCTCAACAACGCCATTGACCGTCTAGCCAGTGGTAAAGCCCTGGGAAATGATGATATTCCACCTGGAATCATCAAAAGTGGAAAAGCAGCTCTGCTGCAGCATCCCCATGAACTTCTGTGTCTCTGTTGGAAGGGGAGATCTGCGCCTCTCAACATGCGTGATGCAAACATTGTCACCTTGTGCAACAATAAAGGCGATCGCAGTGACTGCAGCAATTAGCGAGGCATCTGCTTGCTAAGTATTGTGGGGAAGGTCTTTGCTCGCATTGCTCTGACCAGATTGCAGACCCTGACATCGCATCTATCCTGAGTCTCAGTGCAGCTTCAGAGCTGGTAGATCGACAGTCGACATGATTTTCTCACTTCGGCAGTTACAGGAGAAGTACTGTGAACAGGACAGACCACTCTACATTGTCTTTATAGACATCACCAAGGCCTTCGATCTTGTTTGCAGAGACGGACTCTTCAAACTGCTGTGGAAACTAGGCTGCCCTCCTGAACTCTTGGGCGTCATCTCTTCTTTCCACGAGAACATGCACAGTTCCGTCAGTTACAATGTAGCAACATCAGACACTTTCACGATCAGCAGTGGGGTAAAACAGGGCTGTGTCCTGGTGCAAACTCTCTTCGGAACGTAGGAGGAGGCAGTTTACCCTGTCGAGCCTGATCTGTCATTCAATTACATCCTTGATGATCATCTACCTCAACACCACTTCCCCGCGCTCTCCCCATATCCCTTGATGTCATGAGTATCAAGATTTCTATCAATTTCTGTCCTGAACATGCTCAATGAATGAACTTTCACAAACCCCTGAGGTAGAGAATTCCAAAGATTCACCACCCTCTGAGTGAAGAAATTCCACCCTATCTCAGTTTTTAATGGCCTTTTAAATGAAACTTTAAGGAATACAAGCCCAGTTTCCTCATAAAACAATGCCACCATCCCAGGGATTAGTCTGGTGACCCTCCGTTGCACTCCCTCTGTGGCAAGTATATCCTTCCTTAGATAAGGTAACCAAAACTGTGCACAATACTCCAGCACGATCTCACCAAGGCTCTATACAATTGCAGCAAGACATCTTTATTCCTGTCCTCATGACCCATCGTGTTAAGGCCAACATACCATTTGCCTTCCGAATTGATTGCTGCACCTGCATGCGAGCATTTAGTGTCTCATGAACAAGGACACCCAGGTCCCTTTGGACATCAACACTTCCCAACCTCTCACCATTTAAGAAATATTCTGTCTTTCTGTTTACTCTACCAAAGTGGATAACTTCACACTTATTCACATTATATTCCATCTGTCATTTCATTCACTTATCCTGTCCAAGTCCCCTGGAAGCCTCCTTGTAACCTCCTCACAGCTCACATCCTTTACAATTGGCATATTCTTCTCCATGCTGCTATTTTAAACTTTCAATGACTCAGATGGGGGTGTCCACCTGCATACCAGAGCTGATGACAAGCTGTTCATCTTGGCAAGACTGCGCACCAAGACCAAAATGAGTCAGTTCTTGGTCTGTGAGTTGCTGTTTGCTGATGACGCTGTGCTGACATCGCATAATGAAGTTCATTAACAGCAGCTTGTCTATCGGTTCTCCCTGGCCTGCAAGGAGTTTGGACTGACGATCAGCAGCAGGAAGATCAAAGTTATGGGCCAGGACTTAGAGACTCCACCTTCCATCAACATCGACAGGCTCACTTTGGAGGTTGTCAACAGCTTCACATACCTTGGATCAACAATCACCAGCAATCTGTCCCTTGATACTGAAATCAGAACCAGGATTGTCAATGCTGCAGCTGTCATGTCAAAGTTGAGAAGACGAGTGTGAACCGACAGCAAACTGATCGAAAATACAAAACTCCGCGTGTACCAGGCTTGTGTTCTCAGCACCCTCCTTTATAGTAGAGAAGCATCAACAACTTATGCAAGCCAAGAAAAGCAGCTGAACAGCTTCCACCTCCGCTGTCTCAGATGGATATTGGGCATCTCCTGGCAGGACAGAGTGCTGAATGCAGAGGTACACCAGAGTGCAGGGATCTGCAGCATGTTTGCCCTCTTGAGTCAGCGGTGACTCTGTTGACTGGGTCATGTGTGCTGAATGGATGACGGTCGCTTTGCCAAAGACATGCTCTTTGGTGAGCTTGCTATCAGCACGAGACCAACAGGTCACCCACGTCTGTGATACAAGGACATCGGCAAAGCGAGATCTCAAGCTGACTGGGATTGGAGTCGATGCATGGGAAGTCCTTCCTGCTGACTGGAATTCCTGGAGAAAGGCATTCAGGAAGACCATGGGAAAAGCAGAGGACAAAAGAAATGACCAGATGGTGGGAAAGAGAGGTCAGAGGAAGGAAAAATTATCAGTCGACCTCGGGCCAATGATAATCATCTGTACCAGCTGTGGAAGGGATCGTCACTCACGAGTCGTCCTCGACAGCCACAACAAACGATGTTTCACACAGAAGTGACGTACACCCCGGGTGCAGCCCATTGTCTTCCGAGACGGACGGTTGCCTATTACAATTACAACTACAGCTGCAACTACAAGAGCGAGTCAGAGGCTGGGAACTCTGCCGTGACGAACTCAGCTCTTGACTCGCCAAAGTCTGCCCACTATCTGCAAGGTCTTCCTCTGATTTCAATTGCACACACATTTGCAATCTGGCTCTGTAGCTTAGTTGGTTCAAGCACCTGTCCAGTAAACAGAAGATCCTGGGTTCAACTCCCAGCAGAGCCTTATTTCACAGTAGCAACATGCTTGAAAAGTTTCATTATCAACACTGACATCTGTGTCTTGTGAGCTTCAATTCAAAATACATGATGAATTTCAATCACATACAAAAACAGCCTTTGTGAAGGATATGAGTTTGGAATGGCTGTTCCTCCTGGTACAGAACTTCAGTGCGAATGCATCAAAGGTGACTTCTTTGACATAAATTTGTTCACAGTTACATTCAACCTGGAAAACAGCTTGATATTAATCTCACTGAAGGAGAGTGTTTGTGTCATTATGTGTTGCTTTTAACCGAGACTGGGACATGACGCAAGTGGGAGGGTTTAACTGAGGTTTGGAATATTTGTCAGTCAGGAACAAGAAAAATCAAAGGAACCAAATAAGAAAACCTATGTCTCATGTGGTTACCGAGAAACGGTGAGAAGATATTAAACTTTGTTGTATTTAATACAACTGTGTGAACTTTGATCTTTGCGGCCTTTTATAAACAGTATTTGAAGGGTCTCAGTAAAAATGTTCAGTGTTGATGAGAGTGGGGTCTGGGTGAGCAGCTGCTGAGCGTGACAGGGTCAGGACTGGATGCAGGAAGTTCTCTGACATTCTTTCTCTCTCTGATGGGTTGAGTTGATTTTCAACTGGCAGCTGTTGCTGTTTTGATAATTCAAGTTCCCTCCACCGATTTTTTTGAACAGACAGTGCAGTATGAGGCTGTAAAGGATTAATGCTGAAGACAGTGGGATCAACCCCTCCCACAATCAGAGTGATGATGTAACAGTCACATGAGATGAGGTTTGGGAGAAGAGAGAGCAGCACCAAGGATGCTCGTTTAGGAGGCTTGATGAGTGTGTATATAGTATTGTGTAAATTAGAAAACAGTTCTTAGTTCTTTCAGCAGGGAATGTGTCCAGAAAATATCGCGAAACTCACAATTTTATTATTCAGGAGTTGGAACACAGGGATATTAACTCCAAGTGACAGTAGTGGTTTCATTTAACAAAAGAAAAGTAGAGAATAATATTGCTCATTGATTGAAATCCCCCAGTGAGGAGACAGTTAAACAGGTGATCTGTTGGGGCATCCTTCGATCCAAGGTTTCGGCAGCATTTAATCTCCCTTTTTGGTGAAATTCTCTGTTTTTTGCATCTTTTTTTAATCCAGCTTTGATGGACCGGTGAAAAAACTGAAAAAAGTGAACAGATCCATCCTTTCTTTTCTTCCTTCTTCCCATCAGTTTCTCTTTTCTGTCCCAATTTATTCTGCTGATTCTGCTGTTTTATCCATTCCAATCAAAATTCAAAATTCCAATCAAATCTATTTGTTATTCCACAGTGTCTTTCCATGTGTTTTATTCTGTTGTATTCTCTCACAGTCTGTTTGATGATCAATTTTACATCTCACTCTCTGTTCTGGTGAAGATCAGAAGCAGTGATATCTGTTTGCAACACCCGACAAGTCAGCCTGAGGCTGTATCTCATCGATAATGTGGAGTTAGGAACATAGGAACATAGGAGCAGGAGTCGGCCATTCAGCCCATCGAGCCTACCCCACCATTCAATATGATCATGGCTGATCATCCACTTCAATGCCCTTTTCCCCACACTTTCCTCATATTCCCTTATGTCATTTGTATTTAGAAATCTATCAATCTCTGTTTTAAACATACTCAATAACTGAGCTTCCACAGCCCTCTGGGTTACAGAATTCCAAAGATTCACAACCCTCTGAGGAATAACATTTCTCCTCATCTCTGTCCTAAGTGGCTTGCCCCTTATTTTGAAATTGCGTCCCCTGGTTCTCGACTCCCCAACCAGGGGAAACATCTTAGCTGCATCTACCCTGACTGTCCTTTAAATATTTTGTAGGTTTCAATGAGATCACCTCTTATTCTTCAAAACTCTAGAGAATACAGCCCCAGTTTCCCCAATCTCTCTTCATAGGACAGTCCCACCATCCCAGGAACAAGTCTGATGAACCTTCTTTGCACTCCATCTATGGCAATAATATCCTTCCGAAGGTCAGGGGACCAAAGCTGCACACAGTACTCCAAGTGCAGTCTAACCAGGGTTCGATACAATTGAAGCAAGAATTCACTACTCCTGTACTCAAATCCTCTTGCGATAAAGGCTAACATACTATTATCCTTCCTAATTGCTTGCTGCACCTGCATGTTAGCTGTCAGTGACTTATTGACATGGATACCATGTCACCCTTATACTCGATACCTCAGTTAATAAAGGAAAGGATTCCATATACCTGCTGAACCACCTTATTGACCTGTCCTGCTACCTTCAGGGATCTGTGGACATTCACTCCAACGTCCCTCACTTCCTCGACACCGTTCAGTGTTCTCCCATTAATTGTGTATTCCTTTGCCTTTTTTGACGCCTGCTCTCGCTGTTCCCTGCTCTCCGAGTGAACTCTTACTCCCTCTCCTGGGCACTTTATGCTCCATTCTGCTCTCACTGTTTCCTGCTCTCTTAATGTATCAATATTTATTTGCCTTGTGTTTAATTTAAAATATGGATTAACAGTATTTTACAGTTGTAGGTTTTATTTGGTAGTCCTGTACAAGTTGTGGATTGGTATTCAATATTTAGCTCTGTGAAAACGATTGTGAATGAAAATATAACTTTCAATCTTAAACATGGGCTGGTCTGCAAGCTCCAAGTCCTTCATTTTGTAGGAATGGAATTGATACTGTGTCTTTCAGTCTTAATCTCTGTGGCATTTTTGAACTGGTATGTAATGCATAACTTGGTCTAACGTCTGATGTACATTATTGGGATTCATAGGATCATAGGAAATAGAGGAATTAGGCCATTCAGCCCATCGAGCCTGCTCCAACATTCAAACAGATCGTGACTGATCATCTACCTCTACGCCATTTTTCCTGCTATCTCCATATCCCTTGATCTTGTTAGTATTTAGAAATCTATCGATTTCTGTCTTGAATATGTTCAATGATTGATCTTCCACAGCCCTCTGGGATAAAGAATTCCACAGAGTTCCCACCCTCTGAGTAAAGAAATTCCTGCTCATCTCAGTCTCAAATGGCCTGCCCTTATTCTGAGACTGTGTCCCCTTGTTCTGGACTCACTAGACAGAGGAATCATCCTATCCATATCTACCCTGTGACACCCTGGAAGAACTTTGTCTGTTTCAATGAGATTACCTCTCATTCTTCAAAACTCTAGAGAATTTAGGCCCAGTCTCTGCAGTCTCTCATCATAAGACAATCCCACCATCCCAGGGGATGAGACCGGTGAATCTCTGTTGCACTCCCTCTATGACAAGGCTATCCTTCCTTAGATAAGGAAACCAAAATTGTACAGAATACTCCAGGTGCAGTCTCATCTAGACTTCATACATCTTTACTCATGTACTCAAATACGCTTTCAATGAAGCCAACATACCATTTGCCTTCCTAATTGATTGCTGCACCTGCATACTAGCTTTTAGTGTCTCAGGAACAAGGACACCCAGGTGCCTTTGGACATCGACACTTCCCAGCCTCTCACCATTTAAGAAATACTCTGTCTTTCTGTTTATTCTACCAAAGTGGAGAACTTCACACTTATTCACATTATATTCCATCTGCCATGTTCTTGCCCATTCATTTAACCTTTCCAAATCCCCTCAAAGCCTCCTTGCATTCATTCTGTACCTTTCAATTCTGTAAATTTTGACTGTTCTATTTCAGATTTTATATTTAAAATGTAACCATGGTGACAGAGTTTATTTAGATCTGATGGTAAGTTTGTTCTTGGACTGTGATTGATGGATCAACCTGTCAGCTGTACTGAATTGGAGTGAAATGGAAACAACTTCTGTCTCTCATGCTGTTGTTTGACTGTGTCTCTTGACTTTGGGATCAGTGTCTGTGTGACTACTTCTTTTGTTTGTTCCAGTGGAACTGATGAGCTGGCAGTATCTCTGTGCTTTGGGAGTGATCCTGTACCGACTGTGTGTTGGAATGAGCTCGCTGCACTTTTCTTTGTGTCCAAGAATCACCACATCCATTCAGGTTCCTTCGTGTATTTTCCTGCAGGAATGAAAGAACTGGTGAGATAGAAGATACAAAAGCGATCAATGGAATCGTCCCAATAATAATCATTATGAACAATCACAAAATGAAAACCAGGAACACAAACACTGTCAGTGTCTGACTCCACTGCAGTACTGCAGCATTCAGCTTCTGTTTACCAGGTGTTTGCAGTGGATTTACAACAAGTTTGTGACATTCAGAAACAACACAAGCCCTGCACTGCTCAATGACTGGGACTGTCCGAAAGAGCAGCGACCTTTACACAGTCGCATTTCTATTTCAACGGAAAACAAGCAGCCACTATTTAAAATGTGCCTTTCACACTTCTCACCTGGTGTCTGCAATAAATGCTCTTTGTCAAACTGTCCACATCGTTGTTGTGCGGCTATTTTCCCCCCACTGTTCACGATCCAACAAACAGTGAGAGACTGGAACTAAAGCAGGAAAATTCCCTCTCCTTTGGGTGGTAAAATTGTCAGTGATTTTCAATAGTGATTTCTTCCCATTGTGTCTCCCTGAGCCTGTACAGACACTGTCCGAGAATGAACCCTCCCTTCCCCATGTCCCCGGCTCACTCCATGTTCCGGGAGCAGCTCCTGCTCCACAGTGTCTGTTACAAACAGATATGGTTCGGAAGGGCTGGGGCGTGCACCAAAACATGGGAGGAGCGAGTAGCCAAGGTACGTCAAACGTTGGGCATGTGGGGGCAGCGATCTCTCTCCATTGTGGGTAAGAACCTGGTCATCAGGTGCGAGGCGCTCACGTTGTTGCTCTACGTGGCGCAGGTCTGGCCCATACCCCACTCCTGCGCCGTGGCTGTCACCCGAGCCATTTTCCGCTTCGTCTGGGGATCTAAAATGGACCGCGTCTGGAGGGACACGATGTTCAAATCTCTGGACAAGGGCGGGAAAAATGTACCCAACGTGGCCGTCATCCTGATGACCACCTTCGTGTGCAGCTGCATCAAGCTGTGTGTAGATCCCCAGTACACAAACTCCAAGTTTCACTACATGCTGAGGTTCTATCTGTCCCCGGTGTTGCGAAGGATGGGCCTGGTCACATTGCCGCGGAACACTCCATGCAGTTGGGGGGTGCCGTACCACCTATCATTCGTGGATCAGTTTCTGCGGGCAAACACCTTTGACCACTGGTCCATCAGGCAGTGGTCTGCACGGAATGTCCTCAAGGCCCTACGGGAAAAGGAAATGGTGCATCCTGTCGGATGGTTCCCCGAGCAGACCGTCAAAGTCATTTGGCGGAATGCCTCATCACCAGAACTTTCAAACAAGCACCAAGACGTAGCTTGGCTGGTGGTGAGAAGGGCCCTCCCCGTCAGATCCCTCATGCACACCCGAAGTCTCGCCCCCTCCGCACAGGGCCCCCGCGTTGGCTGTGGTGGGGAAGAGACGGTCACCCACCTCCTCCTGGAATGTGCCTTTGCAAAGCAGGTGTGGAAAGAGATGCAGTGTTTTTTGTCAAGGTTCATCCCAAGCAGCTCTGTAACACAGGAGTCTGTGCTCGACGGGCTGTTCCCAGGGACGCACACCGAGACAAACATCAACTGCTGCTGGAGGACTATCAATTCGGTGAAAGACGCCCTTTGGTCTGCCCGAAACTTGCTGGTCTTCCAGCGCAAAGAGTTGTCCACGACCGAATGTTGCAGACTGGCACATTCCAAGGTCCAGGACTACGTGCTGAGGGACGCACTAAAGCTTGGGGCAGCCGCAGCAAAGGCTCAATGGGGAAAGACCACAGTGTAAGCTTCCCCCACCAAGCTGGACTGAGGGGCTGGATCCATGGGAAACCCCTCGAACTGTATCGTTAATATTCTCAATTGCTGTCAATGTAAAACTGTAATTGACATGACAATTGTGAAACTGAAGGGTTGGGAAGAAACTGATGACAGTATTGAAGGAAACTGACCTCCCTTGCAATGTTTGTATTTTTTGGTGCTGTTTGGAAACTGTTTGGCAATGTAATTTTTACAGATTTTTATGAATAAAGTATATTTTGGAAATAAAAAAAAGTCTGTTACAAACACTCCCCGACTCCCCCTCAACTTCCCACCACTCAATTCTAATCTCTGAGCACATCTGCGGACTCGCTCCCAAAGCAGTGGCTGCTGGAAGCAGGTGCTGTTTGTTCCCTTCCCCCGGGCCCAGGAAGTCTGCATTAGCAGCTGATTTAAAGCATCTTCCCCTGATTGAGTGAATGGCTTCACAGACTGGGTTGGGAAAGTCTGCGCATGCGCTCCACTCCTCATTCTGACGTCCCACTGTGGGCGGGGCTGCATCACGCGTGCGCAGATCCCTGCAGCAATTCAGCATTCAAACATCAATGGGAACTTTCCCCATTTCACCCTCATCAAAGTCCCAAAGAAAGTGAAGAGGGGCTTGGACTGGAGGGAGGGAGGGTCGGGGTAGGGGGAACCTAGAACCCAGAAAGCTGCCCACTTGCCCCATTTAGATGCTCAATTTGTGGTCATTCCCTGCAGGGGGTTTGTTATTATTGAGCCCCTCCTGGTAAAACAATCCGATAGAAAGAAGGGAGAAAGGAGGGAGCCGGTGTGTTTGCTGGGACCTTGCAGAATTCATTTCAGCAGCAAAAGTCCCGGGTTATATTAACCCGAGTGAAACACGCTGTCAGTGGGAGGAAAACCGAACGGCCCTTTTCATCTTTTCATTGGAAACAACGTAGAGCCGGAAGTGCGGCGAGCAGAGCAGACACACAAGCTCAATGACAGGAGAGCTCGGCCGTCCCTGAGTTTCAGCTCCCGGCTCTTACATTTCCTCATCCACACTGTCTTTACTGTGGATGTTCAGGGGTTCCTTGTCAGATCTGAGGACTGTATCCATTAAACATTCTGAGTCAGGAGATCCACACACTCTCTGTTATCAAGATTTATGGGCAGGAATGTTTCAAAACTTTGTCTATTAAATCATTGTATTATTCACAGAACTAATGAGGCAATCGGTTCATTATTCAGGCCTTGAACTTGGTTTGGGTAGACCGAAAACTGAGAGTTCAGCACCTTTCCACTACTTCACTAATATAACTGATTTTTTTTGATGAAGTAACAGAAAAGGTTGATGAAGGGAAAGCAATGGATGTTGTCTATATGGATTTTAAGAAAGCGTTTGACAAACTACCACATAAAAGGCTGGGTAACAAAACTGAGGCTCCTGGAATAGGAGGGGCAGTATCTGCTTGGGTTAAAAAATGGATGAAATATCAAGAAAAGCGAGTTGTGGTATTTGGTTGTTTTTCAGAATGGAAGATGGTGAACAGTGATGTCCACAAGGGTCAGTGTCAGGACAACCATATATAGAAATGACTTGAATATTGGAATCACAGAATCACAGAATTGTTACTGCACAGAAGGAGGCCATTTGGCCCATCGTGTCTGCACTGACTCTCCAAATGAGCAATTCACCTCATGTCACTTCCCCGTCCTCTCCCCATAATCCTGCACATTCTTCCTTTTCAGATAACAGTCTAATTCCCATTTGAATGCTTCAATTGAACCTGCCTCCATCACATTCTCAGGCAGTTCATACTTTAACCACTCGCTGTGTGAAAAAGTTTTACCCCATGTCGCTTTTGTTTCTGTTACCAATTACTTTAAATCTGTGCCTTCTCGTTCTCGATCCTTTCACAAGTGGGAACAGTTTCTCCCTATCCACTCTGTCCACACCCCTCATAATTTTGAATACCACTATGAAATCTCCTCTTAGCCTTCTTTTCTCCAAGGGAAACAGTCCTAACTTCTCCAATCTATCTTCATAACTGAAATTCCTCATCCCTGGAACCATTCTCATGAATCTTTTCCATAATCTCTCCAATGCCTTCACATCTTTCCTAAAGTGTGGCACCCAGAATGGGACGCAGTACTTCAGCTGAGGCTAGTGTCTTGTACAATAGAACATAGAACATTGCAGCGCAGGACAGGCCCTTCGGCCCTCGATGTTGCGCCGACCTGTGAAACCATCTGACCTCTACACTATTCCATTTTCATCCATATGTCTATCCAATAACCACGTAAATGCCCTTAAATTTGGCGAGTCCACTACTGTTGCAGGCAGGGCGTTCCACGCCCCTACTACTCTCTGAGTAAAGAAACTACCTCTGACATCTGTCCTATATCTATCACCCCTCAACTTAAAGCTATGTCCCCTCGTGTTTGCCATCACCATCCGAGGAAAAAGACTCTCACTATCCACCCTATCTAACCCTCTGATTATCTTATATGTCTCTATTAAGTCACCTCTCCTCCTCCTCTCTAACGAAAACAACCTCATGTCCCTCAGCCTTTCCTCGTAAGACCTTCCCTCCATACCAGGCAACATCTTAGTTAATCTCCTCTGCACGCTTTCCAAAGCTTCCACATCCTTCCTATAATGCGGTGACCAGAACTGCACGCAATACTCCAAGTGTGGCCGCACCAGAGTTTTGTATCGCTGCAGCATAACCTCGTGGCTCCGAAACTCGATCCCCCTACTAATAAAAGCTAACACACCATATGCCTTCTTAACAGCCCTATTAACCTGGGTGGCAACTTTCAGGGATTTATGTACCTGGACACCAAGATCTCTCTGCTCATCTACACTACCAAGAATCTTCCCATTAGCCTGTTAGTCTGCATTCCTGTTACTCCTTCCAAAGTGAATCACCTCACACTTTTCCGCATTAAACTCCATTTGCCATCTCTCAGCCCAGCTCTGCAGCCTATCTATGTCCCTCTGGAACCTACAACATCCTTCGGCACTGTCCACAACTCCACCGACCTTCGTGTCATCCGTAAATTTACTAACCCACCCTTCTACACCCTCATCCAGGTCATTTATAAAAATGACAAACAGCAGTGGCCCCAAAACAGATCCTTGCGGTACACCACCAGTAACTAAACTCCAGGATGAACAATTGCCATCAACCTACACCCTCTGTCTTCTTTCAGCTAGCCAATTTCTGATCCAAAGCACTAAATCACCTTCAATCCCATACTTCCGTTTTTTCTGCAATAGCCTACCGTGGGGAACCTTCTCAAACGCGTTACTGAAATCCATATACACCACATCCACGGCTTTACCCTCATCCACCTGTTTGGTCACCTTCTCAAAAAACTCAATAAGGTTTGTGTGGCACGACCTACCCTTCACAAAACCGTGCTGACTATCGCTAATGAACTTATTCTTTTCAAGATGATTATAAATCCTATCTCTAATAACCTTTTCCAACATTTTACCCACAATTGAAGTAAGGCTCACAGGTCTATAATTACCAGGGCTGTCTCTACTCCCCTTCTTGAACAAGGGGACAACGTTTGCTATCCTCCAGTCTTCCGGCACTATTCCTGTTGACAATGACGACATAAAGATCAAGGACAAAGGCTCTGCAATCTCATCCCTGGCTTCCCAGAGAATCCTAGGATAAATCCCATCTGGCCCAGGGGACTTATCTATTTTCACACTTTCCAAAATTGCTAACACCTCCTCCTTGTGAACCTCAATCCCATCTCGCCGAATAGTCTGTATCTTAGTATTCTCCTCGACAACATTTTCTTTCTCTACTGTAAATACTGACGAAAAATATTCATTTAACGCTTCCCCTATCTCCTCTGATTCCACACACAACTTCCCACTACTATCCTTGATTGGCCCTGATCTAACTCTAGTCATTCTTTTATTCCTGATATACCAAAAGAAAGCCTTAGGGTTTTCCTTGATCCTATCCGCCAATGACTTATCGTGTCCTCTCCTCGCTCTTCTTAGCTCTCCCTTTAGGTCCTTCCTGGCTAGCTTGTAACTCTCAAGCGCCCTAACTGAACCTTCACGTCTCATCCTAACATAAACCTTCTTCTTCCGCTTGACAAGTGCTTCAACTTCTTTAGTAAACCACGGCTCCCTCGCTCGACAACTTCCTCCCTGCCTGACAGGTACATACTTATCAAGGACACGCAGTAGCTGCTCCTTGAATAAGCTCCACATTTCGATTGTGCCCATCCTCTGCAGTTTCCTTCCCCATCCTACGCATCCTAAATCTTGCCCAATCGCATCATAATTTCCTTTCCCCCAGCTATAATTCTTGCCCTGCGGTATATACCTGTCCCTGCCCATTGCTAAGGTAAACCTAACCGAATTGTGATCACTATCACCAAAGTGCTCACCTACATCTAAATCTAACACCTGGCCGGGTTCATTACCCAGTACCAAATCCAATGCGGCATCGCCCCTGGTTGGCCTGTCTACATACTGTGTCAGAAAACCCTCCTGCACACACTGGACAAAAACTGACCCATCTAAAGTTCTCGAACTGTAGTATTTCCAGTCAATATTTGGAAAGTTAAAGTCCCCCATAACAACTACCCTGTTACTCTCGCTCCTGTCGAGAATCAACTTCGCTATCCTTTCCTCCACATCTCTGGAAATATTCAGAGGTCTATAGAAAACTCCCAACAGGGTGACCTCTCCTCTCCTGTTTCTAACCTCGTCCCATACTACCTCAGTAGACGAGTCCTCAAACGTCCTTTCTGCCGCCGTAATACTCTCCTTGATTAACAATGCCACACCCGCCACCACCCCCCCCCCCCCACCTCTTTTACCATCTTCTCTGTTCTTACTGAAACATCTAAATCCCGGAACCTGCAACATCCATTCCTGTCCCTGCTCTATCCATGTCTCCGAAATGGCCACAACATCGAGATCCCAGGTACCAACCCATGCTGCAAGCTCACCCACCTTATTCCGGATGCTCCTGGCGTTGAAGTAGACACACTTTAAACCAAGTTCTTGCTTGCCAGTGCCCTCTTGCGTCCTTGTAACCTTATCCATGACCTCACTACTCTCAACATGCTGTACACTGGAACTGCAATTTAGGTTCCCATCCCCCTGCTGAATTAGTTTAAACCCCCACAAAGAGCACTAGCAAATCTCCCCCCCAGGATATTGGAGCCCCTCTGGTTCAGGTGAAGACCATCCTGTTTGTAGAGGTCCCACCTACCCCAGAAAGAGCCCCAATTATCCAGGAAACCAAAACCCTCCCTCCTACCCCATCCCTGCAGCCACGTGTTCAACTCCTCTCTCTCCCTATTCCTCGCTTCGCTAGCACGTGGCACGGGCAACAACCCAGAGATCACAACTCTGTTTGTTCTCGCTCTAAGCTTCCACCCTAGCTCCCTGAATTTCTGCCTTAAATCCCCATCTCTCTTCCTACCTATGTCATTGGTGCCTATGTGGACCACGACTTGGGGCTACTCCCCCTCCCCCTTAAGGACCGCAAAAACACGATCCGAGACATCACGAACCCTGGCACCAGGGAGGCAACACACCAACCGTGAGTCTCTCTCGTTCCCACAGAACCTCCTGTCTGTTGCCCTAACTATGGAGTCCCCAATGACTAATGCTCTGCTCCTCTTCCCCCTTCCCTTCTGAGCAACAGGGACACACTCTGTGCCAGAGACCTGTATCCCATTGCTTACCCCTGGTAAGTCGTCCCCCCCAACAGTATCCAAAACGGTAAACCTGTTGTTGAGGGAAACGGCCACAGGGGATCCCTGCACTGCCTGCTGGTTCCCTCTCCTTCCCCTGCGGTAACCCATCTACCTACTTATTTTACCTGAGGTGTGACTACCTCCCTATAACTCCTCTCAATAACCCCCTCCGCCTCTCGAATGATCCGAAGTTCATCCAGCTCCAGCTCCAGTTCCCTAACGCGGTTCTCGAGGAGCTGGAGTTGGGTGCACTTCCTGCAGATGCAGTCAGCAGGGACACTCTTGGCGACCCTTACCTCCAACATTCTGCAGGAGGAACATTCAACTGCCTTAACCTCCATTCCCACTATTCGAAATTCCCAACAGATCTACTGAAAACCAAAAAAAAAAGTCAAAACTTGTTAGCTTAGCAATCCAACAGACAGAACTTTTTTTTTGGTTAGAGGAGGAGGATGGGTGGGAGACACTACCCGAATAGGGTTTCGGGTAAAGCAACCGCCCAAATATGTAACCTCACTTACCCAGCAGTCCCGCGTGCGCTCCGCCTATACACGAGAAATGGCTTCCGATGTCAACATGACCTCCTTGTTCTTGTACTCTATGCCTCTATCACTAAAGCCGAGGATACTGTATGCTTTATTAACCACTCTCTCAACCAATGACATATAACCCCAGGTCTCTCTGCTCCTGCACCCCCTTTAGAATTGTACCCTTTATTCTATATTGTCACTCCATGTTCTTCCTACCGAAATGAATCAATTCACATTTCTCTGCATTGAACTTCACCTGTCATCTGTCCTCCCATTCCACCAACTTGTCTATGCCCTTTTGAAGTTCTACACTATCATCCTTACAGTTCACAATGCTTCCAATTTTCGTATCATCCATAAACTTTGAAATTCTGCCCTGTACACCAAGGTCTAGGTCATTAATATATATCAGGAAAGGCAAGGGTCCCAACACTGACTCCTGGGGAACTCCACTACAAACCTTCCTCGAGTCCGAAGAACATCCATTGCTCACTACTCTTTGTTTCCTGTCACTCAGCCAATTCCATATCCATGTTACTACTGTCCCTTTTATTCCATGAGTTATAACTTTGCTCACAAGTCTGTTGTGTTGCATTGTATCAAACTCCTTTTGAAAGTCAATAAAAGCAAAATACTGCAGATGCTAGAAATCTGAAATATAAATAAAAAGTGCTGGAAGTACTCAGCAGGTCTGGCAGCATCTGTGGAGAGAGAAACAGAGTTAATGTTTCAGGTCAGTGACCTTTCAGATGCTGCCAGACCTTTTGAAAGTCCATGTGCACCACATCAACAGCATTGCCCTCATCATCCCTCTCTGTTACCTCATCAAAAAAACTCCAGCAGGACAGTTAAACATGATTTTCCCTTAACAAATCCATGCTGGCTTTCTTGAATTAACCCACATTTGTCCATGGGACTATTAATTTTGTCCCGAATTATTCTTTCGAGAAGTTTTCCCACCACCAAAATTGAACTGACTGGGGAGTGAGACGAGGTGAGTTGCTCCAACAGAGAGCCAGCACGGGTTCGACAGGCTGAATGGCCTCCTTCTGTGCTGTAGCCATTCTATGATTGTATGATTCTTGCAACAACTGTTGGTGAAGAGGCAGTGATGCAGGAATGGGTTGACAGAAAGGGGAAAGTCTGGGCTGGTGTGTGTTTGCAGCATTTGCAGCTTGTGTTCGGGTTTGTGAATAAAGGTGATTTGGAAGCTGTGTTCCAAATTGAAGTGTTTACTGGAAGGAAGATGTTGATGCAAATAAAGAGTAAAACGTGTTAAGATGAAGCGTGGTGTGATTGTGGATAGCAGTAAATATTGTGCTTGTGAATTATTTGTGTTAATAAACTTCCACTGCGCCCTCTGCTGCAGGCTGCTGTTTATATCCAGCTGTGTATTAGTGCTGTGTGTTAGTGAGATAAATGTTTGTTTCAACGCTGTTTATAAAGCAATAGCATTGCACTCAAACAGTCCCAGACATAGCAACACACGGAGAAAAGCAAAATACTGCAGATGCTGGAAATCTGAAACAGAAACAGAAAATGCTTGAAATAGTCAGCAGGTCTGGCAGCATCTGTGGAGAAAGAACAAAGTTAATGTGAGCTAAGGAAACAGACCTGAACTGTTAACTGTTTCTCTCTGCACAGATGCTGCCAGACCTACTGAGCATTTCCAGCATTTTCTGTTTTTATTACAGCAACACCTTTGATCAGCAGTAGCGGTGATAGTGCGAGCCAGGGGGCAGCCAGGAAGGTATGTTTCACTATAAAGTACTTACCTGGCGATTCGGCGGACGCAGACACGGGGACTGCTGGGTAAGTGAACTTATATATTCGGGCAGTGGCTAAACCCGAAACACTACACGTGTAGTGTCTCCCACCCATCCTCCTCCTCCAACCAAAAAAATGGACTCTTGTGTGGAGGGTTTGGTAAGGTAAGGTTTTCCTTTATATTTTTTTATTCTCTGTTGCCAATTTCGAGTAGAGGGGATGGAAGCTAGGGCAGTTGCATGCTCCTCTTGCAGGATGTGGGAGGTAAGGGTCACCACTTGTGTCCCTGCTGACTTCACCTGTGAGAAGTGCACCCAACTCCAGCTCCTCGCAGACCGCGTTAGGGAACTGGAGCTGGAGCTGGATGAACTTCGGATCATGCGGGAGGCAGAGGGGATGATAGAGAGCAATTATAGGGAAGTACTGACACCTAAGTCACAGGATAAAGGTAGCTGGGTGACCGTCAGGGGAGGGAAAGGGAATAGGCGCACAGTGCAGGGATCCCCTGTGGCCGTTCCCCTCAATAATAAGTATACCGTTTTGGATACGGTTGTGGGGGGGTGCCAACCAGTGGAAAGCCACAGCGGCCAGGTCTCTGGCACTGAGCCTGGCTCTGCGGCTCAGAAGGGAAGGGTGGAGAATAGGAGAGCGATAGTGATAGGAGATTCAATGGTTAGAGGAACAGACAGGAGATTCTGTGGTCGCGAACGAGACTCCCGGATGGTAAGCTGCCTCCCGGGTGCCAGGGTCAGGGATGTCTCGGATCGAGTCTACAGGATTCTTAAGGGGGGGGGGGAGCAGCCAGACGTCGTGGTACATATCTGTACCAATGACATAGCTAGGAAAAGGGATGAGGACCTGAAAAGCAAATATAGGAGTTAGGTTAGAAGCTAAAAGGCAGGACGAGCAGAGTAGTAATCTCAGGATTGATACCGGTGCCACGTGCTAGTGAGGCTAGAAACAGAGAGCGAGTGCAGCTGAACACGTGGCTACAGAGCTGGTGCAGGAGGGAGGGCTTCAGTTATGTGGATCATTGGGATACCTTCTGGGGAAGGTGGGACCTGGACAAGAAGGATGGGTTGCATCTGAACTGGAGAGGCACCAATATCCTGGGCGGGAGGTTTGCTAGAGCTCTTCGGGAGGGTTTAAACTAGTTTGGCAGGGGGATGGGAACCGGAGCTACGGATCAGTGGATGGGGTAGCTGTTGAACAGGCAGATACCGAGTGCAGAGAGTCTGTGAGGAAGGTTAGACAGTTGACAGGGCAAAGTTGCAGCCACTATGATGGGTTGAAGTGTGTCTATTTTAATGCAAGAAGTGTCAGGAATAAGGGTGATGAACTTAGAGCATGGATCAGTACTTCGAGCACAGATGTTGTGGCCATTACGGACACTTGGATATCACAGGGGCAGGAATGGATGCTGGATGTTCCCGGGTTTGGATGTTCCAAAAGGAATAGGGAGGGAGGTAAAAGAAGTGGGGGAGTTGCATTGTTAATCAGGGATAGTATCACAGCTGCAGAAAGGGAGGTCATCGAGGAGGGTTTGTCTACTGAGTCATTATGGGTGGAAGTCAGAAACAGGAAAGGAGCAGTCACTTTATTGGGAGCTTTCTATAGACCCCCCAATAGCAACAGAGACACGGAGGAACAGATTGGGAGGCAGATTTTGGAAAGGTGCAGAAGTAACAGGGTTGTTGTCATGGGTGACTTCAACTTCCCTAATATTGATTGGAACCTCCTTCATGCAAATAGTTTGGATGGAGCAGTTTTTGTCAGGTGTGTCCAGGAAGGTTTCCTGACTCAATATGTAGATAAGCCGACTAGAGGGGAGGCTATGTTGGATTTGGTGCTTGGCAACGAACCAGGCCAGGTGGCAGATCTCTCGGTGGGAGAACATTTCGGTGATAGTGATCACAACTCCCGGACCTTTACTATCTTCATGGAGAGGGACAGGAGCGGACGGGATGGGAAAATATTTAATTGGGGGAGGGGGAATTACAATGCTATTAGGCAGGAACTGGGGTGCATAAATTGGGAACAGATGTTCTCAGGGAAATGCACGACAGAAATGTGGAGGTTGTTTTGGGAGCACTTGCTGCGACTGCTGGATAGGTTTGTCCCGATGAGGCAAGGAAGGGATGGTAGGGTGAAGGAACCTTGGATGAGAAGAAATGTGGAACAGCTAGTCAAGAGGAAGAAGGAAGCTTACTTAAGGTTGAGGAAGCAAGGATCAGACAGGGCTCCAGAGGGTTACAAGGTAGCCAGGAAGGAACTGAAGAATGGACTTAGGAGAGCTAGAAGGGGACATGAAAAAGTCTTGGCGGGTAGGATTAAGGAAAATCCCAATGCGTTCTACACTTATGTGAGGAACAAGAGGATGGCCAGAGTGAGGGGAGGGCCGATCAGGGATAGTGGAGGGAACTTGTGCCTGGAGTCGGAGGAGGTAGGGGAGGTCCTAAATGAATACTTTGCTTCAGTATTCACTAGTGAGAGGGACCTGGACGTTTGTGAGGACAGCGTGGAACAGGCTGATATGCTCGAACAGGTTGATGTTAAGAGGGAGGATGTGCTGGAAATTTTGAAAGACATGAGGACAGATAAGTCCCTGGGGCCAGCCGGGATATACCCAAGGATATTAAGGGAAGCGAGGGAAGAGATTGCCGCGCCTTTGGCGATGATCTTTGCGTCCTCACTGTCCACTGGAGTAGTACCACATGATTGGAGGGTGGCAAATGTTATTCCCTTGTTCAAGAAAGGGAATAAGGATAACCCTGGGAATTATAGACCAGTCAGTCTTATGTCGGTAGTGGGCAAATTATTGGAGAGGATTCTGAGAGACAGGATTTATGATTAGTTGGAAAAGCATAGTTTGATTAGAGACAGTCAGCATGGCTTTGTGAGGGGCAGGTCATGCCTCACAAGCCTTATTGAATTCTTTGAAGATGTGACAAAACACATCGATGAAGGAAGAGCAGTGGATGTGGTGTATATGGATTTTAGCAAGGAGTTTGATAAGGTTCCCCATGGTAGACTCATTCAGAAAGTAAGGAGGCATGGGATACAGGGAAAGTTGGCTGTCTGGATACAGAATTGGCTGGCCCATAGAAGACAGAGGGTGGTAGTATATGGAAAGTATTCAGCCTGGAGTTCGGTGACCAGTGGTGTTCCGCAGGGATCTGTTCTGGGACCTCTGCGCTTTGTGATTTTTATAAATGACTTGGATGAGGAAGTGGAAATCTGGGTTAGCAAGTTTGCCGATGACACAAAGGTTGCTGGAGTTGTGGATAGTGTGGAAGGCTGTTGCAGGTTGCAACGGGACATTGACAGGATGCAGAGCTGGGCTGAGAAGTGGCAGGTGGAGTTCAACCTGGAAAAGTGTGAAGTGATTCATTTTGGAAGGTCGAATTTGAATGCAGAATACAGGCTAAAAGACAGGATTCTTGGTAGTGTGGAGGAACAGAGGGATCTTGGGGCCCATGTCCATAGATCGCTCAAAGTTGCCACCCAAGTTTGATAGGGTTGTTAAGAAGGCGTATGGTGTGTTGGCTTTCATTAACAGGGGGATTGAGTTTAACAGCCGCGAGATTATGCTGCAGCTCTATAAAGCCCTGGTTCGACCACACTTGGAATATTGTGTTCAGTTCTGGTTGTCTCATTATAGGAAGGATGTGGAAGCTTTAGAGAGGGTGCAGAGGAGATTTATCAGGATGCTGCCTGGACTGGAGGGCATGTCTTACGAAGAAAGATTGAGGGTGCTGGGGCTTTTCCCATTGGAACGAAGAAGGATGAGAGGTGACTTGATAGAGGGGTACAAGATGATGAGAGGCATAGATAGAGTGGATAGCCAGAGACATTTTCCCAGGGTGGAAAGGGCTATCACCAGGGGGCATAATTTTAAGGTGATGGAGGAAGGTTTTGGGGAGATGTCAGAGGTAGGTTCTTCACACAGAGAGTGGTGGGTGCGTGGAATGCACTGCCAGCGGTGGTAGTAGAAGCAGATACATTAGGGACATTTAAGCGTCTCTTGGATAGGTACATGGATGATAGCAGAATGAAGGGTTTGTAGGTAGTTTTGATCTTAGAGTAGGTTAAAGGTTCGGCACATCATCGTGGGCCGAAGGGCCTGTACTGTGCTGCACTGTTCTATGGTCTATGTTCTATAACACAGGTGTTGGGAGGCTCAGCCTGGCTTCGCAATGTTACAAGGACGCTGAGTGACACCATCGACAACGGGACAGAGAGAAAAACACACAGAAAACTAATAGACTGTGAGGAAATAAAAGTGAGGAACGGAGAGAGAGAGACAGACAACGAAACTGAGATGGAGAAACAAGGCATTTGTATGATTGTGTTCTCCCTGTTGTGTAACGGTATTTCCTGTTGTGTAAATATGTTTTCTGTTGTGTAAAGATGTCCCCTGTTGTTGTGCAAAGGTTTTCCCTGTTTTTGATTTATTTTCGGTTCCTGACCGTCTCCTCACTGTAACCATTTGTCCTGGTTTTATTGTGGCCAACATCACCATCTGGTGGTGGAGAGGAGGCTCTGCAGGAAGGGGGTTGACAAAGTGGGAGAGACTCGGCTGGTCCGTGTTTGCAGCTTGTGTTCGTGTGAGCAAAAGTGAGTTGTTACTGATTGATGTGTTCACGAGAAGGAAAAAGATGATCGCAATCGAGCGCATCTTGTTATTATGGGGAAACACTTGATGTTTTGAAAGTGAACTGTTTGTCTTCCGACCAAACATAAGTAGCAGAGAATGGTTTCGATCCATCGACCCAGCACGCTTACGCTGCGCCACTCTGCTAACTGCTGGTTTAAATTTTAGCTGCCTGTTAGTGAAATATGTTCATTTCCCCAATGTTTTTATAAAAATAGGATTGGAGTCGGATTTCTCAAGAATCCCGGACTCAGCAACACACGTGCTGACGGACTCACCCTCACTGCCCAATGACACAAGGACACAGAGTAACAGCACCGACAATGAGGCAGGCAGAGAAAGACACACAGAAAACCGGGTAGAGATCATTCGGACCCAGAAGGGAACAGACAGAGAAAGACACACAGAAAACCAGGAAGAGATTATCAGGACGCAGAAAGGAACAGACAGAGAAAGACACACAGAAAACCAGGAAGATATTATCAGGACTCAGAAAGGAACAGACAGAGAAAGACACACAGAAAACCAGGAAGTGATTATCAGGATCCAGAAGGGAACAGACAGAGAAAGACACACAGAAAACCAGGAAGAGATTATCAGGACGCAGAAAGGAACAGACAGAGAAAGACACACAGAAAACCAGGAAGATATTATCAGGACTCAGAAAGGAACAGACAGAGAAAGACACACAGAAAACCAGGAAGTGATTATCAGGATCCAGAAGGGAACAGACAGAGAAAGACACACAGAAAACCAGGAAGAGATTATCAGGACGCAGAAAGGAACAGACAGAGAAAGACACACACTAAACCAGGAAGATATTATCAGGACTCAGAAAGGAACAGACAGAGAAAGACACACAGAAAACCAGGAAGATATTATCAGGACCCAGAAGGGAACAGACAGAGAAAGGTCCTGAGCAAACCAGCAAGAGACAGCGAAAGACTGATGACTTATGTAATTGTGTTCTCTGTTGTGTAAAGATGTTCCCTGTGTTCTTTTAAAGATATTTCCTGCTGTGTAATATGTTCTCTGTTGTGTAACTATATTCGCTGTTGTGTGAAGATGTTCTCTGTTATTGTGTAAAATGGTTCCCTGTTGGGTAAAGATCTTCTCAGTTGTGTAAATATGATCCGTCTTGTGTAAAAGTGTTCCCGGTTGTTTAAATATGTTCCCTGCTCTGTAATGTAGAGCTGAGTCTGCACTAATGGAATTGCTCCAGTATCTTCCAGTCTGATACTGGATGAGGGTTGGAATATGATCCAACGCACAGTCTATACAAATTGAATTGCTATTGTATCTTTTAGTTTCACAATCCAGGGGAGTTTTAAACTGAAATCTCAGTTTGTATCTCAGGTTATGCTATCTTTCAGATTCTCTCAATCTGATGACGCACTTGAGATTTAGACTTAAGAAAGGATGTACTGGCATTGGAGGAGTTCAAAAGCGATTCACTCAGCTGATTCCTGGGATGAAGGGGTTGACTTGTGAAGAACGGCTAAACAGGTTATTCATTCGTGTTTAGAAGAATGAGGGGTGATCTTTCTGAAACGTACAAGATTCTGAGGGTGCTTAACAGGGTGAAGAAGGGTCTCTGACCTGAAACATTAACTCTGCTTCTCTCTTCACAGATGCTGCCAGACCTGCTGAGTATTTCCAGCATTTCTTGTTTTTATTAACAGGGTCGATGTTGAGAAGATGTTTCCACTAGTGGGGGAATCTCAAACTAGGCGACATAGTTACAGAATAAGGGGACACTCATTTAAACTGAGATGCAAAGGAATTTCTTCTCTCAGAGGGTAGTGAATGTCTGGAATTCTCTACCCCAGTCAGTATTGGAGGCTAAATCACTGAAAGTACTTAAAGAGGATGTAAATAGATTTTTGAAATATTGGAGAGTTGAGGTGTATGAAGAGCTGCCATGAAAGAGGAGTTGAGGTCTGGGGCAGATCAGCCATGATCTTACTGAATGGCAGGGCAGGCTTGAGGGACCGAATGACCGACTCCTGCTCCTATTTCTTCTGTTCTTATGTTATGTTATATCTAATGTATATGTCGGGATGCACTATGGGAATTAATACTGAAACTTATAAACTCATTATGTGTGTAAATATTGGGCTGATATTTAACTTGAATCTCAGAGTACATTATTGTGGTTAATTCTGTAAGTTTGAAAAGGGAACTCTGTTCCATAATGAAAACAAGAAATGCTGGAAATACTCAGCAGGTCAGGCAGCATCTGTACAGAGAGAAGCAAAGTTAACGTTTCAGGTCAGTGACCTTTCAGATGCTGCTGGACCTTTTGAAAGTCCATGTGGACCACATCAACAGCATTGCCCTCATCAACCCTCTCTGTTACCTCATCGAAAATCTCCAGCAGGACAGTTAAACATGATTTTCCCTTAAGAAATCCATGCTGGCTTTCTTGAATTAACCCACATTTGTCCATGGGACTATTAATTTTGTCCCGAATTATTCTTTCGAGAAGTTTTCCCACCTCCAAAATTGAACTGACTGGGGAGTGAAATGAGGTGAGTTGCTCTAACAGAGACAAAAACAAGAAATGCTGGATTCACTCAGCAGGTCTGGCAGCATCTGTGGAAAGAGAAGCAGAGTTAACGTTTCGGGTCAGTGACCCTTCCACAGATGCTGCCAGACCTGCTGAGTGAATCCAGCATTTCTTGTTTTTGTTTCAGATTTCCAGCATCCGCAGTATTTTGCTTTTATTTTAGTGCTCTAACAGAGAGCCAGCACGGGTTCGACAGGCTGAATGGCCTCCTTCTGTGCTGCAGCCATTCTATGATTGTATGATACTAGCAACAACTGTTGGTGGAGAGGCAGTGTTGCAGGGATGGGTTGACAGGAAGGGGAAAGTCTGGGCTGGTGTGTGTTGGGGTTTGTGAATAAAGGTGATTTGGAAGCTGTGTTCCAAATTGAAGTGTTTACTGGAAGGAAGATGTTGATGCAAATAAAGAGTAAAACATGTTAAGACGAAGCGTGGTGTGATTGGGGATAGCAGTAAATTAAGTGTTGGTGAATTATTTGTGTTAATAAACTTCCACTGCGCCCTCTGCTGCAGGCTGCTGTTTATATCCAGCTGTGCATTAGTGCTGTGTGTTAGCGAGATAAATGTTTGTTTCAACGCTGTTTATAAAGCAATAGCATTGCACTCAAACAGTCCCAGACATAGCAACACACGAACAAAAGCAAAATACTGCAGATGCTGGAAATCTGAAACATAAACAGAAAATGCTTGAAATAGTCAGCAGGTCTGGCGGCATCTGTGGAGAAAGAAACAAAGTTAATGTGAGCTAAGGAAACCGACCTGAACTGTTAACTGTTTCTCTCTGCACAGATGCTGCCAGACCTACTGAGCATTTCCAGCATTTTCTGTTTTTATTACAGCAATACAGGTGTTGGGAGGCTCAGCCTGGCTACACAATGTTACAAGGACGCTGAGTAACACCATCGACAACGGGACAGAGAGAAAAACACACAGAAAACCACTAGACTGTGAGGAAGCAAACCTGAGGGACAGAGAGAGACAGATAACGAGACTGAGACGGAGAAACAAGGCATTTGTATGATTGTGTTCTCCCTGTTGTCTAAAGGTATTTCCTGGTGTGTAAATATGTTTTCTGTTGTGTAAAGATGTACCCTGTTGTTGTGTAATGGTTTTCCCTGTTATTGTTTTATTTTCTGTTACTGACCGTCTCCTCACTGTGACCATTTGTCCTGGTTTTATTGTGGCCAACATCACCATCTGGTGGTGGAGAGGAGGCTCTGCAGGAAGGGGTTGACAAAGTGGGAGAGACTCGGCTGGTCCGTGTTTGCAGCTTGTGTTCGTATGAGCAAAAGTGAGTTGTTACTGATTGATGTGTTCAGTAGAAGGAAGAAGCTGATTGCAATAGAGTGCCTTTGGAAGCATCTTGTTATTATGGGGAAATACTTGATGTTTTGAAAGTGAACAGTTTGCATTGTTACGAAGCATAAATAGCAAAGAACGGCTTCGATCCATCGACCTCTGGGTTCTGGGCCCAGCACACTTCCGCTGCGCCACTTTGCTAACTGCTGTTTTAAATTTTATCTGCCCGTTAGTGAAATATGTTCATTTCCCCAATGTGTTTATAAAAATAGGATTGTAGTCGGATTTCTCAAGAATCCCGGACTCAGCAACACACGTGCTGACGGACTCACCCTCACTGCACAATGACACAAGGACACAGAGTAACAGCACCGACAATGAGGCAGGCAGAGAAAGACACACAGAAAACCGGGTAGAGATCATTCGGACCCAGAAAGGAACAGACAGAGAAAGGTACTGAGCAAACCAGCAAGAGACAGCGAGAGACTGATGAACACCACTTGGAGGGTGCACTGAGGGTGGCAAGGGTCCAGAATGTAGTCTGGCTGGGGGATTTCAATGTCTATCACAGTGAGTGGCTCGGTAGCACCACTACTGACCATGCTGGCCGAGTCCTAACGGACATAGCTGCTCGATTGGGTCTGCGGTAGGTGGTGAGGGAACTGACAAGAGGGAAAAATATGCTTGACCTCAGCCTCACCAATCTGCCTGCCGCAGATCATCTGTCTATGACAGTATTGGTTCGGAGTGACCACTGCTCAGTCCTTGTGGAGATGAAGTCCTGTCTTCACATTGAGGATACCCTCTATCGTGTTGTGTGCCACTACCACTGTGCTAAATGGGATAGATTTTGAACAGATCTAGCAATGTATAACTGGGCATCCATGAGGTACTGTGGACCATTAGCAGCAGCAGAATTGTAGTCAACCACATTCTATAACCTCATGGCCCGGCATATTCCCCCACTCTAACATTACCAACAAGCTGGGGGATCAACCCTAATTCAATGAAGAGTGCAGGAGGGCATGCCAGGAGCAGCACCAGGCATACCTTGAAATGAGGCGTCAGCCTGATGAAGCTACAGCCCAGGACTACTTTCATGCCAAACAGCAGAAGCAGCATGTAATAGACAGGGCTAAGTGATCCCACAACCAACGGATCAGATCTACACCCTGCCATATCCAATGATGAATGGTGGTGGACAATTAAACAACCAACAGGAGGAGGTGGCTCCACAAATATCCCCAACCTCAATGATGGGGGAGCCCAGCACATCAGTGCAAAAGACAAGGATGAAGAATTTGAAACAATCTGCAGCCAGAAGTGCTGGGTTGATGATCCATCTCGGCCTCCTTCTGAAGTCCCCAGCATCACAGATGCCAGTCTTCAGCCAATTCGATTCACTCAATGTGATATCAAGAAACGACTGAAGGCACTGGATACAGCAAAGGCTACGTGCCCTGACAATATTCCAGCAATAGTACTGAAGACCTGTGCTCCAGAACGTGCCGCGCCCCTAGCCAAGCTGTTCCAGTACAGGTACAATACTGGCATCTACCCGACAATGTGGAAAATTGCCCAGGTATGTCCTGTACACAAATAGCAGGACAATTCCAACCCAGCCAATTGCTGCCTCGTCAGTCTACTCTCAATCATCAGTATAGTGATGGAAGATGTCATAGACGGGGCACTTGCTTTGCAATAACCTGTTCAGTGACGCTCAGTTGGGTTCCGCCAGGGCCATTCAGCTCCTGACCTCATTACAGCCTTGGTTCAAACAAGGACAAAAGAGCTGAACTCAAGAGGTGAGGTGAGAGTGTCTGCCCTTGACATCAAGGTAGCATTTGACTGAGTATGGCATCAAGGAGCCAGAGCAAAACTGGAGTCAATGGGAATCAAGAGGAAAACTCTCCACTGGTTGGAATCGTACCTAGCACAAAGGAAAATGGTTGTGATTGTTGGAGGTCAGTCATCTCAGCTCCAGGACATTACTGCTGGAGTTCCTCAGGGTAGTATCCTCGGCCCAACCTTCTTCACTACTTCATCAGTGACCTTCCTTCAATCATAAGGTCAGAAGTGGGGATGTTCACTGATGATTGCAAAATTTAGCACCATTCGCGACTCCTCAGATAGTGAAGCAGTCCATGTAGAAATGCAGCAAGACCTGAACAATATCCAGGCTTGGGCTGATAAGTGGCAAGTAACATTCGCGCCACACAAGTGCCAGGCAATGACCATCTCGAACAAGAGAGAATCTAACGATCTCCCATTGACATTCAACGGCATTACGATTACTGAATCCCCCACTATCAACTTCCTGGGGGTTCCCATTGACCAGAAACTGAACTGGAGTAGCCTTATAAATAGTGTGACTACATGAGCTGGTCAGAGGGCAGGAAGCATGCGGTGAGTAACTAACCTCCTGACTCCCCAAGCCTGTCCACCATTTACAAGGCACAAGTCTGGAGTGTGATGGAATACTATCCACTTGCCCGGATGGGTGCAGCTCCAACAACATTCAAGAAGCTCGACACCATCCAGGACAAAGCAACACGCTTGATTGGCACCCCGTCCACAACATTCACTCCCTTCACCACTGACGTACAGTGGCAGCAGTGTGTACCATCTACAAGATGCACTGCAACAATGCACCAAGGCTACTCAGGCAGCACCTTCCAAACCTGCATCCTCTACTGCCTAGAAGGACAAGGGCAGCAGATGCATGGGAATACCACCACCTGAAAGTTCTCCTCCAAGCCACACATCATCCTGACTTGGAACTATATCGCCATTCCTTCCTACACTGTCGCTGGGTAAAAATCCTGGAACTCCCTTCCTAATAGCACTGTGGGTGTACCTACCCCACATGGACTGTAGTGGTTCAAGAAGGAAGCTCACCACCACCTTCTCATGGGCAATTAGGGATGGACAATTAATGCTGGCCTGGCTGGCGACGTCCACATCCCATGAAACAAATAATTAAATACAATAACAGCTCATCTCAATTCCTAGTATTTCTAAATCCCACCAGTCCAACATAAGCTGAACAATTATTGCATGTTGTGATTGACGGTCTGGTCTGTAAACTGCACTGCATCACAGATTGCTGACATTTGCTAACTGGAAGTGAGAACTGCAAAATCGGGACAGTAGTTCACATAGTCTGTCAGTGTGAAAGAATCAGGCAATGTGAGGTAATAGAATTTGTCTGTAAATGTTACACTCATATTGCTTTATATTTTTATATTGAAAATAAAAGTAATCATTTCGTGAAAATAGTGACATGTTGTCCAAACTTTGGCAGCCAGTTGTTTTCGTCTTGCACTCAGCAGGGCAATCCACAAGAATACCAATTTAAGGGAAAACAACAACTTTCTTCTGTATGAGAAGAGAGTGCTGATTGGTTGGCAAGTGAACTCTGATTGGTCGAGGCATTGCCATTCAGAATGCATCAGTTTATGGTAACTGACAGATAACTGCCCAGCTTTGTTTGAAATAAACCAGGCAGCTTGACTCTGATTGGTCAAGCCATTGCCCTGTGGAATGAGCCAGTGAATGGCTGTCACTTATTTTGTTTAGCTGAAACTGGCACAACATGTGTGCATGTTCTTTCTGTCTGCAAAGAACAGGGCCCTGTGTATTAATACATGTAGTTTCCAGTACACACCAGTGCACCACACTGCGAGCCCTACTGACAGTCTAAAATTGGTTGTCAGTGTAATTCTTAGCACACTGAGAATTATTTAGCAAATGTTGTCCTATTGTGGAATCACATCTCATGTTGGATACTGTGTTTTGAGTTTTGCAAGCACGGGTTGGTTGGGTAGGGCCCATTGCGAACAGCGGAAGGGACATGTTATTTGATACAATCCACCAGTTTTGGGATGTACGGTCTAGAAACCTAGCATCACACTGGTATTAAAATTCATATATCACGTTACTTATTTGTGTGATAGGCAGGACGTCTCTTTTGCTTGACAGCAGCATCCTGTTAGTGGCGAACACCACACTTGTTGCTCCTGCATAGTAACAGCAGGAAACAGCTCGCTTCACCTGTTACTCAAATACTGGGGATATATTACCCTTCCAGGGTAATTTGAGGGAGACTGGGCACTTTTCAGGGTTGAAAATGACGTCCTTCAGCCCGTCTATAGGTTTGTGCGATACACAGTGAGAAATGATCTGATCAGTGTAGCCATTGTAATGCAGGATGTCTTTGATTCACCCTATTTCAGCATCAAGCTTGCATGGTGAGCAAATAGCTCAGCCCTATTTATGAGGTTGTCGATAAGACCAATCTTATAGCGCGTGGAACTGTAATAATCCTAACGCATGTATTGACCAGTGAAGGTAGGTTTGCGGGAGACCGTGGTAGAAAACCCCTTAGCAGATTTCTCAACTAGTACATCAAGGAAAGGGAACTCATTTGACTGCTCCATTCCAAAGGTGAATTTGAGTGTCGGATGGAGCCCATGAAGACGTGCAAGGAAATTATTTCATGCAGCTGCGCATACAAATTTAGCAAACGTATCATCTACATATTGGAAATATGCAAGAGGTCGGAGGTTAGGTGTCATTCCCTTAAAAACAGGTTTGTCATGGAATCCAACAAAGATGTTTGTGAGAGCTGGGCCTAGAGGTGATCCCATGGCAACACCAGCGATACATGGTGTCAATAAAACTGAACCCAACTGTGCAAGTTGCCGAGTTCATAAGTTCAATGAATACTGATTCACACAATGGTGACGGGTCTAGATCACCATGATATAGCACTGCAGTGCAAATATCTATGGCTTCCTGAAGTGGTACATTGGTGAATAGGCTAGCAATGTCAAATGACACATGGACACGGCATTGCTATCGATATGCAAGTCCTGTATGGTCTTCGCAAATGTGAAGGAATCCTTCACTGTGTATGTGGAGAACTTGCTCAAAACTGGTTGGAACAATTTGCCCAACCATTTGGCAAATTCATTTCAGGATACTATTTACATTACTTCAAATAAAGGAAACACAACGACACAAAGAATTGAGCACAACTCTGAAAGTTTCACAGCAAATAGTCAAATGGGAAAAGGATGAAATACAGAAAGAAAAAGCCTAAAATACTGAAAACACTCAGCCAGTCCGGAAGCAACTGTGGAGATGAGAAGCTCGGGTGAATGGTCCTGTTCTGTGACCCTTCTATAGACCTGAAACATTGCTCCTACCTTCCTCTCTACACAGATACTGCAGGAACTGCTGAGTGTTTCCAGAATCTTCTGTTATTATTCAGATTTCCAGTGTGTGCAGTATTTTTCTTTTTGAAAATAAAATATTCCCTGAGAGGAATGGAACGTTACATAAAAAATAGGAGTGTGCCATTCGTCCCATCGAAATAGCTCTGCCATTCAATGAGATCACAGCTGATTTCCGACATCAACTCCATCTTGCCACACTAGCACAGATCCCTTGATTCCCTTAGTATCCAAAAACCTATCGATCTCTCTCTTGGATATACCCAATGATTGAGCATCCACATCTCTGGAGTCACAGAAAGATACAGCACTGAAAAAGGCCCTTCGGCCCACCGAGTCTGTGCCGACCAACAACCACCCATTTATACTAATCCGACACTAATCCCATATTCCTACCACATCCCCACCGACCCTATATTTCCCTCCCACCTACCTAAACCAGGGACAATTTATCATGGCCAGTTTACCTCCCAACAAGTCTTTTGGCTTATGGGAAGAAACCGGAGCACCTGGAGAAAACCCACACAGACACAGGGAGAACTTGCAAACTCCACCTAGGCAGCACCCAGAATTGAACCCGGGTTGCTGGAGCTGTGAGGCTGTGGTGCTAACCACTGCGCCACTGTGCTGCCCATAATGTGTGATCTCAACAAGGCTCTGTCTAATTGCAGTCAAATTTCTTTATTCTCATAAAAACTCTTCACAATGTTGAACGCAACTATTAACTGCCATTCTGCTCTAAGAAGAAGGACCCCAGCTTCACACACCCCAGACCCCTATTCTTTCCACATTAGCTGAATTCCTGCATTTCTGATACCATTCCAGTAAATCTCCTCTGCACCCTCTCTGAGGCCTTGACATTCCTGCTAAAGTGTGGAGCATGGAATTAGACACTACGCTCTAACTGAGGCCTATAACCAGTGAGATTTCTAAAGGTCCAGCGTAAATTCCTTGTCTGTGTCCCGTACTCCCATTTATGGTTTCTGACTCAATGTCGGCTCTGAGCTGTTGAAACTGCCTGAATAAATATTTCCACCCAAAAAAGCGCTCGGAATGTGAGAAGGGACAAAGTGAGTGACCAAGTACATCAACTCCAAGTAAAACTCCACCATGTAGTGAAAACACTCGAAACACAACGGCTCTTTTAAGAGCCACCCACAATCTCTCTGAAAAAGCTGCACCAACATCTCTCTGGAATTGGTTTATTTCATTGGTTTTAATGATCAGTAACTCTCTGGAACTTTCTCACTGTCTTTGTGTTTTCTGTTTCAATCTGGTATGGAGATTCTGGGAAGATGAGTTTCACTGCCTGGGAGGATCTTTGTGGTTTTCCTGCAGAAACACAAAACAAAGTCTCTTTTCAGAGTCACCCACCGCCTCATAGGGACAGCAGTGACATGGGAACGGGAGCTGGGGTGTGTTTTATGCCGGAAATATCAGTTAATGATTTATGTTGTGCTCTCGTTATATTCCAATCTCTGAATTGAGCCTTTCCACCGCACCAGGGTTATGGGGAGAGTTTTCATCGTTTCTTTTCTAAACGTACAGACGATGTTATAAAGTTGCTGATTTACCCAGATGGCGGATTCTCCCCTCACAGTGAAAAGTAACATCGCACCTTCACATCTGCCCATTGTTTGATAATTGAATAATTAGTCAAATGGAATTATTTGTGATGTTATTTCCCCCGAGACGGTGTTTCCTGCAGTGAAACTGATCAGTTTCAGCTCAGTCATTTCGGGACCTGGAATTCCTGCAGTTTGAACCCGCTGTAACCCCAGCCCACTTCTGATTGTTCACCCTCTTCTCAAAAAGGCAGTGACAGCACATGAGGAGGCCATTCGCCCCATTAAGTCCATGTCGGGTTTCCAATCTGTTCAGTCACCGACTCAATCCCCAAATTCCTGCATAATCCCTTTGGGTCAAAACGACCGTGGCAGGACTCAAAGCTGCAATTTTCTGATAACATCATAGAATATACCGAAGTCAGACGCCTTATCCATTAGGCCACACGGCCATTAGCTTTCATGAATGATTCAATCAGAGAATCTCGAAGCACAAAATACAAAAAATCATTGGTTGAACCTGTCAACCTGGCAGAATATTTGAATTTGTGAAAGCCGCCAATTTCACTGTGGAAAAGAAGTGATCGACTGGAAAAGTACATAAAAATCTATTTTCCCGTAGCGGTTTAAATAAACTTTTAAAACACAATTTTGCTTTTACCGACTCAAATTGCTGGTGCTATTTTATGAACAGCTTTATTTTGCCAATTTTTGTCAACTTCTCATCCGTAACTGACAGTAAAAGACTCCGTTCAGCAATCTTTCACACGACAAATAACTCAAACTCGGTGTGGAAGTAATAAATTACAGACTATTGGTAATTCCCCTTCACACAGGCTTCAGGTGGACAGTGAGAAGACACTGAAATAGTTGTTTCATCCTTTTAAAAGGTTCCCATTCTGTCCTCTTACTGACATGTTGGAATCAGATTTGTATTTAACAAGATATTTCTGTGAAAACAAAATCCTCAACAGACCAGCTGGGAATCTGGGAATCACTGTAATAAAATAAAAGGCTTTTGATTGAGAAGACGGGACCTTCTCACCAGCAGCCGGGTTACATTCCCCTCACATCCTTACACAGTGAGCAGCTCTTTCCCTCGAGAAATAGACAGCAGCAGTTGGAAGTTCAGTAAAAGGATCGGTTCATTGAGACAAGTTTCTGACTGACAGGTGGTGCTGAATATTAATACAAGAAGGTCCTGGAATGGGAAACAAGTGTCCAGAGTGGGGTCTGAAATCAGGACAGGGAAATGGCCAGCACTGACACAGATCATTTCATGATTACATTGATATCTGACTGTCGATAAGGAGAAGCGAGTTAAACACATGATGGTGAAAGGAATGGAAGATGACGCTGGTTGTTCTGGATGAAGAGGGATAGACAGAGGTGTGGGTACAGCAGACCTCAGACAGTAATCAGCCCTTTCAGATACTGTGGGTGGATCTGAAAAGAGCCTTTGGGATAGGGAAAAAAGCTCTTTGTTAAAAAACCCTCAAATAGCTACCTTGTAATTGGTCAGGTTACTAATGTTTTAGTTAGTGTAATTTATGAATAATTACTAATTGGAAAGTGCTGTTTGGGCAGAGTGTAAAGCTGTGAGTTGATGTGTGAGGGACTTCACTGACTAGGGGAAGGAGGTGCTCTTTGGTCTCTTCTGCCTTTTCAGCCTCCATGGTACATGGGAAGAAGCTGATCGGTGAGTAACTGGCAAATTATTCTACTTATTACACTTATTACACGAGCAATAATGAGTTTGTAAAGCTGAGTAATGGCAGGGCAGCTCGAAAAGTAAAAGTTCTAAATTGGGGAAGGCAAATTTTACAAAACTGAGAGGTGATTTGGTGGATGTGGACTGGATACAACTACTTGAAGGAAACCCAAGGATGTTTTATCAGTCCATTAAGAGCAAGAGGATAACTAAGGAAAGGGTATGGCCTATCAGAGATGTACAAGGGAACTTCTGTGTGGATCCAGAAGATGTGGGCGGGGTTCTTAATGAGTTTTTTGTCTCTGCCTTCACAAAGGAGAGGGATGATGCAGACATTGTAGTAAAAGAAGAGGAGTGTGAAATATTAGATACGATAAGCATAATGAGAGTGGAAGTACTAGAGGGTCTGACATCCTTGAAAATGAATAAATCACCAGGGCCAGATGGTTTGCATCTGAGGTTGTTAAAGGAAGCCAGGGAGCAAATAGTGGATGCGCTGAGGATCATCTTCAAATCCTCACTGGATATGGGGGAGGTGCCGGAGGATTGGAGGTCTGCGAACGTTGTACTATAATTTTAAAAGGATGTGGTAAGTCTGACCTCAGTGGTGGGTAAATTATTCGAATCAATTCTGAGGGACAGGATAAACTACCACTTCGAAAGGCACGGATTAATCAGGGATAGTCAGCATGGATTTGTTAAGGGAAGGTCATGTCTCACTAACTTTATTGAGTTTTTTGAGGAAGTAACAAGGAACATTGATGAGGATAGTGCGGTGGATGTGGTTTACATGGATTTTAGTAAGGCATTTGATAAGGTCCCACATGGCAGTCTGGTCAATAAAATGAAAGCCCATGGGATACAGGGGAATGTGGAAGGTTGGATCCAAAATTGACTCAGTGACAGGAAACAAAGGAGAGTAGTCAACGGATGTTTTTGCGAATGGAAAGCAGTTTTCAGTGGCGTTCCACAGGGCTCAGTGTTGGGTCGCTTGCTGTTTGTGGTGTATATTACCACACGGGCAGCACAGTGGCGCAGCGGTTAGCACCGCAGCCTCACAGCTCCAGCGACCCGGGTTTAATTCTGGGTACTGCCTGTGTGGAGTATGCAAGTTCTCCCTGTGTCTGTGTGGGTTTCCTCTGGGTGCTCCAGTTTCCTCCCACATGCCAAAGACTTGCTGGTTGATAGGTTAATTGGCCATTATAAATTGTCCCTACGAAGGTGGTAGGGAAATATAGGGACTGGTGGGGATGTGGTAGGAATATGGAATTAGTGTAGGATTAGTATAACATGGATGGTTGATGATCGGCACAGACTCGGTGGCCCGAAGGGCCTGTTTCAGTGCTGTATCTCTACAAAAAAAAAATTAATTATTTGGAATTAAATGTGGGAGCTATGATTGGGAAATTTGCTGATGACACAAAAATTGGCCGTGGAATTGATAGTGAGGAGGATGGCTGTGGACTTCAGAATGATATGAATGGATTAATTGAGTGGGCGGAAAAGTGGCAAATGGAATTCAATCTGGAGAAGTGTGAGGTAATGCATTTGGGGAGGGCAAACAAAGCAAGGGAATAAACAATAAACGGGAAGATATTGAGATGGGTAGAAGAAGTGAGAGACTTTGGAGTGCATGTCCACAGGTCCCTGAAAGTGACAGGATAGGTAGATAGTGGTGAAGAAGGCATATGGAATGCTTTCCTTTCTTGGTCGACAAAAGCAGGGATGTAATGCGAGAACTGTTTAAAACGGTGGTTTGGCCACAGCTGGAGTATTGCGTACAGTTCTGGTCATCACATAACAGAAAGGACATAATTGCTGTGTAGAGAGTACAGAGGAGATTTACAAGAATGATACTGTGGGTGGCTCTGAAAAGAACCTTTGGGTATTTGATAAAATCCTGGCAGATTGCCTTGGTTTTTGTGCCCGGAGCGCTGGTTTTCTTGGGCAGCAGCATGGCCTAGATATTAGGCAGCACCCAGCCCTGAGTGATGGTCACCCCTCCCAGCAGCTTGGTGATCTCCTCGTCATTCTGGACAGCCAGCTGTAGGTGTCTGAGGATGTTGCGGGTCTTCCTGTTGTCCTGGGCCGCGTTACTGGCCAACTCGAGGATTTCAGCGGTCAGATACTCGAGCACAGCAGCCAGATAGACCGGGGCTCCGGCACCCACACGCTCAGCATAGTTGCCCTTTCTCAGGAGCCTGTGAACACGGCCCACCGGGAACTGCAGTCCAGCCCGGGAGGAGCGAGACTTGGCCTTGGACCGAGCTTTCCCGCCGGTCTTTCCTCTTCCAGACTTTTCTTTTCCAAAAATATACTTGAGGACATTCCGTGCAGACCACTGCCTGATGGATTGGTGGTCAAAGGTGTATTTCCACACAAACATTTCCACGAACGCACAGTCCAACAGGATGGAGCGTTCCGTGGCAATGTGACCAGATCCATCCTTCGCAACACCGGGGTCAGATAGAACCTCAGCACATTGTGACAGTTGGTGTTTACATACTGGGGCTCTACGCACAGCTTGATGCAGCCACATACTCAGGCGGCCATCAGGTTGAGGGCGATGTTGAGTACATTTTTTCGCCTTTATTCAGAGGTTTGAACATCGTGTCCCTCCGGACCCTGTCCATTTTGCGTCTTCAGATAAAGCGGGAAATGGCTCGGGTGATCGCCACAGCACAGGAGTGGGGTATGGGCCAGACCTGTGCCACTTACAGCAACAACGTGAGCACCTTGCACCTGATGACCAGGTTCTTACCCATAATAGAGAGAGATCGCTGCTCCCACTTGCTCAGTTTATGTTGTACCCTGGCTGCTCGCTCCTCCCAGGTTTTGGTGCACGTCCCGGCCCTGACAAAGCATATCCCCAGCACCTTCAGGTAGTCTGACCTGACGGTGAAGGGGACAAAGGATCGGTCAGCCCAGTTTCCAAGGAACATGGCCTCGCTTTTGCCATGGTTAACATTGGCTCCCGAATCCAGTTCGAACTGGTCGCAGATGCTCATCAGTCTGTGAATGGACAGCGGATCCGATCAGAATACTGCAACATCGTCTATGTGCAGGGAGGCTTTGACCTGAGTGACTCCACTGCCTGGGATTGTCACCCCTCTTATGCCCGCATCTTTCCAAATAGACTCAGCAAAGGGTTCGATACAGCAAACACACAAGGCAGGGGAAAGAGGACAGCCCTGTCTGACTCCAGATTTGATTGGAAACTTTCTGATTCCCACCCAATTGTTTGGACTGTACTACTGATGTTTGTGCAGAGCAGTTTGATCCAATTGCAGATTCCCTCCCCAAACCCCATTTTGGAGAGCACATCCATAATGTATGTGTGCGATATCCTGTCAAAAGCCTTCTCCTGGTCCAGGCTGATGAGGCAGGTGTCCACCCTCCTGACCCATACATAGGCGATCGTATCCCTGAGTAGCACGACACTATCAGAGATCTTCCTGCTGGGTACACTACAGGTCTGATCAGGGTGAATCACCAACTCCAGAGCAGTCATGACTCGACTGGCGATGACTTTGGACAGAATTTTGTAGTCTACATTAAGCAGTGAGATGGGCCACCCATTTCTGATTTCTGCCCTCTCCCCCTTCTGCTTGTAGATGAGGGTGATGATCCCTTCCTCATGGATTCTGACATGCTGCCGGCCAGGAGCGTACTCTCGTACACTTCCAGCAGGTCTGGGCTGACCCAGTCCCACAGGGCCGAATACAACTCAACTGGTAAGCCGTCACTTCCGGGAGTTTTCTTCATCTCAAATGACTTGATGGCCTTTGTCAGCTTGTCCAGAGTTAGCGGTTTGTCCAGATTCTCCTGCATGCTGTCATCTAAGACCTCTGTGATAGATGACAGGAAGGACTGGGAGGACGTGCTG
The DNA here is from genome assembly GCF_036365525.1 of Heterodontus francisci. Lineage (NCBI taxonomy): Eukaryota > Metazoa > Chordata > Chondrichthyes > Heterodontiformes > Heterodontidae > Heterodontus > Heterodontus francisci. The sequence continues at coordinate 541,947 of NW_027140132.1, forward strand.
TCCATAGACTTCACGTCTTACAGCCCAGCATTCAAGGATTTGCTAATCCTTAGTATGTCGGAGTGTGAAGTTGTGACCGAACCATCCTCTTCTGCTGCTGATCACAGAGCTCTCTCTGTGTACCTTTTGGAAGAAGAAACGCAAGCACGTCTCATCCTGCTCAATGGAGCAGACTCTGGACCGGAAGATGATCTTGGAGGCCTCCGTGGCAAAGAGCGAGGCCTGCTGGCTCTTCACCTCTTGGAGCCCCTCCTTGACCTCGACACCCATCGACTGCAGCCGGAGCAGATTTTGCATTCTTTTCTGGAGTGCGGACATTTCCCTCTGTCTCTCTTACCCTCTGAACAGCTTTGGAGATAAAGAACCTCTTGATGTTCTCCTTGATCGCTTCCCACCAGTGCACCGGATAATCAAAGAGGGTCTCACTGTTCTCCAACTTTTTCAATCTCTTTTGAGTTCCACAATGTTCGCTGGGGTTAGCAGTGTAGCATTGAGCTTCCATGTCCCCCTGCTAACCCGCTGGTCATCCTGTAAGTGACAGTCAACCAGTAAGAGGCAGTGGTCGGAGAAGAACACCGGCTTGACGTCGGTGGATCTGACCGTGAAAGCAGGGGACACATACAGGAAGTCAATCCTGGAACGGGCAGACCCGTCCGATCTTGACCAGGTGTATCTACGCTGCGCTCCGTCTGCAGGTTTGCTGAAGACATTGTGCAGTTTGGCATTTTATACTGTTTCCTTTAAGAATCTGGGCGCAGCGTACAGTTTTCTGTCGTCACTGCCAGATCGTCCAGCTGCATCAATGATGCAGTTGAAGTCACCTCCAAGAATGACCGGCCTGGATGTCGCCAGCAGCAGTTGGAGTTGCTGGAGGATGGTCAGCCTCTCGCTGCAATGGACCGGGGCATATACGTTGCTTAACTGGAGCGGAGCATTGTTGTACATTTCATCTGCTACGAGAAGGCGACCGCCCACCAGCATCTTAACTTCAGAGATGGTTAAATTGCCTCCCCACAGCAGAATACCCAGGCCGGAGGAACAGGAATCATTTCCTCTGGACCAGATCGATGGCCCGTGAGACCATTGCCTGTAAGTGCTGCGGTGCAGGATTCCACACTCCTGACAAAACAGTACGCCGGCTTTGACCTTTGCGAAGTCATCCAAGGTTGAAACACATCACGTGGTGGATTTAACACAATGCATGTTAATGGAAGCATTCTTTATATCCACTATAAAGTTGGGTGTTGCTTACCACACCAGGTGTCCTTGCTAGTCCCAGTCCTTGAGTATGTTCCTGCATACCCATAGTGTACGCAAGCTGTTTCACATTCGTTGAGCCCAGAAACCCCTAATGGTTATTCATGAGGGTTTTGTTCCACTGGGGTGACATCGGCAGGTGGGGGACGGGTCTTGTAGGCAGCAAGGCTTGGGTTGTCCTCTGCTGTTGGTGTCTTTCCCCTCGGTCCCTCCTCGAAGACATCACTGTTCCTGACTTCCCGGAGCTGGAGCTGGAGTGCGCAGGACACTTCGCTGCTCTCGGTCTCCCGGAGCTGGGGTGCACTGAGCATCTCCTTGGGTTCCATGCTTTTGGTTTGGGGTGCGCTGGGCGTGTCACAGCTTCCAGTGCCCCGGAGCTGGGGGGCTTTATCTTCCAGCTCCTTTGAGTTCTGCTGCTTCTTTTGGAGGTGCCATCGTTCCGGCCCTTCCTCGTGCAGTGAGGAGGAGCTGCTGTAGTCTGTCTCAGACGGTAGCCTCCTCTTGCCATTGGTTTGGGTGGTGACCTGTTCTTTTTTTGGAACTTTTTTCTTTGTGTTCTTCCTTTGTACCACCTGCCACTGACCTGTTTGTCCATCTGCTGCCTCCCCCTCCATTAATTCTGTCTGTGGAGGAGGAGTTTCCAGGCACGGAGTAGGTGTTGGGTCACTGGTTGCAGCTGCGTCCCCTTTCTTCTCTTTCTCAGATAGACTTTCATCGCTGTGGGGAGGATTGCTTGTTTTCCTCCCAGCACCAGACGTGTTCACCGTTCCTTAACCCAGCCTTTCCTTGGTCCTTGCTACCTGAGCATAACTGAGGCAGCGTTTGGGCAGGTTTTGTAGAGGTGGCCTGCCCCACCTCACAGGTTGCAGCACTTACTCTGTTTACAGTCCTTGGTGTGATGGCCTTCCTTCTTGCAGTTCTGGCAGACGACTGTGCTGCAGTTAGCTGCCACAAGACCAGATTTGCCGCAGGTACGACAAACTCTGGGCTGCTCCGCATAGACCATGAAGCCTCGACTTCCCCCGAAAGTGAAGCTGGAGGGAGGATGGATGATGGCTCCATTGGCATTGACCTTCAAGGCCACCTTGACCTGCCGCTAACTGGTCCAATTCCCAAATGGGTCCTTGACATCAGTGCTGCTGCCGGCCACCTCGACATACCTGGTGAGGAAGGTGAGTACATCCACGACAGGAACATGGGGGTTGTAGAGGTGGCTTCTCACCACACGGTCACGTTGCGATGGCAGTGTGAAGAGCGGCTGCATTGTGAGGATCGACAGCGGCGCCTGGTTTCCCTTCTCCTTGAACACCTTCAGGAACTTGATGCATCCGCCATGTTCTTGGACGTCACGTCAAAATATCCACTGCTGGGGAAGTCCTGCAGGCAGAAGATGTTCGCAGCTTGGAATCCACAGCAATCAATAAGGATTTTCTTAATGAAGAAGGTACGATCAACCGGTGCATCTCCATCATTATCCTTCACTGCCACCCGAACGGTGTTACACACTCCCTGGCCTGAAGTTACAGAATTGATTGCAGCCATTTTACTCAAAAACTTACCTGAGACAGGATCATGGTCTCTCCCCTGCTCCTCTTCCAGACATTTCCACAATCTCACAAATACTTTCACAAAGAGTGAAGAATTCCTCCCGCACTTCCCTGCTTTACCTTCTGGAGGAATGCAGTCCGGCTACTTCTGATTGATTACTGTCTGCTGAATCTCATTGGCTGGTTCATGTCACCAATCAGTTAGCTGCTATTTCGCCGATCATCAAAGGGCAATGAGAAAATGGGGTGGAGATTGACAGTGGCAAATTGTCAGAGCTGAAACCCATTCACAAATTTGAAAAGCCCGCCAAAATATTTGTGAAACAAGGAACAGCTGAAATATAATAAATAATATCGTCTGAAGAGTAAAATGTATTTCACTCTCTCCTGATATTGTGTTTCTCCTCATTGTCCGTCACAGATACCAGACTTACTTTCCTTCCGGGGGCGGAGCGGAGAGGAGTGGGCCTGTGGGGAGAACACCGAGAGTGGAGCCGATAAATTGAGCCTGAGGATCGCGGCCCAGTCACTCACCTTCCGGGAGAGGAGCGGAGAGCAGTCCAGGCACGTCGGAGTTTGAAAACAAAGTGAGCAGTGATGTCACAGGAAGGCTGCAAGGTGATTGGTTGGTGAGTGTCTGCTGTTAGGGAGTTACTCTAAATAGCTGGGTAAGTAACTAAAAGTAAAGGGAAAGGTCTACAGTTTTTTCAATAAAGGAGGTCGTGTTTTTTGGGGGAGAATCAAGGTCCCTAGTGTAAATAATTTAATTTTTGGGTAATTTAAGGGGATAAATTAAGGGTATGTCATGGCAGGGCAGCTCAGCAATGTGGAGTGATCCTCCTGTGCAATGTGGGAAGTCAGGGAGACTTCAAGTATCCAGGGCGAACACGTGTGCAGGATGTGTCTCCAGCTGCAGCTACTCGAAATCCACGTTTCGGATCTGGAGCGGCGGCTGGAAATGCTGTGGAGCATCTGCGAGGCTGAGATCATCATGGATAGCACGTATAGGGAGGTGGTCACACCGCAGGTAAAGACTGCTCAGGTAGAAAGGGAATGGGTCACCACCAGGCAGAGTAGAAGAACTAGGCAGGTAGTGAAGGAGTCCCCTGGATCCATCTCCCTTTCTAACAGATTTTCCACTTTGAATACTGTTGGGGGAGATAGCTTCTCAGGGGAATGCAGCAAGAACCAAGTCTGTGGCACCACAGGTGGATCAGCTGCACAGGAGGGGAGGAAAAGGAGTAGAAGAGCTATAGTGATAGGGGCTTCTATCGGAAGAGGTACAGATAGGCATTTCTGTGGCTGCAAACGTGACTCCAGGATGATATGTTGCCTCCCTGGTGCTAGGGTCAAGGATGTCACAAAGAGTGGCTGCAGGACAAGGGGGAGGGTGAACAGTCAGAGGTCATGGTACACATTGGCACCAATGACATAGGTAGAAAGAGGGATGAGGTCCTGCAACCAGAATTTAGGGAGCTAGATAGCAGATTAAAAAGCAGGACCTCAAAGGTTGTAATCTCTGGATTACTCCCAATGCCACATGCTAATGAGTATAGGAGTAAGAGGGTAGAGCAGATGAATGCTTGGCTGAGGATATGGTGCAGGAGGGAGGGCCTTAATTTCCTCGACCACTGGGTCTGTTTCTTATTCCTATCACAGAGACATGGTTGAGGGAGGGGCTGGACTGGCAGCTCAGTATTCCAGGGTACAGAATCTACAGGCAAGACAGGTGAAGGGGTAAAAGAGGAGGTAGCATTGCACTGTTGATCAAGGAGTCAATTACTGCAGTAAGGAAGGATGATATCTTAGAAATTCCTCAAATGAGGCCATATGGGTAGAACTTAAAAACAAAAAGGGGACAATCACTTGGCTGGGAGTATACTACAGGCCTCTAAACAGACAGGAAGAGATAGAGGAGAAAATATGTCGGCAAATCTCAGAGAGGTGGAAGAATCTTCTTCTTCTTTGGCCTCCTTGTCTCGAGAAACAATGGGTAAGCACCTGGAGGTGGTCAGTGGTTTGTGAAGCAGCGCCTGGAGTGGCTATAAAGGCCAATTCTAGAGTGATAGACTCTTCCACAGGTGCTGCAGATAAAATTGGTTGTCAGGGCTGTTACACAGTTGGCTCTACACTTGCGCTTCTGTCTTTTTTCCTGCCAACTGCGAAGTCTCTTCGACTCGCCACACGTTCGCCCCACCTTTATGGCTGCCCGCCAGCTCTGGCGATCACTGGCAACTGACTCCCACGACTTGTGATCAATGTCACAGGACGTCATATTGCGTTTGCAGACGTCTTTTAAGCGGAGACATGGACGGCCGGTGGGTCTGATACCAGTGATGAGCTCGCTGTACAATGTGTCCTTGGGGATCCTGCCATCTTCCATGCGGCTCACATGGCCAAGCCATCTCAAGTGCCACTGGCTCAGTAGGGTGTATATGCTGGGGTTGTGTTGGAGATATGGTTCTGCCACCTGATGCCAAGGATTCTCCGGAGGCTGCGAAGATGGAACGAATTGAGACGTCGCTCTTGGCTGACATACGTTGTCCAGGCCTCGCTGCCGCAGAGCAAGGTACTGAGGACACAGGCTTGATACACTTGGACTTTTGTGTTCTGTGTCAGTGTGCCATTTTCCCACACTCTCTTGGCCAGTCTGGACATAGCAGTGGAAGCCTTTCCCATGCACTTGTTGATTTCTGCATCGAGAGACAGGTTACTGGTGATAGTTGAGCCGAGGTAGGTGAACTCTTGAACCACTTCCAGAGCGTGGTCACCGATATTAATGGATGGAGCATTTCTGACATCCTGTCCCATGATGTTCTTTTTCTTGAGGCTGATGGTTAGGCCATATTCGTTGCAGGCAGCCGCAAACCTGTCGATGAGACTCTGCAGCCACTCTTCAGTGTGAGATATTAATGCAGCATCGTCAGCAAAGAGGAGTTCCCTGATGAGGACTTTCCGTACTTTGGTCTTCGCTCTTAGACGGGCAACCTGCCACCTGATCTTGTGAGGAGGACAATTCCTTCTTCTGAAGGGTTGAATGTATGTGAGAGCAGCAGGGAGAAGAAGATCCCAAACAATGTAGGTGTGAGAACACAGCCCTGTTTCATGCCACTCAGGATAGGAAATGGGTCTGATGAGGTGCCGTTATGCTAAATTGTGCCTTTCATATTGTCATGGAATGAGGTGATGATACTTAGTAGCTTTGGTGGATATCCAATCTTTTCTAGTAGTCTGAAGAGACCATGTCTGCTGACGAGGTCAAAGGCTTTGGTGAGATCTATGAAAGCAACGTAGAGGGGCATCTGTTGTTCACGGCATTTCTCCTGTAGCTGGTAAAGGGAGAACAGCATGTCAATGTTGGATCTCTCTGCTCGAAAGCTACACTGTGCCTCAGGGTAGACACGCTCAGCCAGCTTCTGGAGCCTGTTTAAAGCGACTCGAGTGAAGACTTTCCCCACTATCCTGAACAGGGAGATTCCACGGTAATTGTTGCAGTCACCACGGTCACCCTTGTTCTTATAGAGGGTGATGATATTGCCATCGCGCATGTCCTGTGGTACTGCTCCCTCGTCCCAGCACAGGCAAAACAGTCCGCAGAGTGCTGGAAGTATAGCAGGCTTGGTACTCTTGATTATTTCAGGGTAATGCTGTGCTTCCCAGGTGCTTTTCTGCTGGCGAGAAAATGAATGGCATCACTGAGTTCCGATTTTGTTGGCTGTACGTCCAGCTGTACCTTTAGAGATCTGTGCACTAGAACATCCAGATCTCTGCTCAAAATTATTTTCTTTTTTCCACCTACTTTAATGTTTTTCCCTGAAGGGTGTATGAATGTTGAGCATTCGCCCTGTCCACATGAATAACACTGCACTTACCCAAATTAAACATCATTTACCAGTCATGAACCCAATCTCCTAACACATTAAGATCAGCCTGAAACAGTCGAGCATCGTCTACAGTCTAAACACTCGCACAGATCTTCAAATCATCTGTAAATTTACAGATGGTGCGCCCTACACCTACATCCAGATCATTAATAAAAATAGTAAAGAGCAACAGACCCAACACCGATCCCTGTGGGACACCACTGGTAACTGGTCTCCAAACAGATCCAGATCCATCTGTAACTACTTTCTACCTACATCTGCCAGTCAGTTCCCAATCCAGATCAATATATTACCACTGATACCAGGGACTTTAATCTTATAGAGAAGCGTCTTGTGTGGAACCTTATCAAAATCTTTTGGCTGAGATCTGCTAATTGAACACAGGCCGGGGATGAGGCCTAGGCCTGTCCTGCTTTGTGTGTGGGTCTCAGGACCACACAAGGTTTGATCAGCTCACTGAGCACAGGCCCATCCTGCTCTATATGGTGCTCAGTACCTCACCAAATGAGAATAACTAACACACCACAGGCCATGGAGCCTCGGCCCATCCTTCCCCGATTGCGGTTCAGTGCCAACCAGGTCAGATCAGCTAATTCAGCACAGGCCGGAGATGGAAGCTGGACCTTTCCTGCTCTTGGGACTCCGTTCCATACCAGGTGCGATGAAGTAAGATACCACAGGCCGGGGATGGAGCCTGAGATTTCCCTGTTCTGTGTGGGGCTCTGTGCAACAACGTGTGAGAAGAACTATCATCCCTCAGGCTGAGGAAGGAGCCTGGGCCCATTCTGTTCTGTGTGGCTCCTACCACACTGAGTGGGATCAGTTAACACAACACAGGCCATGAATACAACCAGGCCCTTTCCTGCTCCGTGTGGCTCAGTATCACACCAGGTGGCATCAGCTAACACAGCACAGGCTGGGGCTGGAGCCTGGGCCCGTCCTGCTCTGTGGGCTCAGTAACAACCCGTAAGATGAACTTTTTTCAAAAGACTTCAGTGTATTTATCTCTGTCCAACACTGTGAGGCAGCTTTCTGTGTTTATAAAGAGTGTAATTTATTGACTGGTCTCTTGGATCAAACAGAGGTCTGTGTGCAGAGGGTTTGGGGGTGAGCTCTGATTCCTAACCCTTTCTGGACTGTGAGGAATAAAGAATGAATGAGAGAGAGAGAATGTGGGAGAAGGGATGATGGAAGAATTTGTCCGTGAACCTGATTAAAAGTGTCTCAAACGCAAGATAATATTAAGATATCAAGAGCAGAACATTAACATAATCTGAGTTCCGCGATCTGGTCGGGTCCCATTCCCCTGAAGTGAGGAATGAACGGGTGGGGAAATTCCACCTGGAGTTATATTTGTCTCCAATGAAGATGAGTTCACAGTGAGGATGGAATAGCTCAGTTGGGAGAACACGAGATTGAAGAACCAGGATACAATCCCTGGTTTCATCAGTTTTAATTTGGTGTCTCCATCAGTTTAAGTAGAGAGAATCAGAGGCGAGATTTTCCACTCTTGACCCCATGGGCTGAATTTTAAACTAACGGTGCGGCTCTCGGCAGAGGCACCGGAAGCGGGTGTCATCACCACACGAGTGAAATGTGGCTGGCCGACCCCGATCACGGAGCAGCCGACCAATTAATGAAGGGGAGGCGTGGGGCCCATGTAAACAAGGACCAGAGGTAGGGAACGAGGCACCGATGGCACCGACATCTGACACAACGGCAGGTGCTGGCACCATAATGAAAGGACTGCCAGACCTGCATTCACTGCTGCCTGGTTTAAAGGAGTGTCTTCCTGAGAGCCCTCTACTGCCCCAGGACCTGTTCTGCTGCCTCTGCTGTCCCAGGATCCGTTCTGCTGCCTCTGCTGTCCCAGGACCCGTTCTGCTGCCCCAAGACCCGTTCTGCTGCCTCTGATGCCCCAGGACCCGTTCTGCTGCCTCTGCTGCTCCAGGACCCGTTCTGCTGCATCTGCTGCCCCAGGACCCGTTCTGCTGCCCCAAGACCCGTTCTGCTGCCTCTGATGCCCCAGGACCCGTTCTGCTGCCCCAGGACCCGTTCTGCTGCCTCTGCTGCTCCAGGACCCGTTCTGCTGCCCCAGGACCCGTTCTGCTGCCTCTGCTGCCCCAGGACCCGTTCTGCTGCCTCTGCTGCCCCAGAACCTGTTCTGTTGCCTCTGCTGCCCCAGGATCAGTTCTGCTGCATCTGCTGCCCCAGGACCTGTTCTGCTGCCTCTGCTGCCCCAGGACCAGTTCTGCTGCATCTGCTGCCCCTGGACCTGTTCTGCTGCATCTGCTGCCCCAGGACCTGTTCTGCTGCCTCTGCTGCCCAGGATCCGTTCTGCTGTCACTGATGCCCCAGGACCCGTTCTGCTGTCACTGATGCCCCAGGACCCGTTCTGCTGTCTCTGCTGCCTGAGAGGTAAGGAGCTGAATGCGAGCCTGCAGTGACCATGGTCCAATGGTTTGGCGATGCCTTCCTGCAGGTTCGCCTCCAGGTGACAACAGATAGGTGGAAGATCCTCTTCCCCAGGGATGGGAGGTGGAGACCTGTCCACCTGACCAAGCAAAGCTGCTTTGAGATAGTAGGTGAAGTCAGCAGCCGTGGGGTCAACCCCAAGACATGGATCCAGTGCACGAAGTGGGTCAATGACCGGATCCAGGCTGCTCAGGCACAAACTCAAAACACTTTGGACCCTTTGGACATTGTGCATGGCAGAGTGAGAGGGAGTGTTTGGTGGAAAGGGAGTGACCACCCAGTCATGTGTAATGGGGAAGGGCAGCAGGACACGCTGCCTGAGGCTTGGCTGCATCTCGGTGGGAGGTGCACGTCAGTCATTTTATAAACTCACACAGTCCCTCGAGAGGGGCCACATGCAGGAGGAATATGTGTGTCCACATCATGGACTGCTGGATTATCACCATCAGAGATGTTGGGCTTGTCCCCGCTGGGAGACGAACTTTGTTGATCATAGTGGCTGCAATAGAAGACAGCCCACAATCGGAAAGAGCGTGTCAAGACTGGCAGTGGATGCCTTATCTCCATGTCCTCATCCCGATGGAGGAGGAGGCCATGGAACAGGCCGGGCAGCAAAGCAGCTGCTCCATAGCTGATGGAGAGACAGGGACACCTACCTAAGAGAGTGAGTGAGCATCTCCTGGGGCACAAGGGTGCATCTGCTGCAAAGGAGCCACACTGCTCATCTGTTCACCACTGCATCAATGGAGCTGCACAGTAGGGGTGGTTGGAATGTCACGATGGGCAGACTCTAACCCTTCAATGTCCCTGTTTTCACATGCAGGCTAGGATGAACGACAAGAGCGAAGAGCTGGAGAGACTGGGGGACAGCCAGACACCTCTGAGGAGGAGGAGGGAGCCTCAGATGGTGCACCGTCACATCATTCCCCTGCACCCTCCACCAGCACAGAAACCCGCACTCGGTGGGTATCCACTCGCTGTTAGATTTGGGCACACAAGCTGGTGAGCACGTCACAGACAGGCCCGGGCAGCTGACGGAGGCTGTGACAGCCGAGGCCACTGGCAGTTGGAAGTCTGTGGGAGGCCAGGCCCATGCTGAGTCCCAGGCTGATGACGTGCCTCTGGTGTCACCAGCAACACGGGAAATGCTGCAGCTGCAGCAAGAGGTCAGGCAACATCTGGCAGAGTTGCCGGAGGTTATGTGTACCCAAGTTCGGATGATGGAGGAGTCCATCCAGGGTGCATGCTGCACTGTCTCTGATGGGGGTGTGTCTGGCTTCCTTCCTTGAGAGATTGGTGACTCTGATGGAGAGCCAGATCCAGCCGACCAATCAGTGGCTGCCGGAGATGTGTGCAGACCTGCACTCCATCGCTTTGTCCATGAGCTCCATCCAGCGGTGACAAGGCGAGAGGGGGGACGAGGCACCTGAACTCTTCACCAGTTCCACATCCCTCTCAGGTCAGCAGCGAGGTACAAGTGTGTCTTATCAGGGGGAGGAGCAGCTGGCTGCTACATCTGGGGTCTCCTCTCAGGGTGCTCCTGGTGTGGACAGTAGCTCCAAAGCCCCTCTGCGAGTGACACAAGTGATGCCAGTGCCTGCCTCCATCACCCTCGATGACAGAGGGGGGGTCCCTGTACCTGTGCAGGAGGCCCTCAGTGTGCCGGGTCCCTCCAGCCCTCAGGCAGCAAGAGGACGGCCACCAATGTCATCCCAAGCCATGGGGCAGCAAGGTCAGCAGCCTGTCTCCACCTCAGCTAACAGAGCAGGGGGAGCACCACGAAGGAGCATGCGGAAAAGATTTCAGAAGAGCACCTAGATTCACTTGGGTTCATGGTGAATGTGCATTCCAGATGGATAGGGTTGCATTTGATGTCACATGGAAGAAAGAAATGATGTTCTCTCACTATGTCTCCTTCCTATTGTTGATGCCCTTTGGGACTTCATTTAAACCCTTCCTCCCAAGGGGCTGGAAGTGAGGGACCAAGCCCTGAGTTCACAAAGCTTCGGTCTTGTCACTGTGCGATGTGTACCTGGACGCTGCAGTGCAGAAGGAAGCAGGCGACAACAGGGCTGCTTAAAGCTAAGACTTTATTGCTGTGGTTCCAGAAGGTGGTAAGGCTCAAAGGAAACTTGAATGTATAAGGGTGTCTCATGTCTCCCTTGTGTGTATCTCATTGCCCCTTTCCTGCTGTGCCTGAGGTTCTTCATCAGGCACTGCTTGGGCAGCATCCTCCTCCACATCCTCATCATCAGAGGAGACATCACACTCCACGATATCCTCACTTGTCAACACCTCACCCCTCTGTAATGCCAGATTGTGCTGTGCACAGCAAACCACCACGATATGTGAGACCCTCGCCGGGACATACTGAAGGGCTCCACTGGATCGATCTAGGCACCTGAATCTCATCTTCAGGAGATCAATGGCCTCCTTGATGGTCGCTCGGGTTGACCCGCAGCAGGTGTTGTACCTCTCCTCTGCATCCGTGCGTGGGTTCCTCACAGACGTCAGTAGTCATGTCCTCAGTGGGTAGCCCCTGTCTCCAAGGATCCATCTCTGAAAGCGGATGGGGCCGCGGAAAGGTTCTGGCACCTGGGAGTGCCTTGGTATGCAGGCGTTGTGGCTGCTTCCCGGGATTTGTGCACACACCTATGGGATCCATTTGCAGTGGTTGCAGACCAATTGCACACTGAGCAAGTGGAAGCCCTTCCTGTTGAAGGCTGCTGGCTGGTCTGCAGGAGCCTTGATGGTCACATGGGGTGACACCCTACACCTGGGGGAATCCAGTGATGGCCCCGAATCCTATAGTCCTCTCAGCTTGACTGTTTGGATCGATGTGCACACAGTCACCGGCCCTCCTGAACAGGACATTGGTGACCTCCTTGATGCACTGATTCACCAAAGACTGTGAGATTCCACACATATCTCCAGTGGATCCCTGCAATGACCTGCTGGTGCAGAGGTTCAGTGGCACAGTGACCTTCAGTGACACTGGTATCAGGTGCCCACCAAGTCCCATGGGGCACAGCTGCATCATGGCAGAGAGATCAGTGACGACCTCCGTGCAGAGGCGCATTCTGTGGAGACACTGTCACTCGGACATCTGCAGGTAGTTGAACCTCAGCTGACGTGTTCCTCTGCCTCCTTCTCCATCCTCCTGTTCGAGGCTGGCCTTCCTGTGGGCCCCCAAGCTGCTGTGGTGCCCCTGCTGGTGCCTGCGCCTCCCTCCCTTCCTCTCTACTCCTCCTCCTCAATGTGAGCCTTGAATGAGGCCCATGACAGGTTGCCCCTCCCTGAGTGCAAGGCCTTCACAGTAAACAACACCCAGCCACATTTACCTCACTTGTCACCCTCAATGAGGTGGCACTGCCCCAATGGTACCCTGGTGTGGCTCCCCCTGCAGAGCTGGCACATTGGCCCCCACTCCTGACAGTGTTTCCCGATGCCCTTTCCCCCTCCACCCTTACTGCCAAGTTACGCTGCCTCACCCGATAGCTTCCCAGTGAAGCCAACACTCAGCTCCCACCTCCCAGTCACCTCCTTTAACCAGGCGAGGCTCTGAAGCCCCGTGGTTCCCGTGCACTATTAGTTCAATTGGATCCAGTGAATAAAATTGCTGACAATTGGACTCATAAATACTTTAAATGCCTTCTTGACGAGTGGATGTGCGAAGTCTGCCCTCCATGTCAGCCGCCGACAGAAAAATCCGGTCCGACGTCTTCCATCCCTATTTTATACACCCCCCCTCCCCCTCCCCAGCCTCCATTCCCGTCTCCAACGGTCCCTTAAAATTCTGGCCCATGTCTCTAAGACTAATGGGAGTGAAACTACATCTGCTCCTTAGCCTGAACAGGGAGAGCTGCTCTCTCTGTGTTCAAAGTGAATGAATCTGCTCTTTACCTTGTCTTACTGGAACGTTCACTGTCTGGAAATGTCTGTTTGAAAATGTTTTCCTGTTATATTAATGGAGCAGAGGAGCAGATGTGAGTTGCTGTTCAACAGAGAGGTTTGGAAGTGGGTGAAGGGGTGGAGTGATGGTGTGAGTGAGAGGTGCAGTGAGTTGGCCATTCTCAATAGAGTGTCAGGAATGAAGGTCAGAGGAACAGACCAGGCAGGAAACACAGAAAGAGCGAGGAGAAGCTGGTGTGAAAAACAGAGATTAAACAACAGGCTTGTTCAGTTGGTTTGGGTCTGGTGTTCAGAATACCCGGAATCTGGGTTCACTTCCCTTCCAACTCAGCGAATTGTATCAACATTATGTTCATAAAACCATAGAATGATACCCAAAGAAGGAGACCATTTGGTCCATTGTGTCAGTGCTGTCTCTTTGGTTATGTTATCCAATTAGAACTGCTGCTCAGCTTTTTCCTGTAATCTGTACATTTTTCCTTCCAGTATTTATCCCAATTGCTTTTCAAAGTTACGACTGAATCTGCTTTCAAGTCCTGATCAGACAGTGCATTCCAGATCACAACACATCACTGTATAAAAAATCATTCCTCATTTCGCCTCTGGTTCTTTTCTCAATTACCTGATAAATACATCCTCTGGTTACTGACCCTTTTGCCACTGGAAACAATTTCTCCTTATTTAACTTATTGAAAACCTTCTTGATGATGTCACATACTAGACTGCCAGTAAAACTGAAGCCCATGGAATAAAAGAGACAATGACAGCATGGCTATGAAGTTTGCAGACTGATAGGAACATAGAAGCAGGAGTAGGCCATTCAGCCCATCGAGACCACCCCACCATTCAATATGATGATGACTGATCATCCACTTCAATGCCTTTTTCCCACACTACCTCCATATCCCTTATGTCATTTGTATTTAGAAATCTGTCAATCTCTGCTTTAAACATACTCAATGACTGAGCTTCCACAGCTCTCTGGTGTAGAGAATTCCAAAGATTCACAACCCTCTGAGTAAAGAAATTTCTCCTCGTCTCTGTCCTAATTGGCTTTCCCCTTATGTTGAAATTGTGTCCCCTGGTTCTAGATTCCTCAACCGGAGGAAAAACTTCATCTACCCTGTCTATCCCTTTAAATATTTTGTAAGTTTCAATGAGATCACCTCTCATTCTTTGAAACTCTAGAGAATACAGTCCCAGTTTCCCCAATCTCTCTTCATAGGACAGTCCCGCCATCCCGGGAACAGGTCTGGTGAACCTTCATTGCACTCCCTCGATGGCAATGATATCCTTCCTCAGGAAAGGGGACCAAAACTGCACACAGTATTCCAAAGTGCAGTCCAACCAAGGTTATATACAATTGAAGCAAGATTTCACTACTCCTGTACTCAAATCGTCTTGTGATAGAGGCTAGCATATCATTCGTCTTCTGAACTGCTTGCTGCACCTGCATGTTAGCTTTCAGTCGCTTATTGACAAGGACACCCAGGCCCCTTTGTACATCTACACTTTCTAATCTCTTACCATTTAAGAAATAATCTGCACATCTGTTTCTCCTACCAAAGTGGATAACCTCACATTTTTACACATTATATTCCATGTGCCACTTTCTTGTCCACTCACTAAGTCTGTCCAAATCCCCTTGAAGCTGCTTTGCATCTTCCTCACAACACACATTCCCACCTAGTTTTGTGTCATCTGCGAACTTGGAAATACGACATTTGGTTCCCACCTCCGAATCATTGATATATATTGTGAACAGCTGGGTCACAGTGTGGTGGTGAACAGTTGTATTTCTGTCTGGAGGAAGGTTTACAGTGGGTTCCCCATGGTTCCTCATAACTTCAGTTATGTGCAGAGACTGGAAAAGCTGGGGTTGTTCTCCTTGGAGCAGAGCAAGTTCAGAACAACTTTGACAGAGTTAGAATCAAGGAATCAAATGGTTACAGGACAGAAGGAGACCATTCAGTCCATCATGTCCATGACAGCTCTTTGCAAGAGCAAATCAGCTAATTCCACTCCTCTGCCCTTTCATTGTAACCCTGCAAATTTTCTCTATTCAGGTGTTTATCCAATTCCCTTTTGAAAGCCACGATTGAATCTGCCTCCAGCACTCTCAGGCAGTGTAATCCAGATCTGAACCACTCGCTCTGTCCCACACCCCTGGTACCATTGCAGAAAATCTCTTCTGTTCATTTCATCCCTCATAAATAATTGAAATGAAATGTTTATTAGGAAATGCACAATATAAAAAAGAGAGAGAAATAAATGCTGAGAAAAATAGAAGTCAATGTTTGGAAGGTAAAAAGAGCAAAAGATGTAACTTTTATTCTGGTTGAGTGAGAGGAATATATCACACTCTGGGGCTTTTGTAAGACGATTTACTGATAAACCTGGGATTTGAGAGGAAGCTGGTTCATGGTTTACAGAACAAACTCAGTCCCTGGGGTGGAGCCAACAGCTGCACCGTCCAATAGCAGACAGGATGTGGACACTGTCTCAGGCCTGGTGAGCTCAGTCGATGAAAGCATGAAACTCTGAATCTCAAGTTTTTGAGTTTGAGCCTCTCGGTGGGTGTCTTATACTTCCTTTTTAGGCTGATTTTACAGCCATTCTCCAGCTCTGAATTCCTCGGCAGAGAGTTCAAGGAGTGTTTGAAATGAGATTCAACAGCAGTATGAGAAAGTCTCTCCTTGATTCAGGACTCTTACCTCTCTGCAGCATCTCGCTGCTGAAGATTGAACTTTATCTCATTTCATTCTCAGCTCATGGTCAGTGTGGATCACTGGGACTTCTGGCTGTCTCCCACTTCACAATCCATCAGTGCTGAGAAATCAATGGGGAATATTACTCACATGTTGTAATGTTTTATAAATACTTGAATGTATTTCACACTGTGTCTAACAGTGTGAATCTCCCCTGGTATATCACCTCACCAATACTTCAACAGAACATTCACATAATGTGAGCTCTGAGATCTGTTCAGATCCCATTCCCAAGACCTGGAAAGTGGGATTGGGCTGGATCGCTCTTTTTCAGCTGGCACAGACACGATTGCTAAATGGTCTCAGTCTGTGCCATAAATTTTCTCCATTTTCTATGTTCTATGAAGTGAGGTGTGATTGGGAGGGGCAATTCCACCAGGGTTATATTTTCTACCAAAACAATGACACAAGGGATACTTCACTTTTTTATTCATTCATTCATGCGATGTGGGCATCGCTGGCTAGGCCAGCATTTATTGCCCATGAGAAGGTGGTGGTGAGCTGCCTTCTTGAACCATTGCAGTCCATGTGGGGTAGGTACACCCACAGTGCTGTGAGAAAGGGAGTTCCAGGATTTTGACCCAGCGACAGTGAAGGAACGGCGATATAGTTCCAAGTCAGGATGGTGTGTGGCTTGGAGGGGAACTCGCATGTGGTGGTATCCCCTGTATTTGCTGCCCTTGCCCTTCTAGGTGGTAAAGGTCACTGGTTTGGAAGGTGCTGTCTAAGGAGTTGTGGTGCATTGCTGCAGTGGATTTTGTAGACGGTACACACTCTGCAACTGTGCGTCGATGGTGGAGGGAGTGAATGTTTGCAGATCGGGTGCCAATCAAGCGGGCTGCTTTGTCCTGGCGGTGTTGAGATTCTTGAGTTGGAATTGCACCCATCCAGGCAACTGGAGAATATTCCTTCACACTCTTGACTTGTGCCTTGTGGATGGTGGACAGGCTTTGGGGAGTCAGGAGTCATGGATGAGTGAGAGGAATATATCACACTTTGGGGCTTTTGTAAAAGGATTTATTAATAAACCTGGGATTTGAGAGGAAGCTGCTTCATGGTTTACAGAACAAATTCAGCCCCTGGGGTGGAGCCAACAGGTGCACTGTAATTACTCACCTCAGGATTCCAAGCCTCTGACCTGCTCTTCTAGTCACGTTATTTGTATGGCTACCCATGGTAACCTCCATGATGTTGATGGTGGGGGATTCAGTGATTGTAATGCTATTGAATGTCAAGGGGAGATGGTTAGATTCTCTCTTGTTGGAGATATTCATTGCCTGGCACTTGTGTGGTGCGAATGTTACTTGCCACTTATCATCCCAAGCCTGTGAGACTGAAATAGCTCAGTTGGGAGTGTGTTAGACTGAAGATCCCTGGTTCAATCTGGGGTTTTGGCAGTTCTCCTTTATTCTGCATCACCCTTTGGTTTTGACTCTTGAGCTGCACAATTTACACTGAAATTATTTACCCAACTCTGAAGGTTGGATTGGAATAGAGAGATATCAAGGATGGGAAATATTTACATTGTCTGCTTTAGCTTATTCTCTATCTCCCTGTGTCCTTTTCCCCAGTTTTTGAATCTTTCGGGGCCGGGTGAACATTTGATTTGCTGCATTTGTCCCAAACTGAAGCCTTTTCCACATCTCTGGGTGGTCAGACTCGCTCTGTCTGTTTTTGTTGCTCGTGACCATTAACGAGAACAGGCCACGAGTTCAACGTTTATCAGCAAACGGAAGATAATTGGAAAGAATTCTGTGTTACTCCAGACCAGTGACAAAGATACAATGGATGTTATTCAAAATAAATTCCCTTTGACATTTTATGTAAACTTGTTTGCATCCAAAAGTTGGATTTTAAGTGTAACAAAAATGTGTCAAATTATTGACTGACCATGTGACAGCGCACATGGGGATCAAATCCACAGCCTTGTTGTTATCAACACTGCGTCCTAACCAACTGAACTAAGCGGCATTTAGACAGAGCCAGGTATGGGTTTGAGCCGCACGCTGGGCGGTTTGTGTTTTATTTCTCACACTGGGTGACAGAGCGATTGTACAAACAATGGACACATCACATCACTGAAACATTGTTCTGATATAAAACAGTGTGAAATAAGAACTGAGCATGGAAATGGAACGGAACCAGAAATCAGGACTTTAATCTATTAAAGTTGATCTTGAAATTCAACCATTCACTGAACATTCCAATAGATCGAACTCTCTTCTGATATAAAATCCAGGAACTTGAGCTGCTGTAAAACACAACTGAGCCTAACGTGATTTGAACACGCAACCTTCTGATCTGGAGTCAGATGCGCTACCGTTGTGCCACAAGCTCACATATAAAGCAAAGTGTTCCATTCCTGACAGATTTACTTCTTGTTTAGATTCAGTGATTGAAATTAATTCAATCCTCATCTGACCTCCACTCTGTGAAGGCCTGCAATCCGACCTGAACCCGACGGCCTGTGTCGGGTTCGGTTCATGTCGGGTCGCTCTTCCGGTTCTGGCTTTCGGGCTCGGATCAGGTTGGGTCAGGTTCAGGTCAGGCTGGGTCCAGGTTTGTCTGAGTCCGTGTCGGACACACACAGTAAGTATTACATTTAACTTTGCTGGGAAGTTGAGTTTAATAAGTGTCAAAAGTTGAAAAGCCAACCAAAGCTGGGAGTCCGGGTCATTTAGGAGGGAAACTCTGAGTCTGCGCAGTGAGCAAGTGAGCATCTCTATGACGTCATTGCGCTCATGCTGCAGCTTCCTGTAGATTCGGAATCGTGAGGTAGATAAAGTGAACATTCCGGTGGTCGTGTAAAGCTCGGGTTAGTTTGGGCGTGGGAATAAATGGAGATACTCGGGCCGGGTCAGGCTCGGGTCCAATGTGGTTCTGTCAGGTTTGTGTCGGGTTTTTTTTCCTGACCTGAGCAGGCCTTTACTGCTCTGTCAGTTCAGTGCCTTATTTAAACTATTACTTGGAGTTCTGTTTTACAGGGTCTCGGCTGTTTAAGTGTTTCCCAGACCCACTACTCTGATTAATCAGACATTTTGCTGCTAACTGCTGCTGCTACAATTGAAATGTAAAAAAGAATTTCCAGTGACCTGCAACCAATGGACAAATACATTTCAGAAAGATAAAGTTCATTCGCCAATCCACAAATGTGTCTTTCTGCTTATATTTATAAACAACTCCTTCTCTCCACTATGGGAACTATACAATCACGACAGTTATTTGAAAGTTAGTATAAGATGTTCCAGTTCATCAATTTTAAAACTGCAGCAGGTATAATCCAGAAAACTTCTCTGTTGGAACCTCAGTCCCATTTAGATTGAAAGTGGACAATTAATGTATTCACTTGTTCATTGTGGACAGGTGTCTGACTTCGAATAAATCTCATTAACTTTCAATGAGGTGGCAGTATTTCTGTGCTCCCATTTTACACAGTCTGTCCTGTTCATGCACCATGTTTTTATTCTCCTCTCCCATTCTCCACAGGATACAGATTACAAGCATCATCAATCTAGCTGTTGAAAAGCATTGGAAGAATCTGGTCACACAGGTATTGAAACATTCATTTTCTGCCATTTTCCAAGTTGGTTGCTTTAAACACAGTACAATGTGTAATCTTCTTGAAAAGAGATTCTCTTCAATATCCAATACAAACTGAATTACATACCTGACAGACAAACACAGGAGAACAGGTGACTAGTGAACACAAACCTCATGGTGCTCATTTTCAGATTTATTGCAGTCATCCGACAAAACAAGTGAAAGAATATTCCAGTGAAATGATTTGGAAAGTAGGTGTGACTTTTGTTGGTGCCTTTCTTTGCTCTGTTGGTGAAACTTTCTTGCACCTGACTCCTGTTTATGTCTCTGTTTCCTCTATTGAATGAGGAAGGAGGTATTTGATCAGAAATCAACTGCATTGTGTACCTTTGAGAGGGGATTTCTGCACCATCAGGGCTGGAAACAGGAGTGAGTGAAAGACAATGTGTGGAGTTTGATTTTGTACAGAGGGAGAGCAAATCTAACAGGACTGTGAGATATTGGCCTGGATTTTACAGCCCCAATAGCGGTGAACTCTGAGACTTTCACTGCTATTGAGGGTCTGAACAGCACTGCAACTGCTGGTACATGCACACACTAACACCAGCATCTGGAAGTTGTGGTGGTGAGAAATGTGCTTAGAAGGAGCCTCTGATCATAATCGCACCAGCCCACTCTTTAAAGTGACAGGGACCTGTAGTTCAGCAATTTGGGCTCATTGCCCACAATGTACCCTGATTTTTACCTTGGTTGGATTAAAGCCGGTACCAACAGGCTCAGGGCTGCTCGGGAAGGACTTTTCTGTTGACACAACAGCTCCACTATTCCAGGAAGACACCGGCAGCAGCAGTTGTCAAATTTCAGAGGGAGTTCAGACATTTTAAATGTTGTATCTTATTTCTTAATTGGATGTAACTTTTTAGCATAGCCTGATCAGAGTTCTTAAATTTACATCTGACTTTTTATTAACAAGATTGAAGTGACTTTTAAAAACTACATCTTATCCTTTAAAATCCTGCTTCCATGTAGTTGACATTGGAAGATGACTTCAGAATAGCTTAGACTATCTTTCTAACAGGTACTGCAACAGCTTAAGACCTACTTTTCTGCAAAAGCTGGTGAATTACCTTCCGGGAGCGGAGAGGAGCGGAGCGGAGCAGACCTATATGGACCGATATGAGGAGAATGTTGAGAGCGGAGCCTATAAATCCAATCCGAGGATCGAGGCCCAGTCTCTTACCTTCCAGGAGTGGAGTGGAGATATTCCAGTGTGCTGGAGTTTTGAAAAAAAAAGAAGCCAACTGTGATGTCAGAGGAGAGCTGCAAGGTGATTGGTTGGTGAGTCACTGCTGTTAGTGTATTTAAATATCTTAAAGAAAAGGGCAAAGTTTTTTACTTGAAAAAAAAACCTCTGCTGATAAGATGAGTACTACTAAAGTGTTTTTTTTATTCAGTGTAGCTTATGAAGGACTTTAGATTGTAGTGGGTAGAACAAGGCCCCTAGTGTCATTAGTATTTTTTTATTAAGGGAGTAACTAATTAATCTAAGGGTAAGTCATGGCAGGAGAGCTCAGCCCCGTGATATGCTCCTCCTGCGCTATGTGGTGATTCAGGAACCCTCCCAGTCTCCATGACGACCATGTGTGCAGGAAGTGTATATAGCTGCAGCTACTGGCTACTCGCATTATGGAGCTGGAACTGCGGGTGGTTTCACTGTGGAGCATCCACGAAGCTGAGGGTGTCATGGATAGCATGTTTAGTGAGGTGGTCGCACCGCAGGTAATGGATGCACAGGCAGAAAAGGGATGGGCGACCACCAGATGGAATAGTAGGAGCAGGCAGGTAGTGCAGGAGTCCCCTGTGGCCATCCCCCTCTCAAACAGATACACCGCCTTGGTTCCTGTTGGGGGGAAGACCTCCCAGGGGAAAAGAGCAACAGCGCGGTCCGTGGCACCACGGAGGGCTCTGCTGCACAGCAGGGGATGAAAAGGGGAGGAAGAGCTATTGTGATAGGGGATTCTATCATAAGGGGTGCAGATAGGCGTTTCTGTGGCCGCAAACGAGACTCCAGGATGGTATGTTGCCTCCCTAATACTCGGGTCAAGGATGTTTCGGAGCAGCTGCCGGAAATTCTGAAAGGGGAGGGTGTGCAGCCAGAAATCGTGGTCCATGTTGGTACGAACGACATAGGCAGGAAGAGAGATGAGGTTCTGCAAAGTGAATATGGGGAGTTAGGCAGAATGTTAAAGAGCAGGACCTCTAGGGTTGTAATCTCAGGATTACTCCCTGTTGCTAGTGCGGGTAGGAATAGGAGGATTCGGCAAATGAATGCATTGCTGAAGACTGGCGAAGGCGGGAGGGCTTCAGGTACTTGGATCATTGGGATCTCTTCTGGTGCAGAGGTGACCTGTACAAGAGGGACGGGTTGCATCTGAACTGGAAGGGGACCAATATCCTTGTAGGGAGATTTTATAGTAATACACTGGAGGGTTTAAACTAGTCTTGCAGCGGGGGTGGGACCCAAAGTAGTAGTCTCTCCGATGAGATAGTTGAGGCAAATGGAGAGGTTAAAGCAAGCAAGTCCAGTAGGCAGGCCAGGCAGGGGCAGGACAGGGAGCGTGGAAGGTCTGGTGGGCTAAACTGCATTTACTTTAATGCAAGTATCCTTACAGGTAAGGCAGATGAACTCAGAGCATGGATCGGTACATGGGATTGTGGTATTGTAGCTATTACGGAAACGTGGTTGAGGGATGGGCAGGACTGGCAGCTCAATGTTCCGCGGTACTGATCCTTCCGGCGTGACAGAGGTGGAGGTAAGAGAGGAGGGGGAGTTGCACTATTGATTAGGGAGGACATCACGGCAGTACTTAGAGAGGATATCCCGGGGTGAATGTCCAGTGAGGCCATAATGGTAGAACTTAAAAATAATAAAAGGGTGATCCCTTTGATGGGATTATACCATAGGCCCCCCAATAGTCAGAGGGAAGTGGAGGAGCATATATGTAGGAAAATCACAGATAGGTATAGGAATTATAGGGTTGTAATAGTAGGTGATTTTAACTTCCCTAATATTGACTGGGACTGCCTTAGTGCTAAGGGATCAGATGGGGAAGAATTTGTTAAGTGAGTCCAGGATAGTTTTCTGAAGCAGTACGTGGATGGCCCGACTAGAGAAGGGGCTACACTCGATCTCCTCTTAGGAAATGAGGATGGGCAGGTGATTGATATGGCAGTGGGGGAGCACTTTGGGACCAGTGACCATAACTCTATTAGCTTCAAGATAGCTATGAAAAAGAATAGGACTGGTCCTCAGGTTGAAGTCCTAAATTGGGGGAAGGCTAATTTGCATGGCATCAGACAGGAACTCTCAAAAGTTGAATGGGAGAGGCTGTTTACAGGTAAAGGGACGTCTGGCAAGTGGGAGGCTTTTAAAAGTGAGATAGGAAGAGTTCAGGGCCAGCATGTTCCTGTTTGATGGAAGGGCAAGGCTGGCAAGTTTAGGGAACCTTGGTTGACGAGGGATATTGAGGGTCTGGTCAGGACAAATAAGGAGGCATACGTCAGGTATAGGCAGCTGGGATCGAGCGAGTCCCTCGAGAAGTATATGGGATATAGGAGTATACTTAAGAAGGAAATTAGGAGGGCGAAAAGGGGCCATGAGATTTCCCTGGCAGATAAGATAAAGGAGAATCCTAAAAGATTCTATAAGTGTATTAAGAGTAAAAGGGTGGCTAGGGAGAGTGCAGGTCCCCTTAAGGATCAGTGTGGCAATCTATGTGTGAAGCCACGCGAAATGGGCGAGGTCTTAAATGAATATTTCTCGTCTGTATTTACCGTGGAGAAGGTCATGGAAGCTAGTGAGTTCAAGGGAGGGAACAGCGATATCCTGCAGCATATCAACATTACAAAGGAGGAGGTGTTGGAGGTTTTGAAGCGCATTAAGGTGGATAAATCCCCAGGGCCTGATCAGATGTATCCTAGGATGCTATGGGAAGCAAGGGAGGAGATTGCTGGGGCGCTGGCAGAGATTTTTGTATCATCGTTAGCCACGGGTGAAGTACCGGAAGACTGGAGGATAGCTAATTTGTTAATTAATAAATTAAATAACAAATCATGTCGCCTCTTTCTCTTCTAAACTCTGGCGGAGACAAGCCTAGCTTGTCCAATCTTTCCTCGTAAGACAGCCCACCCATTCCATGTATTAGTCTCGTAAACTTTCTCTGTACTACCTCCAATGCATTTACATCCTCTCGCAAATAAGGAGACCAGTACAGTACTCAGTACTGCAGAAGAGGTCTCACCAATGTCCTGTATAGGTGAAGCATAACCTCCCTACTATTGTATTCAATTCCCATGGTGATAAATGATAACATTCGATTAGCTTTCCTAATTACGTGCTGGACCTGCATACTAACCTTTTACAATTCATGCCCTCGGACACCCAGATCCCTCTGCATCTCAGAGCTCTGCAATCTCTCACCATTTAGATAATATGCTTTTTTATTCTTCCTGCCATAGTGGACAATTTCCGACTTTCCCACATTATACTCCATTTGCCAGGTCTTTGCCCAATCACTTAACCTATCTATATCCCTTTGTAGCCCCCTTATGTCCTCTTCACAACCTACTTTCCTACCTATCTTTGTGATCAGCAAATTCAGCAACAATACCTTCGGTCCCTTCATCTAAGTCATTTATATAAATTGTAAAAAGTTGAGGCCCCAGCACAGATCCCTGTGGCACACCACTCGTTACTTCTTGCCAACCAGAAAATGACCCATTTATGCTGACTCTCTGTTTCCTGTCAGCTAGCCAATCTTCTATCCATGCCAATATGTTACACCCGACACCATGAGCTTTTATTTTCTGCAATAACCTTTGATATGGCACCTTATCCTTCTGGAAATCGAAATACAATACATCCACTGGTTCCCCTTTATCCACAGCACATGTAACTCCCTCAAAGAACTCCAATAAATTGGTTAAACATGATTTCCCTTTCAAAAAACCATGTTGACTCTGCCTGATTACCTTAATGTTTTCTAAATGCCCTGCTATAACATCCTCTGTAATAGCTCCAAACATTTTCCCTCAGACAAATGTTAAGCTAACTGGCCTGTCGTTTCCTGCTTTCTGTCTCCCTCCCTTTTTGAATAAATGAGTTACATTCACTCTTTTCCAATCTAACGGAACCTTCTCGAATCTAGGGAATTTTGGAATATTAAAACCAGCGCATCAACTATCTCACTAGCCAATTCAGGACCTGGCGACTTGTCAACCCGCAGCTCCAACAATTTGTTTAGTACCACTTCCCTGGTGATTGTAATTTTCTTGAGTTCCTCCATCCCTTCAATTTCCTGATATACGGCTAATACTGGGATGTTATTTGTATACTCAATAGTGAAGACCGATGCAAAGTATCTGTTCAATTCATCTGCCATCTCTTAATTATCCATTATTAATTCCCCAGGCACACTTTCAATTGGACCAACAGTCGCTTTGTTAACTCTTTTCTTTTTAAAATATCTGTGGAAACTCTTACTAGTTGTCTTGAAATTTCTTGCGAGCTTTCTCTCATACTCTAATTTTACCTTCCTTATCAATCTTTTAGTCATTCTTTGCAGTTTTTTTTATATTCTGTCCAATCTTCTGACCTGCCTCCCACCTTTGCACAATTATAGGCTTTTTCTTTAAGTTTGATAGTATCTTTAACTGTTTTCGTGAACCATGGATGGTGAGTCCCACCTTTGGAACTTTTCTTTCTCGTTGAAATGTATCTATTCTGTGTATTCTGAAATATCCCCTTAAATGTCTGCCACTGCATCTCTATTGACTTATCCCTTAACCTAATTTGCCAGTTCACTTTAGTTAGCTCTGCTTTCATGACCTTATAATTGCCCTTATTTAAATTTAAAATACTAGTCTGGGACCCACTCTCCTCTCCCTCAAACTGAATGTAAAATTCAATCATATTATAATCGCTACTACCTAGGGGCACCTTAACTATGAGGTCATTAATTAATCCTATCTCGTTGCACAATGCCAGGTCTAGTATAGCCTGCTCTCTGGTTGGCTCCAGAATGTATTGTTCCAAGAAATTATCCCCAAAACATTCTATGTATTCCTCATCTAGGCTACCTCTGCCCATCTGAATTTTCCAATCTATATGTAGATTAAAACCCCCCATAATTATCACAGTACCTTTCTGACAAGCTGCCATTATTTCTTCCTTTATCTCCCATCCGACAGTGTGGTTAATGTTAGGAGGCCTGTACACCACTCCCACATGTGACTTCTTGCCTTTATGATTTCTCATTTGTACTCAAACTGCTTCTGCATCCTGATCTCCAGAACTCAGGTCATCCCTCTCTATTACGCTAATACCATCATTAATTAACAGAGCTACCCCGCCACCTTTTCCTAGCTTCCTGTCCTTCCAAAATGCCATGTCACCTCCAATATTCTCATCCCAATCTATGTCGCCCTGCAGCCATGTCTCTGTAATGACTATCAGATCGTACTTATTTATTCTATTTGTGCTCCCAGTTCATCTGTTTTGTTTCAAATGCTCCATGCATTCAGATACAGAGCATTTAGTTTTGTCCTTTTATTATTTTTGTCACCTCTAGCCTTATCTGTCGATTTACTCTTAGATTTGTACATTCTGTCCCTTCCTGTCACAGTCTGTTTATCATTTCCCATATTTATACCTTTCTCTCTTGCCTTGTCTCTCCTCCTTGATTCACCATATCTTCCCAAATTTGATCCCTTGCCCCCACTATTCAGTTTAAAACCGTCTCTACGTCCCTCGTTATGTGGCTCGCTCGAACACCGGCACCAGCACGGTTCAGGTGTAGACCATCCCAACGGTACAGCCACCTCTTTCCCCAGTACTGGTGCCAATGCCCCACAAACCAGAACCCACTACTACCACACCAGTCTTTCAGCCGCACATTACTTTCTCTAATCTTATTTGTCCTATGCCAATTTGCACATGGTTCAGGTAATAATCCAGAGATGATTAACTTTGAGGTTCTGCTTCTTAATTTGGTGCCTAGTTCCTCATACTGACTTTGCAGAACCTCTATCCTTGTCCTGCCTATGTCTTTGGTACTGACATGGACCACGACGACTGGATCCTCCCCGTCCCATTGTATGTTTCGCTCCAGCCCTGAGCAGATGTCCTGAATCCTGGCACCGGCAGGCAACACAGCCGTCTGGACTCTTGCTTTTGCTGCAGAGAACAGAGTCAATCCACCTTACTATACTGTCCCCTACTACCACTACATTCCTTTTTTCTCCCTCTTTGAGCCACAAACACTTACTGCAGACGTGTTTGCCCTGGATCACACTGGCATCCAGGAACTCCCACATGCTGCAGCTGTGACACATCACTTGTCCTGTCATCCTTAACGTGTTTCAATTAACTACTTAAATATTTTATTCAATTATTCATTTCATTGCATATTTTATTAAACTTACCACTAGTTTGTTTACTATTTTAAACGTTAGGCCTAAAATGGATCTTAATCACTTACCAGATGCGCATCAAGCAGGTCGGTTCTTCCAAACCAATCAACGACCTGCTTGCCTGTGATGTCACAGCTTACCAGATCCTCACCAATCAGCTCCTTCCACTGCACCGAAGAAAGAACCAAATCCTGTATCCTCACCCCAGCGGCTCTCTGTTGCCCTGCTCTCACTCTCCATTGTGACGTCACTCCTCGATTTTTTTTTTCCCCTGCTCTGCTCCTCTCTCTCTCGCTCTGTCACCGAGTCTGTGCTTTTGGCGCATTTCTTCATTTGTTGTTCCGTTGTGCTCCTCTGTTTCTGGTCCAAAATCTGACTCTGGTGGGACTTAAACCCACAACCTTTGAATATCATCTTAATTATTATTTAGAAGTCCAACACGCTATCCATTGCGCCACAGAGCCTCACACATTTGTTTGGACATCACTAAGGCCTTTGATCTTGTCAGCAGAGACGGCCTCTTCAAACTGCAATGGAACATAGGCTGCCCTCCTGACCTCTTGGGCATCATCTCTTCTTTCCACGAGAACATGCACAGTTCCATCAGTTACAATGGAGCAACATCAGACGCTTTCAAGATCAGCAGTGGGGTAAAGCAGGGCTGCGCGCTGGCGCCAACTCTCTTCGGAACACAGGAACATAGGAGTCAGCTATTCAGCCCGTCGAGCCTGCTCTGTCATTCAATTCGATCATTGCTGACCACCTACCTCAAAGCCCCTTTCCCATGCTATCCCCATATCCCTTGATCTCATGAGTATCAAGATTTCTATCAATTTCTGTCTTGAACATGCTCAATGATTGAGCTGCCACAGCCCTCTGGGTCACAGTATTCCAATGATTCACCACCGTCTGAGTGAAGAAATGCCACCCATCTCAGTTTTAAATGGCCTACTCCTTATTCTGAGACGATGTCCTTTGGTTTTAGACTCACCAACCAGGGCAAACATCCTGTCTACATGCACACTGTCACGCCCTGTAAGAATTTTGTCAGTTTCAATCAGATCACCTCTCATTCTTCGAAACTTTAAGGAATACAGGCCCAGTTTCCTCATAAGACAATCCCACCATCCCAGGGATTAGTCTGGTGACATAAAAACAAGAAATACTGGAACCACTCAGCAGGTCTGGCAGCATCTGTGAAAAGAGAAGCAGAGTTAACGTTTCAGGTCAGTGACCCATCTTCGGAACTGACATATATTAGAAAAGTCACAGGTTATAAGCAAGTGGGGTGGGGGTGGGGCAGGAGATAACAAAGGAGAAGGTGTAGATTGGACAAGGCCACATAGCTGACCAAAAGTTCATGCAGCAAAGGCAAACAATATGTTAATGGTGTGTTGAAAGACAAAGCATTCGTACAGATTAGGTGTTAATGGACTGAATATTGAACAGCAGGAAGTACAAACCTGAAAAAAAACAGTAGGTAAGCAAACTGAACAAACTGAGGTGAAATGAAATAAATGCAAAAAAAAGATTAGTCTGTTGACCCTCTGTTTCACCCCCTCTCTGGCAAGTGTATCCTTCATAAGATGAGACTAAACTGTACACAATACTCCAGTGCGGATTCACCAAGGCTCTATACAATTGCAGCAAGACATCTTTACTCCTGTACTCATGACCCCTCGTGTGGGTACAACATACCATTTGCCTTCCTAATTGATTGCTGCACCTGCACAAGAGCTTTTAGTGTCTCAGGAACAAGGACACCCAGGTCCCTTTGGACATCGACACTTCCCAACCTCTCACCATTTAAGAAATACTCTGTCTTTCTGTTTATTCTACCAAAGTGAATAACTTCACACTTATTCACATTATATTCCATGTTCTTGCCCATTCACTTAGCCTCTCCAGGTCCCCTGGAAGCCTCTCTGCATCCTCCTCACAACTCACACTTCACCGAGCTTTGTGTCATCTGCAAACTTGGAAATATTACATTTAATCCCCACATCCAAATCATTTATATAGGTTGTTAACAGCTGTGGCTCCAACACTGATCCTTGCAGTACCCCAATAGTAACAGCCTGCCATCCTGAGAAGGACCCGTTATTCCCGCTCTCTGTTTTCGGTCTGTTAACCAATTCTCAATCCATATCAGTATATCATCCCCAAGCCTATGTGCTCTAATTTTGTTTACTCACCTCCTGTGTGGGACCTTACCAAAGGAAAATACAAATACCACACATCCACTGGTTCTCCTTTATCTGTTCTATAGGTAACATCCTCAAAAATCTCAACAGGTTTTTCAAACCTGTTTTCCTTTTCATAAATCTATGTTGACTCTGCTCAATCATGTCATCATTTTCGAACTGTCTAGTTATCACATCCTTTATAATTGGCATATTCTTCTCCATGCTGCTATTGTACACTTTCAATTACTCAGATATAGGTGTTCACCTGCACATCAGAGCTGACGTCAAGCTGTTCAACTTGGCAAGACTGTGCGCCAAGACCAAAGTGGGTAAATTCCTAGTCTGTGAGTTGCTATTTGCTGATGATGCTGTGCTGACATCCCATAATGAAGTTCAGTCACAGCAGCTTGTAGATCGGCTCTCCCTGGCCTGCAAAGAGTTTGGACTGACAATCAGCATCAGGAAGATGAAAGTTACGGGCCAGGACGGAGAGACTCCACTTTCCATCAACATCGACAACCTCACTTTGGAGGTTGTCAACAGCTTCACATACCTTCAATCAACAATCACCAGCAATCTGTCCCTTGATGCTGAAATCAGCACCAGGATTTCCAATGCTGCAGCTGTCATGTCAAAGTTGAGAAGACAAGTGTGAACCGACAGCAAACTGACCGAAAATACAAAGCTCCACGTGTACCAGTCTTGTGTTCTCAGCACCCTCCTTTATAGTAGAGAAGCATCAACAACTTATACAAGCCAAAAAAAGCGGCTGAACAGCTTCCACCTCCACTGCCTCAGATGGATACTGAGCATCTCCTGGCAGGACAGAGTGCCGAATGCGGAAGTACACCAGCATGCAGGGATCCACAGCATGTTTGCCCTCTTGAGTCAGCGGTGACTCTGTTGACTGGGCCAAATGGATGACGGTCACATTGCCAAATACATGTTCTATGGTGAGCTTGCAAACAGCATGAGATCAACAGGTCAGGGAAAAAAATCAAGTCCTTTGGAGATGTTTGAGCTAATTCAGGAGAGTGGGCATGGATTTATCAATGGGAGTTCATGCTTGACGAATCTAACTGCATTTGTTGATAAACTATCTGAGAATACTGATGAAGGGAATGCAGTGGATGTTGTTTATATGGATGTTACGAAAGCATTTTATAAAGTTCCACATAAAAGGGTGGTTAACAAAATTGGGGTTCATGGATTAGGAGGGTCAGTGTCCATTTGGATAGTAAATTGTTTTAAAGACTGAAAACAGCGAGTCATATTAAATGGTTCTTGGTCAGACCGGAGGATAGTCGACAGTGGTGTTCCCCAAGGGTCAGTGCCAGAACCACTGCTTTTTTTGTTAAGGTTAAGTGACTTGGATCTTGGAATACAGAGTAGAATCTCAAAATATACCGATGACACCAAACTTGGAGGAGTGGCAAACAGTGAGGATGATATGAACTGCCTGCAACAGGACAGTGATAGGCTAGCAGAATGGGCAGACAGGTGGCAGATGGAATTTAATAGTGACAAGTGTGAGGTGATGTATTTTGGCATAAGGAATAGGGAGAGGCAATATATACTTAATGGCACAGTTATAAAGAGTGTGCTGGAATAGAGAGACTTGGGGTTCATGTGCACCGATCTTTGAAGGTGGCAAGACATATTGCGAGAGTGGTTAGCAAAGCATATGGGATCTTGGGCTTTATAAATAGAGGCATTGAGTACAAAAGCAGGGAAGTTATGCTGAACCATTATAAAACTCTGGTTAGGCCCCAATTGGAGTGTTGCTTCCAGTTCTGCTCAGCAGACTTTAGAAAGAATGTGAGGGTCCTTGAGAGGATGCAGAGGTGATTTACCAGAATGGATCCAGGGATGGGGGATTTTAGTTACAAGGTTAGGTTGGAAAAGCTAGGATTATTCTGCCTATATCAAAGGAGATTGAGTGGAGAATTGATAGAGGTGTATAACACCTCTAGAGAACAGGCCATCCTGGACTGGGTATTGTGTAATGAGAAAGGATTAGTTAACAATCTTGTTGTGTGGGGTCCCTTGGGGAAGTGCGCCCATAATATGATAAAATTCTTCATTAAGATGGAGAGTGAGAGAGTTGATTCCGAGACTAGGGTCCTGAATCTAAACAAAGGAAACTATGAAGGTATGAGGCGGGAGTTGGCGATGATAGATTGGGGAACGTTACTTAAAGGGTTGACAGTGGATAGGCAATGGCTAGCATTTAAAGAGCGCATGGATGAATTACAACAATTGTTCATTCCTGTCTGTGCAAAAGTAAAACAGGAAGGGTGGCTCAACTGTGGCTTACAAAAGACATTAAGGAAAGTATTAGATCCAAGGAGGAGAAATATAAAATGGCCAGAACAAGCAGCAAACCTGAAGATTGTGAGCAGTTTGGAATTTAGCAGAGGAGGACAAAAGGATTGATTAAGAAGGGGGAAATAGAGTATGAGAGTAAGCTAGCAGAGAACATAAAAACTGACTGTAAAAGCTTCTCTAGATATGTGTCGAGAAAAAGATTAGTGAAGACAAATGTGGGTCCCTTACAGTCAGAAACGGGGGAATTTATAATGGGGAACAAAGAAATGGCAGACCAATTAAATACATACTTTGGTTCTGTCTTCACAAAGGACGATACAAATTACCTCCCAGAAATGTTGGGGAACATAGGGTCTCATGAGAAGGAGGAACTGTATGAAATCTGTATTAGTAGGGAATGTTTGGGAAATTGATGGGATTGAAGGCCGATAAATCCCCAAGGCCTGATAATCTGCATCCCAGAGTACTTAAGGACGTGGCCCTTGAAATAGCAGATGCATTTCTGGTCTTTTTTCAAAATTCTGTAGACTCTGGAACAGTTCCAATGGATTGGACGGTAGTTAATGTAACTCCACTATTTAAAAAAAGAGGCAGAAAGAAAACAGCGAATTATATACCGGTTAGCCTGACATCAGTCGTGGGGAAAATGCTGGAGTCCATTATAAAAGATGTAATAGCAGAGTGCAATAATAACTCGTCTCCACTCCTAGTATTTCTAAATCCCACACATTCACTATAATGTGAACAATTATTTCCTGTTGTGTCTCTCTCAGATTTGTAAACTTCACTGTATTGGAGTGAGGTGACATCTACTGGCGGGAAGCAAGAACTGCAATTAAGCAGCAGAAACTCCACAGTCTGTCAGGGTTAAAGAAACATTGCAATGTGAGGATACAGCGAAGTGGTTTGATTGGGTAGATGGAGACATGATTCCACTTGTGGTGGTGTCTGAAGCAAAGGCCAGAAATACAAAATTGTCATTAATAAAAGAAATGAGGAATTCATGAAAAATGTAGTAACGTAGTGAATGGTTAGAATGTGGATAGAATAGAAAGTGAGATTGGATGAACAGAAGCAGTCTGAAAGGATGGCTGAAACAAAAGGTGAGTGCCCTGAAACGTTAACTGTGTTTCTCTCAGCACAGATGCTGCCAGAGCTGCTGAACATTTCCAGCACTTTCTGTTTTTATTTCAGCATATGCAGGATGTTGCTTTGATCTGAAAAAAAAATGGATGATTGGCTGGGGGGGTTCCAGTGAAATTCCACAGCAGCTAAAGGAACCTGACTGGTCAGTGGCTCGTTGGTCTAGGGGTATGATTCTCGCTTAGGGAATGTGGTTGATTAACATGTAAGAAATCCCGGCTTTTAATCCCAGATGAGCCCTGCCCTGCTGGCATTTTTAGATTAAGGTTATCTATTGGTTTCAGCCTTGCAGAAGGTGGAATTGACTTCCAAACAGAGCTGGCATGAGGACCAGACAACTGGATTCAAAGAGCTTGTCGACAAAATTGCAATTAAATGAATGCACAGATAGCCAAGTGGGAATATAAAGTTGTTGCTGTAATTGTGACCTGACTCCAAAAACAACAGGACTGGAATGGAATGGAATTCTTCAGTGTTTCTGTTGTTTGGCTTGCATTGACTCATCGATTTTCTTGTTTTTCACTTTGTCGATGCCTTTGAATAATTGTGGATCCTTCTTCAGGGTGTCTTCTTTCACCAGGTAGTTCTGACCTCTGATGATGTTGATTGTAATCAGCTTCAATTCGCTGATAGTTTTGGAAGTGAGCAGATTTCCTTTGCTTGAGTCTACAACATGGAACTCAGTCTGACATGTGGACCCATGGGAGGATTTGAATGCCATCCCTGCGTTGGAGTTGCATCCATCCAATCAGAGACCGAGTAGAAGTGACAGTTCTGTCAGTCGAATATGAGACTTTTGATGGCAGGGTTGTGAGTTTGAGTGCCATTCTGTTTTTCCCTTTTTTAAGGCTTCATGAGCAGAGAGTACAGGGAGTGTTTGAAATGAGCAAGTCTCGCTTTGATTCAGGACTCTTAACTCTCAGCAGCATCTCACTATGAAAGATTGAATTTGATCTCATTTAATTCTCAGCTCGGGGTCTGTGCGGCTCAGTGGCACTTCTGGCTGTCTCCCGCTTCACAATCCATCAGTACTGAGAAAGCAATGGGGAACATTACTCACATGTCGTGTTCTTTAATTTTTTGGAAAACTTGAATGTATGTATTTTCTTCCAAAACAAGGAAACCAAGCCACTGTTAATGTAGAGCTGAAATAGCTCAGTTGGGAGAGCGTTAGACTGAAAATCTAAAGGTCCCTGGTTCAATCCCGGGTTTTAGCAATTTCGCTTCCTTATGCGTCCCTTGCCTTGGTTCTGATTTTCCAGTTGCACAATTTACTTTGAGATTATTTCCCAAGCACCAGTGGATTGAATTTGAGAAACAACACAGAGTCATTTACAACACAGAAGGTGGTCATTTGGCCTATCACGTCCATGCTGGCTCTCCCCGGAGCAATCTAGTCAGTTCCACTCACCAGCTCGATCCCTTTCCTCCTGCAAGTTTCTTTCCTTCAAGTATCCATCCAATTTCCTTTTCAAATCATTGATTGTCTCTGCTTCCACCACACTCGTGGGCCAAGACATTACCACCCACAACATAAAAAATTCCACCTCATCAAGGATGGGAAATACTTACATCTTCTATATTTGCTTATTCTCTATTTCTATGAGAATAGACTGGCAGTCAACATGAAAGGAAACCCAAACATCCTCGAGCATCATGTAAATGATAAGTGCATAGTAAGAGGTTGAGTCGGGCCTATTAGGGACAAAAAGGATAATATAAGCTTAGAGGTGCAGGGCAATGTTAATCTACTTAATGAGTACTTTGCATCAGTGATCACTAAGGAAGTGGAATTTGACAAACTATCAGTTGACGTGAAGAAAGTAGAGGCAATGGAGAGAGTACAAATTAGGAGAGGGAGGTACTAAAAAGGCTGGCTGTGCTTAGGGAAGATAAATCACCTGGTCCGGATGGCTCACATCCCAGGTTGCGAAAGGAAATGCGGATGCAGATAACGGAAGGGCTTGCTATAATCTTCCAATCTTCCCTGGATACGGGGGAGGTGCCAGAGGATTAAACAGTGGCAAATGCGACACCCTTATTCAAGAAAGGGTGTAAGGACAGTCCGGGTAACTACAGGCTAGTTAGATTAACAGCAGCGGTGGGTAAGGTTTTAGAAAGAATAATCAGGGTAAAAAATCAACAGTCACTTGGAGAGGTTCGAGTTAATTAAGGAGAGTGAGCATGGATTTATAAATGGGAGTTCATGCTTGACTAATCTAACCGCATTTTTTGATGAACTAACAGAGCAGCTTGATGAAGGGAATGCAGTGGATGTTGTTTATATGGATTTTAAGGAAATGTTTGACAAGGTACCACATAAAAGTGGGGTTAACAAAATTGAGGTTCGTGGTACAGGACGGTCAGTGTCCAATTGGATAGAAAATTGGTTTAAGGACAGAAAACAGCGAGTCTTATTAAATGGTTCTTTGTCAGACTGGAGGACAGTCGACAGTGGTGTTCCCCAAGGGTCAGTGCTAGAACCACTGCTTTTTTTGCTCAAGGTAATTGACTTGGCTCTTGGAATACAGAGTAGAATCTCAAAATATGCCGATGACACCAAACTTGGAGGAGCGGCAAACAGTGAGGATGATATGAACTGCCTGCAACAGGACAGTGATAGGCTAGCAGAATGGGCAGACAGGTGGCAGATGGAATTTAATAGTGACAAGTGTGAGGTGATGTATTATGGCATAAGGAATAGGGAGAGGCAATATATACTTAATGGCACAGTTCTAAAGAGTGTACTGGAAGAGTGGGACTTGGGGTTCATGTGCATCAATCTTTGAAGGAGGCAAGTCATATTGCGAGAGTGGTTCGCAAAGCATATGGGATCTTGGGCTTTATAAATAGAGGCATTGAGTACAAAAGCAGGGAAGTTATGCTGAACCATTATAAAACTCTGGTTAGGCCCCAATTGGAGTGTTGCTTCCAGTTCTGCTCAGCAGACTTTAGAAAGAATGTGAGGGTCCTTGAGAGGACGCAGAGGCGATTTACCAGAATGGATCCAGGGATGGGGGATTTTAGTTACAAGGTTAGGTTGGAAAAGCTAGGATTATTCTGCCTTTCTCAAAGGAGATTGAGTGGAGAATTGATAGAGGTGTATAACACCTATGAAGCTATGAAGGTATGAGGCGGGAGTTGGCTATGATAGATTGGGGAACGTTACTTAAAGGGTTGACAGTGGATAGGCAATGGCTAGCATTTAAAGAGCGCATGGATGAATTACAACAATTGTTCATTCCTGTCTGTGCAAAAGTAAAACATGTGGCTCAACTGTGGCTTACAAAAGAAATTAAGGAAAGTATTAGATCCAAGGAGGAGAAATATAAAATGGCCAGAACAAGCAGCAAACCTGAAGATTGTGAGCAGTTTGGAATTTAGCAGAGGAGGACAAAAGGATTGATTAAGAAGGGGGAAATAGAGTATGAGAGTAAGCTAGCAGAGAACATAAAAACTGACTGT
Organism: Heterodontus francisci; assembly: GCF_036365525.1. Taxonomy (NCBI): domain Eukaryota; kingdom Metazoa; phylum Chordata; class Chondrichthyes; order Heterodontiformes; family Heterodontidae; genus Heterodontus; species Heterodontus francisci. The sequence continues at coordinate 577,922 of NW_027140132.1, forward strand.
ACAAGCTTCTCTCGATATGTGTAGAGAAAAAGATTAGTGAAGACAAATGTGGGCCCCTTACAGTCAGAAACGGGGGAATTTATAATGGGGAACAAAGAAATGGCAGACAAATTAAATACATACTTTGGATCTGTCTTCACAAAGGAGGATACAAATTATCTCCCAGAAATGTTGGGGAACATAGGGTCTAGTGAGAAGGAGGAACTGTATGAAATCAGTATTAGTAGGGAATGTTTGGGAAATTGATGGGATTGAAGGCCGATAAATCCCTAGGGCCTGATAATCTACATCCCAGAGTACTTAAGGACGTGGCCCTTGAAATAGCAGATGCATTTCTGGTCTTTTTTCAAAATTCTGTAGACTCTGGAACAGTTCAAATGGATTGGACGGTAGTTAATGTAACTCCATTATTTAAAAAAAGAGGCAGAAAGAAAACAGCGAATTATATACCGGTTAGCCTGACAGCAGTCGTGGGGAAAATGCTGGAGTCCATTATAAAAGATGTAATAGCAGAGTGCAATAATAACTCGTCTCCACTCCGAGTATTTCTAAATCCCACACATTCACTATAATGTGAACAATTATTTCCTGTTGTGTCTCTCTCAGATTTGTAAACTTCACTGTATTGGAGTGAGGTGACATCTACTGGCGGGAAGCAAGAACTGCAATCAAGCAGCAGAAACTCCACAGTCTGTCAGGGTTAAAGAAACATTGCAATGTGAGGATACAGCGAAGTGGTTTGATTGGGTAGATGGAGACATGATTCCACTTGTGGTGGTGTCTGAAGCAAAGGCCAGAAATACAAAATTGTCATTAATAAAAGAAATGAGGAATTCATGAAAAATGTAGTAACGGAGTGAATGGTTAGAATGTGGATAGAATAGAAAGTGAGATTGGATGGACAGAAACAGTCTGAAAGGTTGGCTGAAACAAAAGGTGAGTGCCGTGAAACATTAACTGTGTTTCTCACACCACAGATGCTGCCAGAGCTGCTGAACATTTCCAGCACTTTCTGTTTTTATTTCAGCATTTGCAGGATGTTGCTTTGATCTGAAAAAAAATGGATGATTGGCAGGGGGGTTCCAGTGAAATTCCACAGCAGCTAATAAAGCCTGACTTGTCAGTGGCTCGTTGGTCTAGGGGTATGATTCTTGCTTCGGGGGTATGGTTAATTGACATGCGAAAGATCCCGGGTTCGAGCCCTGGTCTGCTGGAATTTTTAGATTAAGGTTATCTATTGGTTTCAGCCTTGCAGAAGGTGGAATTGACTTCCATACGGAGCTGGCTAAAGGACAAGACAACAGGATTCAAAGAGCATGTCGACAAAATTGCAATTAACTAAATGGACAGATGGCCAAGTGGGAATATAAAGTTGTTGCTGCAATTGTGACCTGACTCCAAAAACAACAGGACTGGGTTCTGGACTGGAATGGAATGGAATTCTTCAGTGTTTCTGTTGTTTGGCTTGCATTGACTCATCGATTTTCTTGTTTTTCACTTTGTCGATGCCTTTGAATAATTGTGGATCCTTCTTCAGGGTGTCTTCTTTCACCAGGTAGTTCTGACCTCTGATGATGTTGATTGTAATCAGCTTCAATTCGCTGATAGTTTTGGAAGTGAGCAGATTTCCTTTGCTTGAGTCTACAACATGGAACTCAGTCTGACATGTGGACCCATGGGAGGATTTGAATGCCATCCCTGCGTTGGAGTTGCATCCATCCAATCAGAGACCGAGTAGAAGTGACAGTTCTGTCAGTCGAATATGAGACTTTTGATGGCAGGGTTGTGAGTTTGAGTGCCATTCTGTTTTTCCCTTTTTTAAGGCTTCATGAGCAGAGAGTACAGGGAGTGTTTGAAATGAGCAAGTCTCGCTTTGATTCAGGACTCTTAACTCTCAGCAGCATCTCACTATGAAAGATTGAATTTGATCTCATTTAATTCTCAGCTCGGGGTCTGTGCGGCTCAGTGGCACTTCTGGCTGTCTCCCGCTTCACAATCCATCAGTACTGAGAAAGCAATGGGGAACATTACTCACATGTCGTGTTCTTTAATTTTTTGGAAAACTTGAATGTATGTATTTTCTTCCAAAACAAGGAAACCAAGCCACTGTTAATGTAGAGCTGAAATAGCTCAGTTGGGAGAGCGTTAGACTGAAAATCTAAAGGTCCCTGGTTCAATCCCGGGTTTTAGCAATTTCGCTTCCTTATGCGTCCCTTGCCTTGGTTCTGATTTTCCAGTTGCACAATTTCCTTTGAGATTATTTCCCAAGCACCAGTGGATTGAATTTGAGAAACAACACAGAGTCATTTACAACACAGAAGGTGGTCATTTGGCCTATCACGTCCATGCTGGCTCTCCCCGGAGCAATCTAGTCAGTTCCACTCACCAGCTCGATCCCTTTCCTCCTGCAAGTTTCTTTCCTTCAAGTATCCATCCAATTTCCTTTTCAAATCATTGATTGTCTCTGCTTCCACCACACTCGTGGGCCAAGACATTACCACCCACAACATAAAAAATTCCACCTCATCAAGGATGGGAAATACTTACATCTTCTATATTTGCTTATTCTCTATTTCTATGAGAATAGACTGGCAGTCAACATGAAAGGAAACCCAAACATCCTCGAGCATCATGTAAATGATAAGTGCATAGTAAGAGGTTGAGTCGGGCCTATTAGGGACAAAAAGGATAATATAAGCTTAGAGGTGCAGGGCAATGTTAATCTACTTAATGAGTACTTTGCATCAGTGATCACTAAGGAAGTGGAATTTGACAAACTATCAGTTGACGTGAAGAAAGTAGAGGCAATGGAGAGAGTACAAATTAGGAGAGGGAGGTACTAAAAAGGCTGGCTGTGCTTAGGGAAGATAAATCACCTGGTCCGGATGGCTCACATCCCAGGTTGCGAAAGGAAATGCGGATGCAGATAACGGAAGGGCTTGCTATAATCTTCCAATCTTCCCTGGATACGGGGGAGGTGCCAGAGGATTAAACAGTGGCAAATGCGACACCCTTATTCAAGAAAGGGTGTAAGGACAGTCCGGGTAACTACAGGCTAGTTAGATTAACAGCAGCGGTGGGTAAGGTTTTAGAAAGAATAATCAGGGTAAAAAATCAACAGTCACTTGGATAGGTTCGAGTTAATTAAGGAGAGTGAGCATGGATTTATAAATGGGAGTTCATGCTTGACTAATCTAACCGCATTTTTTGATGAACTAACAGAGCAGCTTGATGAAGGGAATGCAGTGGATGTTGTTTATATGGATTTTAAGGAAATGTTTGACAAGGTACCACATAAAAGTGGGGTTAACAAAATTGAGGTTCGTGGTACAGGACGGTCAGTGTCCAATTGGATAGAAAATTGGTTTAAGGACAGAAAACAGCGAGTCTTATTAAATGGTTCTTTGTCAGACTGGAGGACAGTCGACAGTGGTGTTCCCCAAGGGTCAGTGCTAGAACCACTGCTTTTTTTGCTCAAGGTAATTGACTTGGCTCTTGGAATACAGAGTAGAATCTCAAAATATGCCGATGACACCAAACTTGGAGGAGCGGCAAACAGTGAGGATGATATGAACTGCCTGCAACAGGACAGTGATAGGCTAGCAGAATGGGCAGACAGGTGGCAGATGGAATTTAATAGTGACAAGTGTGAGGTGATGTATTATGGCATAAGGAATAGGGAGAGGCAATATATACTTAATGGCACAGTTCTAAAGAGTGTACTGGAAGAGTGGGACTTGGGGTTCATGTGCATCAATCTTTGAAGGAGGCAAGTCATATTGCGAGAGTGGTTCGCAAAGCATATGGGATCTTGGGCTTTATAAATAGAGGCATTGAGTACAAAAGCAGGGAAGTTATGCTGAACCATTATAAAACTCTGGTTAGGCCCCAATTGGAGTGTTGCTTCCAGTTCTGCTCAGCAGACTTTAGAAAGAATGTGAGGGTCCTTGAGAGGACGCAGAGGCGATTTACCAGAATGGATCCAGGGATGGGGGATTTTAGTTACAAGGTTAGGTTGGAAAAGCTAGGATTATTCTGCCTTTCTCAAAGGAGATTGAGTGGAGAATTGATAGAGGTGTATAACACCTCTAGAGAACAGGCCATCCTGGACTGGGTATTGTGTAATGAGAAAGGATTAGTTAACAATCTTGTTGTGTGGGGTCCCTTGGGGAAGTGCGCCCATATGATAAAATTCTTCATTAAGATGGAGAGTGAGAGAGTTGATTCCGAGACTCGGGTCCTGAATCTAAACAAAGAAAACTAAGAAGGTATGAGGCGGGAGTTGGCGATGATAGATTGGGGAACGTTACTTAAAGGGTTGACAGTGGATAGGCAATGGCTAGCATTTAAAGAGCGCATGGATGAATTACAACAATTGTTCATTCCTGTCTGTGCAAAAGTAAAACAGGAAGGGTGGCTCAACTGTGGCTAACAAAAGAAATTAAGGAAAGTATTAGATCCAAGGAGGAGAAATATAAAATGGCCAGAACAAGCAGCAAACCTGAAGATTGTGAGCAGTTTGGAATTTAGCAGAGGAGGACAAAAGGATTGATTAAGAAGGGGGAAATAGAGTATGAGAGTAAGCTAGCAGAGAACATAAAAACTGACTGTAAAAGCTTCTATAGATATGTGTAGAGAAAAAGATTAGTGAAGACAAATGTGGGCCCCTTACAGTCAGAAACGGGGGAATTTATAATGGGGAACAAAGAAATGGCAGACCAATTAAATACATACTTTGGATCTGTCTTCACAAAGGAGGATACAAATTATCTCCCAGAAATGTTGGGGAACATAGGGTCTAGTGAGAAGGAGGAACTGTATGAAATCAGTATTAGTAGGGAATGTTTGGGAAATTGATGGGATTGAAGGCCGATAAATCCCCAAGGCCTGATAATCTACATCCCAGAGTACTTAGGGAAGTGGCCCTTGAAATAGCAGATGCATTTCTGGTCTTTTTTCAAAATTCTATCGACTCTGGAACAGTTCAAATGGATTGGACGGTAGTTAATGTAACTCCGCTATTTAAGAAAAGAGGCAGAAAGAAAACAGCGAATTATATACCGGTTAGCCTGACATCAGTCGTGGGGAAAATGCTGGAGTCCATTATAAAAGATGTAATAGCAGAGTGCAATAATAACTCGTCTCCACTCCTAGTATTTCTAAATCCCACACATTCACTATAATGTGAACAATTATTTCCTGTTGTTTCTCACTCAGATTTGTAAACTTCACTGTATTGGAGTGAGGTGACATCTACTGGCGGGAAGCAAGAACTGCAATCAAGCAGCAGAAACTCCACAGTCTGTCAGGGTTAAAGAAACATTGCAATGTGAGGAAACAGCGAAGTGGTTTGATTGGGTAGATGGAGACATGATTCCACTTGTGGTGGTGTCTGAAGCAAAGGCCAGAAATACAAAATTGTCATTAATAAAAGAAATGAGGAATTCATGAAAAATGTAGCAACGTAGTGAATGGTTAGAATGTGGATAGAATAGAAAGTGAGGTTGGATGGACAGAAGCAGTCTGAAAGGATGGCTGAAACAAAAGGTGAGTGCCCTGAAACGTTAACTGTGTTTCTCACAGCACAGATGCTGCCAGAGCTGCTGAACATTTCCAGCACTTTCTGTTTTTATTTCAGCATTTGCAGGATGTTGCTTTGATCTGAAAAAAAATGGATGATTGGCTGGGGGGTTCACGTGAAATTCCACAGCAGCTAATAAAGCCTAACTTGTCAGTGGCTCGTTGGTCTATGGGTATGATTTTCGCTTTGGGAGTATGGTTAATTAACATGCGAGAGATGCCGGGTTCAAGTCTTGGACGAGCCCTGGTCTGCTGGCATTTTTAGATTAAGGTTATCTATTGGTTTCAGCCTTGCAGAAGGTGGAATTGACTTCCATGCGGAGCTGGCTTGAGGACCAGACAACTGGATTCAAAGAGCTTGTCGACAAAATTGTAATTAACTAAATGTACAGATAGCCAAGTGGGAATAAAAGGTTGTTGCTGTAATTGTGACCTGACTCCAAAAACAACAGGACTGGGTTCTGGACTGGAATGGAATGGAATTCTTCAGTGTTTCTGTTGTTTGGCTTGCATTGTCTCATCGATTTTCTTGTTTTTCACTTTGTCGATGCCTTTGAATAATTGTGGATCCTTCTTCAGAGTGTCTTCTTTCACCAGGTAGTTCTGACCTCTGATGATGTTGATTGTAATCAGCTTCAATTCGCTGATAGTTTTGGAAGTGAGCAGATTTCCTTTGCTTGAGTCTACAACATGGAACTCAGTCTGACATGTGGACCCATGGGAGGATTTGAATGCCATCCCTGCGTTGGAGTTGCATCCATCCAATAAGAGACCGAGTAGAAGTGACAGTTCTGTCAGTCGAATATGAGACTTTTAATGGCAGGGTTGTGAGTTTGAGTGCCAGTCTGTTTTTCCCTTTTGTAAGGCTTCATGAGCAGAGAGTACAGGGAGTGTTTGAAATGAGCAAGTCTCGCTTTGATTCAGGACTCTTAGCTCTCTGCAGCATCTCACTGTGAAAGATTGAATTTGATCTCATTTAATTCTCAGCTCGGGGTCTGTGCGGCTCAGTGGCACTTCTGGCTGTCTCCCGCTTCACAATCCATCAGTACTGAGAAAGCAATGGGGAATATTACTCACATGTTGTGTTCTTTAATTTTTTGGAAAACTTGAATGTATGTATTTTCTTCCAAAACAAGGACAACAAGCCTCTGCTAATGTAGGGCTGAAATAGCTCAGTTGGGAGAGCGTTAAGCTAAAGATCTGAAGGTTTGGTTCAATCCCGGGTTTCAGTAATTTTGCTTCCTTATGCGTCCCTTGCCTTGGTTCTGATTTTCCAGTTGCACAATTTATTTTGAGATTATTTCCCAAGCACCAGTGGATTGAATTTGAGAAACAACACAGAGTAATTTACAGCATCGAAGGTGGTCGTTTGGCCTATCACGTCCATGCTGGCTCTCCCCGGAGCAATCTAGTCAGTTCCACTCACCAGCTCGATCCCTTTCCTCCTGCAAGTTTCTTTCCTTCAAGTATCCATCTAATTTCCTTTTCAAATCATTGATTGTCTCTGCTTCCACCACACTCGTGGGCCAAGTCATTACCACCCACAACAAAAGAAAGTTCCACCTCATCAAGGATGGGAAATACTTACATCTTCTATATTTGCTTATTCTCTATTTCTATGAGAATAGACTGACAGTCAACATGAAAGGAAATCCAAAAATCTTCGAGCAGCATGTAAATGATAAGTGGGTAGTAAGAGGTTGAGTCTGGCCTATTAGGGACAAAAAGGATAATATAAGCTTAGAGGTGCAGGGCAATGTTAATCTAATTAATGAGTACTTTGTATCAGTGATCACTAAGGAAGTGGAATTTGACAAAATATCAGTCGAAGTGAAGAGAGTAGAGTCAATGGAGAGGGTACAAATTGAGAGAGGGAGGTACTAAAAAGGCTGGCTGTGCTTAGGGTAGATAAATGACCTGGTCTGGATGGCTGGCATCCCAGGTTGCGAAAGGAAATGCGGATGCAGATAATGGAAGAGTTTACCATAATCTTCCAATCTTCCCTGGATACGGGGGAGGTGCCAGGAGTAAACAGTGGCAAATGCGACACCCTTATTCAAGAAAGGGTGTAAGGACAGTCCGGCTAACTACAGGCTAGTTAGATTAACAGCAGCGGTGGGTAAGGTTTTAGAAAGAATAATCAGGGTAAAAAATCAACAGTCACTTGGAGAGGTTTGAGTTAATTAAGTAGAGTGAGCATGGATTTATAAATGGGAGTTCATGCTTGACTAATCTAACTGCATTTTTTGATGAACTAACAGAGCAGTTTGATGAAGGAAATGCAGTGGATGTTGTTTATATGGATTTTAAGGAAGCGTTTGACAAGGTACCACATAAAAGTGGGGTTTACAAAATTGAGGTTCGTGGTATAGGAGGGTCAGTGTCCAATTGGATAGAAAATTGGTTTAAGGACAGAAAACAGCGAGTCTTATGAAATGATTCTTTGTCAGACTGGAGGATACTCGACAGAGGTGTTCCCCAAGGGTCAGTGCTAGAACCACTGCTTTTTTTGACTTGGATCTTGGAATATTGAGTAGAATCTCAAAATATCCCGATGACAACAAACTTGGAGGAGTGGCAAACAGTGAGGATGATATGAACTGCCTGCAACAGGACAATGATAGGCTAGCAGAATGGGCAGACAGGTGGCAGATGGAATTTAATAGTGACAAGTGTGAGGTGATGTATTTTGGCATAAGGAATAGGGAGAGGCAATATTTACTTAATGGCACAGTTCTAAAGTGTGTGTTGGAATAGAGGGACTTGGGGTTCATGTGCATCAATCTTTGAAGGTGGCAAGACATATTGCGAGAGTGGTTAGCAAAGCATATGTGATCTTGGGCTTGAAAAAAAGAGGCATTGAGCACAAAGCAGGGAAGTTATGCTGAACCATTATAAAGCTCTGGTTAGGCCCCAGTTGGAGTGTTGCTTCCAGTTTTGCTTAACACACTTAAGAAAGAATGTGAGCGTCCTTGAGAGGATGCAGAGGAAATTCACCAGAATGGATCCAGGGATGGAGGATTTTAGTTACAAGGTTAGGTTGGAAAAGCTAGGGTTGTTCTACCTGTATCAAAGGAGATTGAGGGGAGAATTGATAGATGTGTTTTCGGCTATGACAGTTTTAAATAAGTTGGCAAGGAAACATTGTTCCCGTTAACTATTGGTACAAGGACTAGGGGACACAGATTGAAGGTTTTGGACAGGAGATACAGGGGGAATGTGCGCAAGAACTTTCTTACACTGATTGGTGATGATCTGTAACTCGCTGCCCACGAGGGCGGTGGAAATGGAGACAATCGAGGATTACAAAAGGAATTTGAATGGGCACTTGAAGGAAATAATTTTACAGGGCTATGGGGATCGAGCAGACAAGTAATAACTCGTCTCCACTCCTAGTATTTCTAAATCCCACACATTCACTATCATGTGAACAATTCTTTCCTGTTGTGTCTCCCTCAGATTTGTAAACTTCACTGTATTGGAATGAAGTGACATCTACTGGCAAGAAACAAGAACTGCCGTGATGAGATCAGCCATGATTGTATTGAATGGCAGAGCAGGCTCGAGTGGCTGACTTGCCGAATCCGGCTCCTCGTTCTTATGTTCATAGAATCATACAGCACAGAAGGAGGTCATTCGGCCCCATTGTGCCACTGCTGACTCTCTGACAAAAAGATGCAATTAGTCCAACCCCCTGCCTATTTCCCCATAATCCTGGAGAATTTCACTTTGAAATATTTGTCCAATTCCTTTATGAAAGTTATAATTGAATCTGTTTCCACCACCCTGTCAGACAATTCATTCCAGATCCGAATCAGTTACTGGGTTAAAAGATCTCTCCTCACCTCCCCTTGACATTTTTGGCCAATTATTTTAAATCTGTGTCCTCTGGTTACTGACCCCCAGGACAGTGGAAACAGTTTCTCCCTCTCTACCCGATGAAAATACTTCATGATTCTGAACACCTCTATTAAATCTTCCCTTAACCATCTCTACTCTGAGGAGAACAATCCCAGCTTCACCAGCCTGTCCAGAGAACTGACACCCCTCATCTCTGGTATCATTCTAGTAAATCTCCTCTGAACTGTCTCAGAAGCTTTGATGTCCTTTCTAAAGTCTGGTGCCCAGAACTGGACACATTACTCGAGCTGAGATCGAGCCAGCGACGCCCACATCCCACGAACGAATAAAAAAACGCTCCCGAACCAGTCCCCAATTCTTAAGCATTTATCGACGCTCCCTGCCCAGTCCCCAAATCTTATTCATTTAGAAACGCTCCCTGCCCAGTCTCCAACTCTTATTCAATTATAGACACTCCCTGCCCAGTCCCCAATTCTTATCCATTTACAGACGCTTCCTGACCAGTACCCAAATCTTATTCAGTTCGAGACGCTTCCTGCCCAGTCCCCCAATTCTTATCCATTTGCAGACGCTCCCTGCCCAGTCCCCAATTCTTATCCATTTACAGACGCTCCCTGACCAGTACCCAAATTTTATTCATTTAGAGACGCTCCCTGCCCAGTCCCCAATTCTTACCCATTTATAGACGCCGTTTCGGGAAGCCTCACCGGGAAAAGCTTCACCACCGCCATCCGCAGGGATACAGATGGGATTGTTCCATCTTATTGTGGCCCTGAGGCCCTGCTCCAGCTGTGTGAGCCCACAAAGTCTTCTCGCACTTTGTGAATATCCCGCTCCAACTCCGAACCCGCAGCTCTTGCTGCTGACAAAGCTCTCTACCGCGCCTGCGCGCCCCACTCCTGTCACAGATAGGACGGATTCTCGGCCGCCGAGCATTCAGGGTATCACACCTGTCATTAATGCTATTCTTTCAGCTGAAAGGTTTTGTTACGTACATTTCATGACCTGGTATCGTCGTGAGTGTTTTCTTTTGCACCTGTCAGTGCCTGGGAGGATAGAGTCAGCTTCATTTTGTAGCCATGAGTTTCTGGTGTGAGAAAGTGGTGTTTAACTCAGTATATTTCAGTTTTTGGTCTGTGACTGTGGGTATTATTCATTACTTGTTTGTTTCTGCTATTGCTCTGTGAGTTTCACCACATATCTTTCAACAACTTGTATGTGAGCATCAGCTTTTGTCTATATCTATCAGTTTCTGAGAAGTGAGAAAGGGTTTGATTCTATCCCTATCAGTTTCTGTTACATGCATGTGTCTTTAATCTGCACCTCCTCTGAGTGTGTCTTCTTCTCTGTACTTGTAGGTGAATATGTGTTTTGCTTTGTATCTCTCAGTCTTTGAAGTGTGAGCCTGGGTTTGTACCTAATTTCCTTTGTACCTTGCAGTTGGGATATGAAAGAAAGATTTTTACACGTTACCTGCCAACTGCTGCTACGTGACTGTGGGTTTCACACTGTATCTGTCAATTTCTTGTCTGGTAATGCGAAGTTTACAGTGTACCTGTCAGTTTCTTGTATGTGAGTGTTGATTTCACTCTGAAAAGAATCATAGATCATAGAATAGTTACAGAACAAAAGGAAGCCATTCAGCTCATTGTGCTTGTGCTGCTTCTATGCACGAGCAATTCAGCTCATGCCACAGACTCATGTATTCCATGAAAACATGCAATTTTTCCACTTCAGATAATTATCTTATACCATTTTGAAAGCCATGATTGAATCAGCCTCCATCACACTCTCAAGCAGTGCATATCAGATCTTAACCACTCGCTGTGCAAAAGAAGTTTTTCCTCATGTTGCCTTTGGTTCTTTTGCCATTCACCTTAAATCGGTGTCCTCAGGTTACAGAGCCGTGAATAATATTCCCCATTGCTTTCTCAGCACTGATGGATTGTGAAGCAGGAGACAGCCAGAAGTCCCACTGAGCCGCACTGACCCCGAGCTGGGAATGAAATGAGATAAAGTTCAATCTTTCACAGCGAGATGCTGCTGAGAGATGAGTCCCGAATCAAAGTGAGATTTTCTCATACTTTTGCTGAATTTCATTTCAAACACTACTTGTACTCTCTGCTAATGAAGCCTTAAAAAAGGGAAAAACAAAATGGCACTCAAACTCACCACCCTGAAATTAAAAGTTTAATGTTTGACTGACTGAACTGTCACTTCTACTCGGTCTCTTCTTGGATGGATGCAACTGTATTCTCCAACGCAGGGGTGGCATTCAAATCCTCCCATGGGTCCACATGTCAGACTGAGTTCCATGTTGTAGACTCAAGCAAAGGAAATCTGTTCAGTTCCAAAACTATCAGTGAGTTGAAGCTCATTACGATCATCATCATCAGAGGTCAGAACTACCTGGTGAAAGAAGACAATCTGAAGAAGGATTCACAATTATTCAAAGGCATCGACAAAGTGAAAAACAGGAAAATCGATGAGTCAATGCAAGCCAAACAACAGAAACACTGAAGAATTCCATTCCATTCCAGTCCAGAACCCAGTCCTGTTGTTTTTGGAGTCAGGTCACAATTACTGCAACAACTTTATATTCCCACTTGGCTATCTGTACATTTAGTTAATCAAGCTCTTTGAATCCAGCTCTCTGGTCCTCAAGCAGGCTCCATATGGAAATCAATTCCGCCTTCTGCAATGACCTTGAACTAAAAATGCCAAAGAAGAAGGGCTTGTCCAGGATTTGAATCCAGGATCTCTCACACATTAATTAATCACTCACCCTAAGCAAGAATCATACCCCTAGATCAACATGCCACTGATATCAGAACTTCCTTTTAGCTCCTGTGGAATTTCACTGGCAGCCAAAGCCGATCATCCAATTTTTTTTCCGAGCAAAGCAGCATCTTGCAAATTCTGAAATAAAAACAGAAAGTGTTGGAAATGTTAAGAAACTCTGGCAGCATCTGTGGAGAGAGAAACAGAGTTCACCTTTCAGGGCGTTTAACTTTTGTTTGAGCCACCCTTTCACACTGCTTCTGTCCACCCAATCTCACTTTCTATTTTATCGAGATTCCACCCACTCACTACCTAAATACATTTATCATGAATTCCTCATATCTTTTAATAATGACAATTTTATATTTCTGGCCTTTGCTTTGGACTCCACCACAAGTGGAATCATGTCTCCATCAACCCAATCAAACCCATTCACTATTTCCTCACATTGCAATGTTTCTTTCACCCTGACAGACGATGGAATTTCTGCTGCTTGATTGCAGTTCTTGCTTCCTGCCAGTAGATGTCACTGCACTCCAGTACAGTGAAGGTGACAAATCTGAGAGCACACAACAAGAAGTAATTGTTCACGTTGTTCATTGTTCAGTGAACAGGTCCCTCTATTCCTGCAAACTCTTTAGAACTGTGCCATTAAGTATATATTGCCTCTCCCTATTCCGTCTGCTAAAATGCATCACCTCACACTAGTCACTATTAAAATCCATCTGCACCTGTCTGCCCATTCTGCTAGCCTATCACTGTCTTGTTGCAGGTGATTCATTTCATCCTCACTGTTTGCCACTTCTCCAAGTTTGGTGTTATCGGCATATTTTGAGATTCTACTCTATATTCCAAGATCCAAGTCATTTATCTGTCGCAAGTAAAAAGCAGTGGTTCCAGCAGTGACCCTTGGGGAACAGCACTGTCGACAACCTTCCAGTCTGAGAATGAATCATTTATTACGCCTTGCTGTTTTCTGTCCTTAAGCCAATTTTCTATCCAATTGGACACTGACCCTCCTATTCCATGAACCTCAATGTTGTTAATCACCCTTTTATGTGTCGTTTCTTAAAATCCATAGAAACAACATCCACTGCATGCCCTTCATAAACCTTCTCTGTTAGTTCATCAAAAAATGCAGTTAGATTAGTCAAGCATGAACTCCCATGTATAAATCCATGCTCACTCTCCTTAATTAACTCAAACCTCTACAAGTGACTGTTGATTTTTTCCCTGATTGTTCTTTCTAAAACCTTACCCACCACTGCTGTTAATCTAACTGGCCTGTAGTTAGCCGGACTGTCCTTACACCCTTTCTTGAATAAGGGTGTCACTTTTGCAACTGTTTAATCCTCTGACACCTCCCCCGTATCCAGGGAAGATTGGAAGATTATAGCAATCCTTTCTGTTATCTGCATCCACATTTCCTTTCGCAATCTGGGATGAAAGCCATCCGGACCAGGTAATTTATCTTCCTGAAGCATAACCAGCCTTTTCAGTACCTCCCTCTCTCAATTTGTACCCTCTCCATTGCCTCTACACTCTCCACTTCTCCTGATATTTTGTCAAATTCCACTTCCTTAGTGATCATTGGTACAAGGTACTTATTAACTAGATTAACATTGCCCTGCAGTTCTAAGTATATATTACCCTCTTTGTCCCTAATGGGGCCCACTTCACCGCTGACTACCTGCTTATTATTTATATACTGCTCGAAGATTTTTGGGTTCCCTTTCATGTTGACTGCCATTCTATTCTCGTCGAGATAGAGAATAAGCTAAATATAGAAGATATAAATATTTCCCATCCTTGGGTGAGGTGGAATTTTTTTATGCTGTGAGTGGTAATGTCCTGACCCACGAGTGTGGTGGAAGTAGAGACAATCAATGATTTGAAAAGGAAATTGGATGTATACTTGAAGCAAAGGAACTTGCAGGAGGAAAGGGATAGAGCAGGTGAGTGGAACTGAGCAGCTGGCTCCGATAATTGCTGCAGTCACTGCGATCCCCCTTAATTTTGTACAAGGTGACAATGTTTGCATCACGCATGTTTTGAGCCCTTGTTGAGCTGGACTATGGTGGGCTCACTGTCCAGTTCCTCCATGACAGGGAAGTCTGGAATGGCACTGAGAGCTACTTCAATGACAATGTTCTCCGTTATGTAGAGTTCAAGATAATGCTCCACTCACCTTTCCATCGGCTTGTTGGGTTCAGTGATGATCACCCCTCTCTTTGTCTTCAAAAGGTGCTGATTTAGTTACTACTGGGCCCATTGCTTTCTTCATTCCTTCATACATCCCTCTAGCATCCCCGGATTCATCAGCAGAGTTTTAAACAGTATTGATTGGTGCAGTGCCGAGCAGTCTGCAGAGACTTGTTTCTGGCAGCTCTGAGAGCAATTAGATGTTGTTTGCTGGGGACTTGTTTGTAGTTCATGAGGGCTCTCCTCTTAGTTACAGTAACTGACTCCATTTCAGTCCAATGAGCCTCAAACCAGTCAGCATTCCTCCCATCTTTTTTCCTATACACAGTGAGTGCAGAGATATAGATGGTGGTGTGCAGATGATTCCACTTTGACACTGCACTGAGGCCTTGAGCATTGTTGTCTGAAAGAGCCTGATCGAGGATGTTGAGGAACTCCTGGGTCCTTTCTGGATCAGTGGTTCGGCAAGTGTTGATCAGAAGACGAGCTTTCATCATGGATGGATGAAGCTTCCTTGGCTGAAGCCTGACCTTGTTACACACCAGGGAGTGGTCAGTGTCACAGTCAGCGCTGTGATAGCTGCGAGTGATGAGGACACTGCTGAGGGTGTTATGTCTGGTGAAGATAAGGTCTAGCTGGTGCCAATGGCATGATCTCGGATGTCTCCAGGACACCTTGTAGCACAGCTTGACCTGGAAGTAGCTGTTCATCACACAGAATCCATGGTGACAGCATAGCTCCAGCAACCTCTGTCCATTTTCGTTCATCTTGCAAATCCCCTGGTGCTCTATGCACATTGGCAAAGCTGTGTAGTCAGTACCCAAGCTTGTGTTGAAGTCTCCTAGAAGGTACAGTCCCTCAGTGCTGGGAATTCTACTGATGGCAGTGTCAAGTGTCACATAGAATTGATCCTTGACATCTGGGGTGGAGGTGAGTGTCGGGACATAGATGCACATGAGATTAACTGGGCCCACACTTGTTGACAAGTGAAGAGTAAGAAGTTTCTCTGAGCCTGCTGTGGCTGGTTCACTCATCTCAAGTGGCGTGTATTTTACTGTGAAACCCACTCCATGCTCACGAGTTGCCTCTTGGGCTTTCCCCTGCCAGAAGAAGGTGTAGTGTTTCTCTTTGAGGGATCCACTTTGAACGAGTCTAGTTTCTTGCAGCACAGCAATGTCCACATTGAGCCTTGTGAGTTCCTTGTCGATCACAACTGTCTTGTGTGTGTCATCAACCAGCAGAAGGTTGTCGGTAAGGCCAGGACACATGGTCCTTACATTCCAGCTTGTGATGCGAAGGACTGGTGTCTTCTTTGTTGAGTTTGTTTTTCTTGGTGCATAGATTATCGATCCGCCTGTTGAAAGATGACTCTCAAAGCTCCAAGCACCCATTGAAGCAAGCAGGTCGTGGCTTCACAGCACCTAACTGACTGGGGGCTGCCCAGCTTGGAGTGAATGGTAGCTATCCAATGAGACACTAAGAGCTCTCCCACTGTCCGAAGTAACCCCTGGCGCTCATACTCTACACCAATTGAATGAGAGCTTATAATCAGTAACTGTTTATTCCCGGGTTGTGCTCATGTTTAACCACGAAGCTGGAGTGTCCTCTCCAGGGCACAGGCCTGGGCAAACAGTATGGAGACCCTGAGCATCAGGACCCCCTCTCAGCATTGCTCGTATTGTCCAAAGGAAAGGAAAAACCAGTACTGTTTGTTACCAGTTCTGCTGTAGGAGTTGCTGGAATACTGCCTGATAAGTAACAGGTAACTGCCTCCAGGACTCCACTCCCGATTTACTGTCCAGGTTTACTGCCTCAGCCTTCTTATTTATTTATTTAGAGATACAGTACTGAAACAGGCCCTTCCAGCCCACCGAGTCTGTGCCGACCATCAACCACCCATTTATACTAATCCTACATTAATCCCATATTCCTACCACATCCCCTCAATTCCCCTACCACCTACCTACACTAGGGGAAATTTACAATGGCCAATTTACCTATCAACCTGCAAGTCTTTGGCTGTGGGAGGAAACCAGAGCACCCGGCAGAAACCCACGCAGTCACAGGGAGAACTTGTAAACTCTGCACAGGCAGTAACCAGAATCGAACGCGGGTCACTAGAGGTGTGAGGCTGCGGTGCTAACCACTGCGCCACTGTGTCTTCTCGAGACACCCCTTGAGAAGTGAGACTTTTTGCCCAGAGATGGGGCTCTGTTTCTTGGCATCAGGATGGAACCACACACCAGTGGGCCTGTATGACATGCACAAGGATATCACACACTGCCCCATCTCTGGTACAGATCAGAGTCAGACACTGAACAGATTGCAGCCCACAAGGACATCACAACCTTCCCGCTCTCTGGGACAGGTCAGTGTGATACACCAAACAAACAGCACCCCACAGGGACCTCATAAATGCCACGTCCCTGTGACAGATCAAGGTCAGACACTGCAAATATTGCAACCAGAGGAACATCACAAATTGCCCCATCCCTCGGACAGCTCGGGGTCTGACATTGAACATATTGCAACAACAAGGACATTACTGTATTACTCCCTCCATTCTGAAAAACAAGCATTCACCCTACTTTTTACCCTGCAGCCAATTTTGGATCCACACTGCCACTGCCCCTTTAATCCCATCTGCTTGAATTTTGTTAGCAAGTCATAGAGACATGCAAAACTGAAACAGGCCCTACGGCCCACTGAGTCTGTGCTGACCAACCACCACCCATTTATAGTAATCCTACACCATAATCCCATTTTCCCTACCACGTCCCCACCTGCTTTGAAAGAATATCGGGAATGTAGGACCAATCTGAAACGAGGAATTAAGAGGGCTAAAAGGGGTCATGAAATATCTTTAGCAAACAGGGTTAAGGAAAATCCCAAAGCCTTTTATTCATATATAAGGAGAAAGAGGGTAACTAGAGAAAGGATTGGCCCACTAAAGGACAAAGGAGGAATGTTATGCTTGGACTCAGAGAAAATGGGTGAGATTCTAAACGAGTACTTTGCATCGGTATTCACCGAGGAGAGGGACATGACGGATGTTGAGGTTAGGAACAGATGTTTGATTACTCTAGGTCAAGTCGGCATAAGGAGGGAGGAAGTGTTGGGTATTCTAAAGGGCATTAAGGTGGACAAGTCCCCAGGTCCGGATGGGATCTATCCCAGGTTACTGATGGAAGCGAGAGAGGAAATAGCTGGGGCCTTAACAGATATCTTTGCAGCATCCTTAAACACGGGTGAGGTCCCGGAGGACTGGAGAATTGCTAATGTTGTCCCCTTGTTTAAGAAGGGTAGCAGGGATAATCCAGGTAATTATAGACCGGTGAGCCTGACGTCAGTGGTAGGGAAGGTGCTGGAGAAGATACTGAGGGATAGGATCTATTCCCATTTGGAAGAAAATGGGCTCATCAGTGATAGGCAACATGGTTTTGTGCAGGGAAGGTCATGTCTTACCAACTTAATAGAATTCTTTGAGGAAGTGACAAAGTTGATTGATGAGGGAAGGGCTGTCGATGTCATATACATGGACTTCAGTAAGGCGTTTGATAAGGTTCCCCATGGCAGGCTGATGGAATGGAGAAAGTGAAGGCGCTTGGGGTCCAAGGTGTACTAGCTCGATGGATAAAGAACTGGCTGGGCAACAGGAGACAGAGAGTAGCAGTAGAAGGGAGTTTCTCAAAATGGAGACGTGTGACCAGTGGTGTTCCACAGGGATCCGTGCTGGGACCACTGTTGTTTGTGATATACATTAATGATTTGGAGGAAAGTATAGGTGGACTGATTAGCAAATTTGCAGACGACACTAAGATTGGTGGAGTAGCAGATAGTGAAGGGGACTGTCAGAGAATACAGCAGAATATAGATAGATTGGAGAGTTGGGCAGAGAAATGGCAGATGGAGTTCAATCAGGGCAAATGCGAGGTGATGCATTTTGGAAGATCCAATTCAAGAGTGAACTATACAGTAAATGGAAAAGTCCTGGGGAAAATTGATGTCCAGAGAGATTTGGGTGTTCAGGTCCACTGTTCCCTGAAGGTGGCAACGCAGGTAAATAGAGTGGTCAAGAAGGCATACGGCATGCTTTCCTTCATCGGACGGGGCATTGAGTACAAGAGTTGGCAGGTCATGTTACAGTTGTATAGGACTTTGGTTCGGCCACATTTGGAATACTGCGTACAGTTCTGGTCGCCACATTATCAAAAGGATGTGGATGCTTTGGAGAGGGTGCAGAGGAGGTTCACAAGGATGTTGCCTGGTATGGAGGGCGCTAGCTATGAAGAGAGGTTGAGCAGATTAGGATTATTTTCATTAGAAAGACGGAGGTTGAGGGGGGACCTGATTGAGGTGTACAAAATCATGAGAGGTATAGACAGGGTGGATAGCAAGAGGCTTTTTCCCAGAGTGGGGGTTTCAATTACTAGAGGACACGAGTTCAAAGTGAAAGGGGAAAAGTTTAGGGGGGATATGCGTGGAAAGTTCTTTACGCAGAGGGTGGTGGGCACCTGGAACGCATTGCCAGCGGAGGTGGTAGATGCGGGCACGATGGATTCTTTTAAGATGTATCTAGACAGATACATGAATGGGCAGGAAGAAAAGAGATACAGAACCTTAGAAAATAGGCGACATGTTTAGAGAGAGGATCTGGATCGGCGCAGGCTTGGAGGGCCGAAGGGCCTGTTCCTGTGCTGTAATTATCTTTGTTTTTTTATTCTCTTACCTACACTAGGAGCAATTTACAACAGCCAATTTACCTATCAACCTGCAGTCTTTGCTTGTTGGAGGAAACCGGAGCACCCAGCAGAAACACACACAGTCACAGGGAGAACTTGCAAACTCTGCACAGGCAGTATCCAGAACTGAACCTGGGTTGCGAGAGCTGTGAGATTGCAGTGCCAACCACTGTGTCATTGTGCTGCCCCAAGTCTAGTTCATGGTATCTTTTCAAACACAATTTTGATGTCCAGACACGTACCATCAACCTCACCACCCTCGTCAACTCTCTCTGAAACTTCATCAAAGAAATTAATTCATTAATTATTTCAGACACAATCTTCTGTTAACCAATCTGTACTGGCTGTCATTTATTAGCCCATGTTCTACCAAGTGACAGTTAATTTCCTCTTGGATAATTTTCTCTAAAAGTTTCCCCACCACCGACATTAGACTAATTGGTCTGTCGTTCCTGGGTTTATCTCTCTTTTTAAACAGGGCTGTAATATTCACAACCCTTGCAGACTTATCTTTTAATTCTGGAAAGTCTATTGTAGACAATCACTTTGGGCATGACTTTAACCAATTAAAGCAATAGGATACTTGATTAATAAGTCCAGAACTTTTATTGAGAGTAAAATAGTACTTAATAATTGAAAGTAAAATTATACTTAACAAACTTGGGGAATATAACTTTACAGCTCTGGGGACTGGTCGAGCTTGGTCTCAGAGTGTCATGGTCCTCTTTGTCCAGTCTAGATCCCTCGTCAGATGGAGAACTTGGTTGATGATCTGAGTCTTTACCCCTGAGATCTTCTAGTGTTCCTGCACACTGAAACCTTACAAGATCCCTACTTTTAACCCCTGGATGGCCATCACACCACCATGTAAAATAATAATTGGTCCTAGCTGTTGCTAGGTACATTTAATTAGTTCTTAATAATGTCTTCCACTAACAGTCACCTGTCCTCAAAATCTCAGACATGAGTACAATGGAGTGGTTTCACACTGTCTCCCAATCTGATCTGAAACAAGTTTCCTGTTCATTAAATCTAGAGTCTTGAAGGTCACGATGTACCATACCATTGGTTTTATCAGGGGTCCGAGAAAGGTCCATTGTTTGAATACATTTAGCTGAAACTGTCCTTTCCCACACAGACACAGAAACTCACAGTAATTAGATTGAACTAACTTTAAATGAAAACCCATTCTCTCTAAAATGTTTATTGATTCATTAATTATAACTCAATCAAGGTTCATTACTTTTACAATCATCTGTTTCAGGATGGGTAGCTACTCATTAATTATACAGGATATAAACGTTAGTACTGAACACAAAATGGTTCCTTTGGTCATGTGTTCATTATAAAATGGCTTTCTTAACGTTGTTAGTTATGACAATGGATACATGATAAAAATGGTCAAGTTGAACTGAGATCGAACTACCCAAGCTTACCTCCATCCTCCAGTCCTCTGGCATCATTCCCATATTCAAGGAGGATTGAAAGATTGTGGTTCGAGTCTCTGCTATTTCCACCCTGACTTCCCTCAGCAACCCAGGATGCAGCCCATCCAGACCGGGTGACCTGTAGACAGGTGTGAGCACTGCTAACCTTGTAAATGTCTCCTCTTTATCTATTTTCATCCCCTCCAAATTCTCCACTTCCTCCTCCTTTACTGTGACATTTGCAGCACCCGTTTGTTTTGTGATGACAGATGAAATGTACTTAATTAGTACCTCAGCCACACCCTCTGCCTCCACAGGATCTCCTAATTGACCCACCCTTTCATTGACTGTCCATATGTTGGTAAAAGACTTCAGTGTTCCCAGTTATGTGACCTGCTAATCTTTTCTCATACATTCTCTTGCTAATCTCATTTCCTTTTCAGCTCTCCTCTGTACTTTCTGTATTCTGCTTGTTTCTCTACTGCATATGAATCCTCACATGATTTTTCAGTGAATGATTTTTGAACTATTTTGTAAAAGGATTTAGTTTTGTAAATTTCTCCCTAGCTCCCCTCATGGTCAGGCAGAAAGTTTAACTGCTGTGTTTTCAAACAGCAGCAGCTTTATTTGAAAAGCCATTGGGACAGGATTCCGGGTTTTAATCCAGTCACAAATCTGGTTCTGATGTCTTGTGGCTCCAGCTGTCATATGACCTGTCAGAGGATGACCTCATAATTGACCCAGTCATGGAGCTGTGGGTTGATGTTTAAATTGTTTCAAAATAATTTTCCAGAAGGACAATCAAAATGAATCGATATATAAAAGGTAGATTTTGTGAATTTGTGCTCCCAGTGGAAATTCCTGCAGAGTCTGCTGGTTTTCATATCCCCAATTCCCCACAGGAAGCTCTGTGCTCGGAGTCTGTATTCATTACATCAACATTATACAGAATCATTTCATGGGAGACCCCAGTGTGAATTGTAGACAGGTGGTTCAGTTTTAACTTTCAAAGTAACACAGAAGCAAAATACTGCTGATACTGGAAATCTGAAATAAAAACAGAAAATGCTGGAAATACTCAGCAGGTCTGGCAGCATCTGTGGAGAGAGAGACAGAGTTAACGTTTCAGATCTGTGACCTTTCATCAGAACTGAGCTGAAATTGTCTGAGGGACTGCGATTGTGGAATCAATTTCAGGGTCAAAGACATTGTACTTGGTAAGGATAGGAAGATGGAGATTATTAAGTACAGTGCAAAAATATAGATGCTTTTACATTATTTTAATCAAAATTGATTTAAACTTTGTGCTCATGAATCCTATCTTTTGATCACAATGACACTGATAACAATGGAAAAAGCAAGACTTGCATTTCACGACCACAGGATATTGCAAACCCTTTTACAGCCAATGAAGGAAGGACTTTTAAAGTGTAGTCACTCAACAGTACAATAGAGGACCCTACAATAAAGATGTATAAGATTCTCACCACACAACTGCCAGACAATGACCATCCCAAACAAGAGAGAATCTAACCATCTCCCTTTGACATTCAATGGCATTACCATCGCTGAATCCCCCACTCTCAACAACCTGGGGGTTACCATTGAGCAGAAACTGAACTGCAGTAGCCATATAGATATTATGGCTACAAGAGCAGGTCAGAGACTAGGAATCCTGCGGCAAGTAACTCACCTCCTGACTCCACAAAGCCTGGACATTAGTAAGGGGTATGATGGAATACTCTCCACTTGTCTGGCTGGGTGCAGCTCCAACAATACTCAAGAAACTCAACAGGACAAAGCAGCCCGCTTGATTGGCACCCCATTTACAACATTCATGCCCTCCCTCACTGGCACACAGTGGCAGCAGTGTGTACCATCCACAAGATGCACTGCAGCAATGTGCCAAGGCTCCTGAGACAGCACCTTCCAAACCCGCGACCTTTATCACCTAGAAGGACAAGGGCAGCAGATGCATGGGAACACCACAACCTGCAAGTTCCCCTCCAAGCCACACACCATCCTGAATTGTAACTGTATCACCGTTCCTTGACTGTTGCTGGGTCAAAATCCTGGAACTCTCTTCATAACAGCAGCACATGGACTGCAGTGGTTCAAGAAGGCAGCTCAGCACCACCTTCTCAAGGCAATTAGGGATGGATAATAAATGCTGGCCTAGCCAGCGACACCCACCTCCCATGAATGACTTAAAAAAATGATAATATCCTGTAATCCTCCAAAGTAGAAAATACAGATGGAAATGAAAAATAATAAAACAGTCAGCATGGATTTCACAAAGAAAGACTTGACGAACCTTATCTTTGAAAAATCAACAGCAAGAGTAATATAGCAGATGTAGAAGAGTTTAAGTTAATAAAGCCTCATCCATTTATGTGCTTGAACCATCAAATTGTGGGTTAACAAACAAACATACTAACTGACAGAGCTGCATGTTGTGCTTTCTAAATTACCCTAAAGTAGGGTGTTAATGAGTTAAAGCTTCAGGTTGCTGCAACCAGAATAGCCATTGTCCACGATCAGTTTTACTGTTACAAATAAAGATGGAACATTCATTGTGAATCTATAGAAACAGTCTGGTCCTGCACACTGCAGACACATCCACGTCATCACCAACCAGCTCTCCTATAATTGGTGCAGTTATTTGACTTTGCCCCATTCGCTCCATGGAATTACTTTTAAAAGATTTTAAATTACAAGCAGTTTTGTTAATGTTCAGCCTTTGAGAAGAAATCATTCCCTGGCCACAGTGGAGACAGCATTGGATATAAAACAGTAGACTGCCAGGTAACACAGTGAAAGCTGATCAGCTAATCTATAATTACTTACATTTCTTAATTTTGCTCTTGCTATTCGGTTTTTCAGCATTTTCAGCTCCTGACTGTGGATATTATTGTGATTAAATGTGAAAAGATGCACTGTGTCTCAGCCCCGGTATATTGGCTCTTTCTCTGTACAGTGCTGTATACACGCAGATACTGACAGTGTCTCTCCCTCCCTCAACTTTCCAGCCCTGACGGTGCAGAAAGCGCTGCTCAAAGTTACACATTCTGACTGTTTGCAGTTGATTAGTGAGAGATTATTAACGTATCCTTCTGCAGCGCTGCCTCGGTTAATAACAGCAGATCTAAGCCACATTTCAGATACAGAAACAGATGCATCAATTATTCACTCTTTCCCAGAGTGAGTGAGGCCGGGACAAGCAGCAACATTCCGGCCCCACACTCTGCAATTACCCAGCACCAGTGGAAAGCAGTGAATACAGATTCAATCAGTGGGTTAATGTCCATTACCGGGATGCAAGATTCCACAGCCCAGGACAAACATCCCCATACACCGAGAACAAGCTCAGGAAAACCCGGGGGAGTTAATATCCCAAACACTGAGCATTCCAGTAACATTGAACAAGTTCCTGAACTGAGTGAACCTTTCAAAATACAGAAGTGAGGACGAGGTCAAAAAGGTCTGAACAGTTGAGGTGACTGAGCGGTTTCAGCTTCTCTGTTCAGGTTGCAGCTTTCACTGGAGGCATGTGTTTAAATCCCACTTCTGACAACTAGATTTTCAGTTACTTTGCAGAGCTTCCTTGAAGGTTTGGGGTCGAGTAAATACTGAGGAACTGTTTCTAACAGCTGAATGGTCAATAACCAAAGGTTACAGATTTAAGGTGACTGACAAAACCAGAAGGAACTTGAGGAAAAATTCCTTTCTGCAACATGTGGTTAGAATTTCAGTTATGTGGATAGATTGGAGAAGCTGGGGTTGTTCTCCTTAGAGAGGAGATTTGATAGAGGTGTTCACAATCATGAGGGGTCGTGACAGACCCGACAGAGAGAAACTGTTGGTAGAAGGATTGAGACTCAGGTAAAAGCTGTGGCTCAGTTGGTCACACTCACCTCGAAATCACAAGCTTCTGGGTTCAGATTTCACAGCTGACACTCCAGTACAGCACTGAGGGTGTTGAAGGTGCTGCCTTTCAGGTGTGATGTTAAACCAAGACCTGGTCTGCATGTTTGGGTGAATGTAAAAGATCCCATGCTGCAATTTCAAACAAGTGAAGAGCAATTCTCCCTGGTGTTGTGATCAATATTTGCCCCTGAATCAGATCAGTTGGTCATTATCACATTGCAGTTTGTGAATATCAGCTGCTGCATTTCTGACATTACAACAGTGATAACACTTCAAAAGTATTTCATTGTCTACAAAGTGCTTTGATATGTCCAGTGGTCTTGAAAGGTGCTATATAAATGCAAGTCTTTTCTTTCTTTATCACAACACATTGCTGTGTAAAAAATGGTTCTTCTGCCAATCACCTGATATCCGTGTCCTCTGCTTACTGACCCTTTTACCACTGGAAACAGTTTCTCCTGATTTAAACTATTGAAGAACTTCATGACTTTGAACAAATGTGTCAAATCTTTTCTGAATTTTCTCTGCTGCAAGGAGAACAACCCCAGCTTCTCCAATCTCTCCACATAACTGAAATCCCTCACCCTGCTACCATTGTGGTAAATCTCTTTTTTATTCTTTCATGGGATGTGGGCACTGCTGACACAATGTGATTCCTGTCAATGGAGCGGCCCGCTGACATCATCGGACTGTGCCAAGCTGTGCATAGGCACAGCTACATCTTGCCAGGATTCAGTGGCACATGTGGAGGAGGATGTCATTGCGCAGCGCCAACATCATCGCATATCCGAGCTTGGTCCATCTTCGCACATGTGCGCTAAAGCGTCATCAGGTATCCAGCCCCTCACTCAGCTGGAGGAAGCGGCTGAATAGGAGACTTTCAGGCTGGAGCTCTCCCCCGTCGGCAACTCGCTCCAGGCCTCGACGCTTCCTCCCCTCAGCCGCTCGCTGTACACCTCGATGCTCCCCTGGACAATTGTTCCCCACTCGCGTCATCCAGCTCTATGGCCGCTTGCTCTCTGCCCCCCAACCCCCGCTCCAGCCGCCAGCTCTAGGCCATGCCACTTCCCCCCTCTCGGCCACTCACTACTCACTCCTACGTCACACTTTGCAGCCCACCTTGCTTCTTCGGGCGGCGCGTGGAGACTGGACAAACGTGGGAGCAAGTGGCCGAGAGAAGGGAAGCAGCGCAGCCTAGAGCTAGTGGCTGGAGGGGAGAGGGGGAGGGGAGTGAGCGAACGACTGGAGAATGGGGTGACATGATCGGGAGACAATCGGCCAGGGAAGTAGGGGGGGGAGCAGCGAGGTCTGGAGCGAGCGACTATGGAGGGTGGAAGCGGCCGGTGCAAAGCAGGGGGAGAAAGCGAGTTGTGCCACCTAGTGGTTGCGTTGTCAGCAAACGCAGCCTTTATTGTCCATCCTTAATTGCCCTTGAGAAGGTGGTGGTGAGCTGCCTTTTTGGAGCAGCTGCAGTCCATGTGTTGTACGTAAACCCACAGTGCTGTTAGGAAGGGAGTTCCAAGATTTTGATCCAGTGACAGTGAAGGAATGGTGATATAGTTCCCAGTCAGGACAGTGTGTAACTTGGAGGGGAGCTTGCAGATGGTGGTGTTCCCATTCATCCAATGTCCTTCTAGGTGGTCGAGGTTGGGGGTTTGGAAGGTGCTGTCGAAGGAGGCTTGGTGAGTTGCTGCAGTGCATCTTGTAGATGGTACACACTGCTGCCACTGTTCACTGGTGGTGCAGGAAGTGAATATTTAAAGTAGTGGATGGAGTGCTGATCAAGTGATCTGCTTTGTCCTGGATGGTGTTGAGTTTCTTTGGTGTTGTTGGAGCTCCACTCATCCAGGCAAGTGGGGAGTATTACATCACACTCCTGACTTGTGCCTTGTAGATGGTGGGCAGGAGGTGAATTACTTGCAGCAGAATTCCCAGCTTCTGACCTGCTCTTGTAGCTACGGTATTTATATGACTGATCCAATTCAGTTTCTGCTCATTGGTAACCCCCCGGATGTTGATTGTGAAGGATTCAGCAATGGTAATGTCATTGACTGTCAAGGGGAGATGGTTAGATTCACTCTTGTTGGAAATGGTCATTGCCGGGCATTTTTGTGGCGTGCATGTTACTTGCCACTTATCAGTCCAAGCCCAATCTTGCCCAGGTCTCTCTACATGTGGACACGGACTGCTTCAGTATCTGAGGAGTTACTAATGCAACTGAACATTTTGCAATCATCAGTGAACATTTCCACTTCTGACCTTATGATGGAAGGAAGTTTATTGATTCTAGACAGATACATGAATGGGCAGGAAGAAAAGAGATACAGACCCTTAGAAAATAGGCGACATGTTTAGATAGAGGATCTGAATCGGCGCAGGCTTGGAGGGCCGAAGGGCCTGTTCCTGTGCTGTAATTTTCTTGGTTCTTTGTTTGTTCTTTGATGAAGCAACTGAAGACGGTTGGGGCCGAGGACACTACCCTGAGGAACTCCTGAGCGATGTCTGGTACTGAGATGATTGGCCACCAACAACCAGCACCATATTCCTTTGTGCAAGGTATGACTCCAACCAGTGGAGATTTTTCTCCGTGATTGCCATTGACTTCAATTTTGCAAGGGCTCCTTGATGCCCTTGGCAAGAGCAGTCACTGTCACCTCACCTCACCTCCTGAATTCAACTCTTCTGTCCATATTTGGGCCAAGGCCATAATGAGGTCAGGAACTAAGTGGCCCTGGCGGAACCCAAAATGAGCATTGGTGAGTAGGTTATGGCTGTGTAAGTGCTGCTTGATAGCACTGTCAACGACACCTTCCATCACATTACTGATGATCAAGAGGAGGCTGATCGGGCAGGAATTGACCGGGTTGGATTTGTCCTGCCTTTTGTATACAGAACATACCTGGGCAATTTTCCACATTGCTGGGTAGATGCCAGTGTTGTAGCTTGGCGGGCGGTGTGGCTAGTTCTGGAGCACAAGTCTTCAGCACTGCAGCCAGGATGTTGTCAGTATCCAGAGCCTTCAGCCATTTCTTGATATCATGTGGAGTGAAGTGGATTTAGCTGAAGATTGGCACCTGTGATGCTGGGGACCTCAGGAGGAGGCCGAGATTGATCATCTACTTGCACTTCTGGCTGAAGATGGTTGCAAATGATTCAACCTTGTATTTTGCACTGATATACTGGTCTCCCTTATCATTAAGGATGGGGATATTTGTGGAGCCTCGTCCTCCTGTTAATTGTTTAATTATCCACCACCATTCAGGACTGGATGTGACAGGACTGCAGAGCTTTGATCTGATCGGTTGGTTGTGAGATCACTCAGCTCTGTCTATTGCATGCTGCTTCCGCTATATGACATGCAAGTAATCATGTGTTGTCGCTTCACTCATTTTTAGGTCTGCTTGGTGCTGTTCCTGACATGCCCTCCTGCACACTTCATTGAACCACTATTGCTCCCTTGGCTTGATGGTAATGGTAGAGTGAGGGAAATGCCAGGCCATGAAGTAACATATTGTGTTTAAATACAATTCTGCAGCTGCTGATGACCTACAGTGCCTCATGGATGCCCAGTTTTGAGCTGCCAGATCTGTTCATTTCTTCCCTCAGATATAATTGAAAAAAAAATTCTGAAGAAATGCATGAACTAAATAAAAAGGAGAGAGAAATAAATACTGACAAAATGGATGGCAGAATTTGGAAGGTAAAAATATTTCAGTTTTATTATTGATGAGTGAGAGGAATATATCACACTTTGGGGCTTCTGGAAGTGGATTTACTGATAATCTGGGGAATTGATAGGAAACTGCTTCATAGTTGGTGGAACAAATTCCCGCCCTTGGGGTGGAGCCAACAGCTGCATCCGTCCAATAACAGACAGAGTAGAAGTACTGTATCAGGCCTTGTTAGCTCAGTTGGTAGAGCATGGGACTTTTAATCTCAGGGTCTTGGATTTGAGACCCTTGTTGTGTGGTTGTTCTTCCCTTTTTCAGTCTTCATCAGCAGAGAGTTCAAGGAGTGTTTGAAATTAAATTCAACAACATCACCAGATTTCAACTACTCCCACCCCGCCCCCTCCCAGTGTAGTTGACAGGACTCTCAACCTCTGCCTTCCCCCTTCCCCTCCCTCCCAGATCTGCGACAGGGTTCCCCTTGTCCTCACTTTCCACCCCACCTGCCTCCACATCTAAAGGATCATCCTCCACCATTTCCGCCACCTCCAGCGTGATGCCACCACCAAACGCATCCTCAACTCCCCTGTCAGCATTCCGAAGGGATTGTTCCCTCCGCGACACCCTGGTCCACTCCTCCATTACCCCCAATACCTCGTCCCCTTCCCAAGGCACCTTCCCATGCAATCGCAGGAGATATAATACCTGCCATTTTCCCTCCTCTCTGCTCATTATCTGAAGCCCCAAACACTCCTTTCAGGTGAAGCAGCGATTTACTTGTACTTCTTTCAATTATGTATACTGTATTCACTGTTCACAATGCGGTCTCCTCTAAACTGGGGAGACCAAACGCAGATTAGATGGAACACCTCTGCTCAGGCCGAAAGCATGATCCTGAGCTTCGGGTTGCTTGCCATTTCAACACTCTCCCCTGCTCTCATGTCAACATTTCTGTCTTTGGCCTGTTCCAGTGTTCCAGTGAAAATCAACCCAAGCTCGAGGAGCAGCACCTGACCTTTTGATTCGGCACTCTACAGCCTTGTGAATTGAACATTGTGTTCAATAACATCAGAGCATGACTGGTGTCAGGCAACCACAAGCATTAACACACTCTTTGCCTTTGTCCCAGGACAGCTTTGTTATTTAATCTCTCCTTCCCTCTGCACTATCAAACACCTTCCCCTTTGTTCTCTCCCACATGCCCCTCCCCGTCACTTGTTTAAAACCTAATTATTTTCTAACCTGTGTCAGTTCTGATGAAAGGTCACAGACCATAAACGTTAACTCTGTTTCTCTCACCACAGATGCTGCCAGAGCTATTGAGTATTTCCAAAACTTTTTGTTTTTATTTCAGATTTCCAGCATCTGCAGTATTTTGCTTTTGTTGTGTCAGAAAGTCTTTCCTTGATTCAGGACTCTTACCTCTCTCCAGAATCTCTCTGCTAAAGATTGAACTTTATCTCATTTCACTCACAGCTCAGGGTCAGTGTGGCACAGTGGGACTTCTGGCTGTCTCCCACTTCACAATCCCTCAGTACTGAGAAAACAATGGGGAATATTACTCACATGTTGTGTTCTGTAACTTTTTACAAACACTTTAATGTATATATTGTCTTCCAAAGCAGTGACAGAATGGTGGCTTTAGTGTGTTGTTGAAAAAGCTTTGTTGAGTTCGTGCTGTACTAACAGTTAAACAGTTCTTGATTCAATCCCAGGTTTTGGCACTTTCAACCTCTCCTGTGTCTTTTTCTTTGGCTCCAATTGTCAAGCTGCATGATTTACTCTGAAATTAGCACCAGAGAACCAAGGCACCAGCGAGCATGAGGAGCTGAAATTAGCACAGATCAAATCCACTTAATATTTCTGACTGAAGATGGTTGCAAATGCTTCAGCTTCATCTTTTGCACTGACGTGCTCAGCACCACCATCATTGAGGATGTGAATG